>NW_025335568.1:63464730-63734782 GCF_004798865.1 Varanus komodoensis
AAGGCTGAGCGCCAAAGGATTGAGGCCTTTGAATTATGGTGCTGGAGAAGATTCCTGTGTGTCCCTTGGACCGCCAAGAGATCAACCTTGACTGCTCTTTAGAAGGCCAGATACTGAGGATGAAACTCAAATACTTTGGCCACCTAATGAGAAGGAAGGACTCCCTGGAGAAGAGCCTAATGTTGGGAACAATAGATGGCAAAAGAAGAAGGGGATGGCAGAGGATGAGGTGGCTGGATGGAGTCTCTGGGGCAGTGGGTGTGAGCTTGGGTGGACTCCGGGGGATGGTGGAGGACAGGAGAGCCTGGAGGAATGTTATCCATGGGGTTGCGATGGGTCAGGCATGACTTTACGACTAAACAAAAATGAATTTGTCCAAGCCTTTTTCAGAACCATCTAAGCAAATGCCTGAAAACCATACCTTGTGCTAATGAATTCTAGTGTCTTTGAGGAAAATAGGGAAAGAGTTACTTAAGACACAATACTATGAAAAATTAGATGGTGGGAGGGAGGCTGCAAGTTTAAATGCAGCAAGACTTCCCATGTCATGCATTCCTCCCAACTCCCAGCATGTCCCGGTCAGCCATGTGGGGAGTTGCGGGCCATTCTTCTGTCTAAACTGGCATAGCTGGACCCTTAGGCAGTGCTCCCGGGGCCCCTGAACAAGTATTCAGTTCCCTCTTCCAAGGCTGGAAGAGCATGTCTGACCTTGAAAAGGGGCATCAGATTTCTGCCTCCCCTAACCCCTTACAGCCAGCATGAAGGAACTGCTCCGGATGTGCTCTGGAGGAAACATAGAAACAGAGCGAGTCAGAAGGGGTCTCCCAGGCCAACTAGTCTGACCCCCAGCTCCAGCCAGCTTTGCTCATGACATGCCCACCATGTGCATGTCCAGCCTGTCTTTGAACACCCTCACCGATGGGGCCTCAACCACCTCCCATGGAAGCCCATGCCTTACCCTCGGGGTCCTAACTGTCAGGAAGTACATCCTGGCATCTAAATCAAACCTTGCTTCCCTGAGCTTTGCTCCGTTGGAGCACGTCCTGCCCTCCTTTGCAGGGGAGAACAGGTCTCTACCCACCTCTGTGTGACACCCCCTCACATACCTGTATGTCCCCAACAGATCCCCTCCGAGTCTCCTCTTCTCCAGGCTAAAAAGACCCAGTTCCCTCAGTCTCTCCTGATATGGCTTCCCCTGCAAACCGGCCACCAACCTTGTGGCCCTATGCTGCCCTGACTCCAACCTGGCTATATCCTTCCTGTAATGAAGGGCCCCGAACTGAGCACAATACTCCAGTTGTGGGCACACCAGAGTCGTATAGAGTGGTAGTCATACCTCTCTCAATTTAGAAGCCATGCTTCTGGCTATGCAACCAAGGGTGGTGCTTGCCACCTTGGGAAGGGAAAAGGTGCATCCCCATGGGCAGGATCCTGGAGAGGCCAGGATTCAAGTCGTACCCTAGCTCCCTTGTGCCAATCTAGCAAACTCTGGAGAAGCAAAGATCACCTCCTCTGCTCCTCCTACCCTGCACTGGATGACTAGGTGGGGAGGATGGGAGTTGTGATCCAAGACATCTGGAGAATGCCAGGATGGTGGAAGGCTGGGTTAAATGATAGATTGCACACTTGACATTTCCACCAGGTTCAAAGTCTGTGTCAAATCAAGCTGAAAAGAAGGCAATGTGGAAACAGTCACCCTCCCCACACAGCTCCCCAAAATACTGAAGTTAGAATAAAACTGGATGAGTGTTTCTTTTTCTTGGTTGCTTGTTTTTTTTTAAATGTTCTCTTTCAGTACACATCACAAACTACAAATCGTCCTCTGATCTGTCCTCTGTAGTCTTTTTAAAATTTTCTTTTTCTTTTTTCTTTTTCTTAACTGCCGGATCTGGGAACGGCTAGAATTTGCATCACTTCTTGCAACACCAGCTACAGTCATTAGTTTTCTCTCCTTTTTGTAGCTCCACAGTTCTGTTGTGGGACTACTGCTGGTTGTTTCGCTACCACTTATGAGGGGTGGGGATAAACACTGGCATGTGCGTCTGTGGGAGCGAGGAAGGGGAAATGCCCGTTCTGAAATCGCCAAATGGCACCAGGCACAGGTCCGTGGCTGACACTGCCTCCGACTCACAGCTAGGCCAATAGAAGAAGCTTCCCCAGGACCTGTGGAACCTCCTTCCTTGGTGATTCTTGGGAAGAGAGCATCTTTCCTGCTGCAGACCCATGAGTTAAATCCAGTGAACCAGGCACCCCAATCTGCCCTGCTGGGGTTCCCAGGATGAACGCACACCCTTTCCCCAGGCTGCGCTCTTCTCCAGTGCACCAGCGTTTTTTGCTGGCCTTTCCAGTTTGGGCTGAAATGCCTCTTGATCAGTTTAGCTTCTAATGGTAAGACCTTGGAACCAGAACAATGGATGCCTCTTGCCTCATGCATCCGTGCTGTTGTTTTCCCTTCAGCCCTGTCCCCTCTGGGATCCGCACAGTCCCTGAGGACTCCCTGGAAATAGGACTTGGTCCTCGGGATGAAAGAGGTGCTCAGGTCTTGTCGGACTCTGCTCAGAGGAAACCGGTGGCCCTTTCCACAGAGAAGTGGTACAGGGGCAGTGCTGCCTCGTCCTCTCCATCACTCCACCTCAGCTGGTCCCACTGCCCTTCCTCCACTGAGGCCAAAGCTCCAAAGGGTGGCTACTGGCACATCTGACCAAACAAGGGTGGTGAGACCTTCAGCCACTTCTTAGGTTCATGGCCCCAAAGGGAGCTGCCGTTAGAGAGGCAAGGCAAGTCCACTGTGCTGGTGGCGCTGGCTCCCAGATGCAACCTGGACAGCCACAGCAGTGTGAGAAATAAGTACTGGCCGAGCCTAGGAGGCTGAAGGAGTCACTCAGCTTCTCTTGCTACCTGCGGGCCTGTCCAGAGGTGCAGCAGGCAACTGGGAAGGGCCAGTGCTCTTCTTCATGGCCCTTGTAGCCACATCCCCAAGGAAAGCTACCTGTGTGGACACACACTCTCTCTGCCCCCCTCCCCCTCTTGGGATAATGTATGTGTGCACCCAGTTCCTCAGTTATGACCAGCCAAGTTAGCAACAACCCTGCTTATGAGCGAGCAAACCTGGAAGTCCTGCGTTATCCTAAGGTGCTGGGTGCCAGGTGGTGAGAGGAGAGGATGAGGAAGGAAGGAAGGAAGGAAGGAAGGAAGGAAGGAAGGAAGGAAGGAAGGAGAGAGGGGGAGGGAGGAGGGGGAAAGCAGCAAGCAGCATAGTGAAAGCACCTGTGGAATTACAGTAGCTTTTCATGCACTTGAAAAACTAGTGCGTGCAGCCAGTGTGTTTCGGATCACGTGGATTTAGGGTTGCCTTCTGTAACTTTTACTGTACTTGGTTTGTAGCAATGCCTCCAGCACCAGTCCCATTTCCATCAACATCCAGTTAATGATAGGTTTAATGTTAGCTTAAAAAGGGTTAATATTGCATAAACTTTCTATCTAAACTACTTTAAGAATGGTACCATTTACCTAGACACATATGTATAGATTCTCTGTGTGTGTTTGTATGTGTCTCCAGTACCTGCAGTTAATTTATTAATACTGTATTATTATCATTATTAAAATGCTGCATTGTGTTTCAGATGTTTTACTGTATAGGGAAGCACTTCGTAAGTGTTTTATAGGTTGTGTTTATATATGTAAACTGACTTACATACAAATGCGACTTAACGATGATCTCAGGAACAGACGTTGTTCTTAACTGAGGGACTGGGTGTATACTAGACAGCTCACAGCAGGAAAACGCTAAGCAAAGAGGCCTCCTGATTCAGCTATGTGAACCACTGCTCCACTACAACCTGGACATAAACTGACAATAATCCCATAATCTATCCAAGTTTAAATCCACAAAATTTGAGGGATGACTCAGATGCTTTTCCTGCTGCTACAATTCATAGAATCATAGAACAGTAGATTTGGAAGGGGCCATGAAGGTCATGGAGTCCAACCCCCTGCTGCTGCAGGACACCCCGTCACACCAGCCCACACAGACCATGGATTCCTAGCCCTACACTGCAGAGCCAGATTGCACTGCAGCAGAGAGGAAAAATACTGTTATTCTTACTATCACATTAAATTGATTCCCATTTTCCTTCCTCTTGCCAGGAACCCAAGGCAGCCCGTTCCATTTTGTCCCCACAACAACAACCCTGTGAGGTAGGCTATGCTGAGAGGCCATGCCTGGTCCAAAGTCACCCAGTGGGCTTTGTGGCTGAGTGGGAACCTGGGTCTTCCAAGGCCCCAGCCCAGCATTCCCAAGCACTACACCACACTGATACCTTCTCACGTCAACCAGTTGCTAGGATTCTTGCAAACAGCCAGATGGAGACTAATTTCTCATCCAGCAAGACCGCTGTACTCTTGAGCAAGAGTGCACCTAAACAGGCACTCAACCAGGAGCAGCCATGCTTGAGTTCTTACGAGATATCGGGTATTCTCTCTCGCTTTGTAAATGTAACACACAGAGATGGGCTGCAGAGTTTCTACTTAACAGAAGAACAGAGCATACAAACCTAAGATCTGCCCCGCTGCAATGTAGAACAGTTGCCTTTTGTGCTAAGGAGAGCATCCCTGAAGAATCCCTTTGTAAGCCTTCTCCACAATCTATCATACCAACACCAGTAAAAGACACTTTTCCATGCAGGCAAGTCCAAAATACTTTTGCAATTTCTTTGGGCTGCGCTGAATACTGCATCCTTTTTCCATGGCCAATCACATCTCCCTGATACAGGACACAGAACACTTATTTCAAAGAAGTCTTTTGTCGCATGCTGAACAACAGCTCTGTAGGGGCATACTGCAAACGCCTCCCGTGCGAACTGGATCCAGCAGAGGGTCCCCATGTCTAATGGCTATGAGCTTTGCATGATACATTTCCAGGAAGTGGGGCATCACTAGCTGATGAGGTCATTCGAAAAAGTCTGCTCTATCTCTGTTCGACTTGAAAATGAGATCGAGATATAATGCAGCTCCTTCCCAGGACTACACACCAGTGAAGGCGCCAAGAGGAGGGCCAGACCTTCTCCTCAACTTTCTAGCAAGCAAGAAGCACCTCAGACATGGCTAAGCAGCAGCTGCTCCTTTCCCCATCCTCCTTCTATCAGCTGCATGGATGTGCTCCATGCACTCAGTCAGCCAGAGACCAATCCGCTTCCTTGGAGCTCATGAAAGACAACTGGGAGGCCGCTGCACACACACCCACATTAACAATGGAGGGAAGAAAAGCTCCCAACAATACCGACAAGTATTACTTGGGGTGTTTCCTTCCTTTCTGAGCATTTCCAACTATCCCCTGACATTTTGCCCAACACGAGAAGGGCTGCCAAAGATGAGACAAAGATGTCTTGCAACCTCTCTCATCACAATTGAATTTATTAAGGGACTTGTGCATGTGTGTATACAGGGGTTGATGAGAGTGACCCATGTACAGAAAGACAGACAGACAGATGCCTGCAGAAGGGGCCACCAAAGCCCATTCACCTGAAAGACTTAATTCAGCTGCTAGGAAACTTCCCCCATTTGCTGTCTGACAGTGATACAGTTTGGAACTATGTCAGGTGCAAAAGAGCACCTTTGATTACAGGTGTGTTTCTGCTGTGTGCTGCCAAAGACACCTGGGAAAATCAGCTTAAAAGAAACCTTCCAAATCCCTCCCCTCACCCCCCCAAAAAGAACAAAAACTGAAAACAAAGCAAAAACCCCGAAAGGAGGCAGCTGCAGCCCTGTTTTTCCCCTCATCTCCATTGCCTTTTCAATCCCATATTCCTTTAATTGAATCCAAGGCAATGTATGTAGAACATTTTAAAGCACTTCTCGGGAAACTGAGCTCTGCACACTTCCTGGACTGTTCGTCTCCCATTCCCTTCAATCTGCCCCTTTGGATTTGATTCCAGGAAGCTCTTAATGAATCCTTCTTTTTTAAAAAACCAAATGTGCCATAGCTGAAGCTCCACATGGCTGCTACCCATTAATTTCCCCCATGAAGGCATATGGAATAAAGAACATGCAGAATCCTAAAAGAGTCAAATGGGAAAGGAACAGAATGTAAGTCTGTTTAAGGGTGTTGCTTTCCACTCTCACCCCCCTCCATTTTTATTCTGGATTTAGGCCAACCCTTTTCCTTCCTCTCATTTTCATGCATTTACAAAATTAATGCGAGCAAAACTACTGATCATTATCCCCGTGAAGTTCTAAAGTGCACTGTACAACCAGCAGATCATGTTCTCTTCTCGGGCTTTTGCTAAATGCTACCAACCCTAATGCCAGAGCTCATTAAGATGTCTCGCAGCCCAATCCGATGCGTGTTGACTCAGGAGGACATCTTGCCGAACTTAGCTGGGCTTCCTCCCATGCCCAATAGACACAGGAGCACAACTTTTTTCTTTCCCTTTGTTAAAGACAATTTCCAAAATCAGCAGCAGCTCCTTCCCCCATCTGGGTCACTTTTACACAAAGACGTGACAGCTCATCCCAAGATCGCTTTACTACCTTGCAAAGCCTGTGAATGACACCACATGATCGTGGAAATGAAGCATAGCGCGATGCGAAAATGAAGAAGGATGAAGCTGCACGAAGCAACCAAAAGCTCCGCCACAAAGGCAGAGGGCTCTGAAATCCTTGAAGCTCATGGAGCCAGTCCTGGCCATTGGCACCCTGCCTGCTGCTTCCACGGATCACCCGAGCAAGTCAATGCCCATGCACGGATAAGCAGGTGGACGGAGGGAGGGCAGGAAGCCTGCTAGTTACTGAAAAGATCCAGAGGTCAGGTGGGGCGGGGGGTTTGCATATGCTAATTATATAGGTTGAAAGTCTGTGTGTATGTGTCTCTCTGTGTGTGCATTTAAAGGGCCCTCTCTCCGAAGGACACTCATTTGTAGAAAAAAGGGGTGCATGGACAGAGGAGAAAAGGGCATCTGATTTAAGAAAAGAAGACCTCAGGCAAATTCGGAGTGGGGTGGAGAGCTGGAGAGGAAGCCCATGTGGGAAAAAGCCAAGAAATCCAGAGGCAATAGCGATCCTTGAGCCTTCTCGGTACCTGTATTTCAGCAAGTGTCCCTGGGCAGTGGGGTGGGGGGACAGAGCCCCCTCCCCCGAGATTCGGGTGGTGTGCTTCTTCAACCATGCCTCTGACGACGGGACAAGGAGGCGAAGCGAAGGAGCCCAGAATCTCAGCACGGAGCCCCCACGCCAGCCAAGCGTTTCTCTGAGCCGCTTTCCTCTTCGCAGCCCATCATAAACTGACCCCCCCCCCAGCCCCAATCCAATGCGCTAGACATTAAGTCCATTCCAGTTGTCTTTCGGCAATTAGGTGTTTACTTCCTGGTCTGAGCCCTTTATCTAATTAGATGACCTTAGTTTTAGCTCATTGATTTCAGCCCAGGACAATTAATTGGAAGGAGTGTAATTATTAGAAGACTTTCCAGCATCAGCGGGGCGGTGCTGCGAACACAAACGGGCCCCGGACCCGCTCCCTCCCCAGCGCGCTTCAACTGGGGGAAACGGTGCCACGCAGGCTGCCTCGGGAGAAATGAAAGGAACATCGCCACATCCGCAGGGAAAAGGCTCCGGGAAAACCAGAAATGCGGAGATTGGATTGCAGACACACACATGCCGGGAGGGAGGGAGGGAGGGAGGGATCTGCACGGGGCAAACAGGGGGGCAAGGGACTTCCTCTGCGCCTCGCCCTCTAGCGTGGCACGAACGCATCGGCAGGAAAGCTTCGCTTTGCTCCAGCCCGTCCTCTACGAGCAGAGGAAGTTTCCACCCCTCTGGCAACGGGCGCCTGCCGTCCGGGGATCTCACTTCACAACAACACAAAAGAGCTGCTCGGGTGCATGCGAGAGGCGGGGAAGGACAGAAGCGATCCCTTCCTTGCCGCCTCTCCAAGGCGCACGTTCGCACATGCAGGCTTGTCCTGGCGAGGCTTCGCTGGACCCCTTGCAGCGAGATCTGCCACACGCGAGTGTCACACCTACATTAGAATAACACACTGCAAAAGGGGTGGGGGGCGCCTGCCTCTGGAACGGCACGACACGTTGCCCCTCCATATTGCAGCCTTCTCGCGCTCCATCAGTCCCCAACACCTGAATCCACCTTCTTCCTCTGCCAGACCATAGCGATCTTTCAAAGGAATATGCATCAAAGGGTGCGAGCCGGAGAATGAGAATGGCTGGGGAGGACGGGGCAGCAGAGGCTGACCGTGCCTTTCTCCGAGGCAGAGAGACGGATTTTCAAGATGGGAGCACTGACAGACATGCACACGTGGGGGAAAGGTGGCATCTCCTCGGGGCGAAGAAAGCTGGCAGGAGGGGAGATCAACGCGCTTGATTGTCTCCGACTAGGGAAAACATCGTTCCTCTGGTGGATGCAAGCGAAAAAGCTCTACAGGTCAGAACAGAGGTGGGAGGGAGCTGGCGGTGGAGGGAAGCAGAGGGAGGCCGTAAGGAAAGGGCGGGTTCCCACAACCATTTCATGAGTCTCCAGGTGCAAGATGGTTCTCCAGGTGGTGATGGGAGCGGCTCCGAGACCCATGTGGCAGCATCGCCAACACCAGCACCCCGACAAATGCACGTGCGCGTGCACGCACCCCCCTCGAGGGGGACAGGTGTGGGCACCGTGTGAGCAGTGCTGACCAGCGCACAGTCCACGGCAGGCACGGTGCCTGGCACCTTTCCTTCGCCGTGGCCCAGCCCTGGACCAGCTGGACAGCTTCTGCCCTGAAGCAAGCAGCAGAGCGGTCGGTACCTGCCCTCCTCTCCTGCTCCCCATCCTGAATCAACAAGAGGAGGAGGGAGGCATGGAAAGGAGAGCACGGTGGAGAAGACGGGCCAGCGTGATGCTCCCGCCGACCTCTCCTTGCCAGGCAGGCTGGACAGACACAGCAAAGCAAGGTCCATCTCCTGTCAGGAGCCTTGGTGGGGCTGAGGTCATGTGCGCCCGCGGAGCGGAGAGCCGAGTTAAGAGAAGCCACTCTCTGCTCCAGGAGGCTGCCGTTCCATCATCTTCTGCTTTTCCACCTCTGCCAGGGAGGCGTGTCCTTCCCTTCCCTCAGGTGTATGGATGGTGGGGTCCCGCATCCAGATTGCCCGCGATCGCCCAAGCTAGTCCTCGCCATCACCTGGGCCGATTCCCTTCCTCCTCACTCTACCACCCCGCCTGTGTTTTGCACCTCCGGTTTAGCAACGAAGCTCACCAGGCACTCGAGCACAAACCCTTCCAAGATCATCTGCATTCAATGCCAACAGCCCAACGGATCGCGCAACATCGGGCTTTGTGTTCCCTTCGCTCCAGCCTGGCACCTACAGGCTCGGGTTCCCAGGAAAGTGATCTCTTCCTTGCCTGATTTTAGACGGGGGGTGCGGGGGGGGCGTCCTTCCACCTCCCTCCTCCCTTTCCTAACCCATTGATCCTAGGAAAAATGTCCGGCAAAGATCCTGCAACGCCCCTCACCACCCAGGGCACCCACTCCAGCATCCCTCGCCTCCTCTTCCGTTCAGGTACGCTCCTGGATCGCAGTGCACCCGCTTCCCGCCGCCACGTGGGTGCAGCACCCCGATTTCGGCGGAGAAGTTGGGGTGCTCCCCACCAACGCTCAGCCCCTCTGGTAGCCCAGCCCCCCGAGCCCCTCGGGGACCCACCGTGTCCGCCTCGCAAGGAAGCCGGGGACCTGTAGATCGCGATAGGCACTGACGGGTGCTTGCTGCTGCCGCCATGGAAATGGTGGACGTGCGGTGCCCCTAAACTGGAGGCGCCCCAAGCCACCCCGAGGAGGCCGCTGAGAGTCAACGGGAGTATCCAGAGCAGCGCCAGGCGGCCACGGGACGGGACGGGCTCGGACAAGGCGAGCTCCCCCATCCGTTGGGGCATGGCGAGGCAAACTTTGGGCGAGGGAGGCGCGCACGGGCGGCTCACCGCGCCACGGCGGGCGCTTCTGTCGGGCGCCGATCCCTCGCCCCGGGTCCCTTCTGGCCCCAAAGGAGCGCGAACATAGTCCGAGGCAGCCGAGGAGCGCCCAATCCCAGAGGAGAAATCGCGTCGGCGGCGTCGGCCCCGAGGAGCCTCCAGTGCGTATCCACGCGCTTCCAGGTTCCCTACCAAGCGGCGCTCCGGGAGGTCTGCTCCATAATCCACCGAGCGAGAGATCCTCCGGCCAGGCGCACGGAGTCGAGACGGGGACGAGGCGCCCGATGCCCAGAGCCGAGCAGCCGTCGCAGGGGGGAATCCATACAGCGGGGCGAGCGCCGAGCGCTCCCTCGCCAGAGGCGCGCCGAGGACGCACGCCGCTCCCGGGGCGAGCTGCGCCTCTCTCCTCGCTCGCCGCCTATTGCCAGCCCGACGAGCGCGAGGCAGAGGAAGAGGAGGAGGAGGAGGAGGAGGAGGAGGACAGCGGCGACGGAGGAGCAGCGGAAGAAAGAGCGGAGCGCGGCGGCGGCGGCGGCGGCAGCGGCGGCGGCGGGCAGGAGGCGGCGAGAGGCGCTTCGCGGGGAAAATCCATGGCACGCGTCTGAGCGGAGCCAGCGCGGCGAGGGGGGCGGGCGAGCGCGAGCGAGCGGCGAGCCATGCTGGCGGCGGCGGCGGCGGCGGCGGCGGAGCAGGCGGAGGCGGAGGCGGAGGCGAGGCGAGGCGAGCGCTATGCAAATCTGCAGTCTCCCGGCAGCAAATCACCGGCGCCGCGGCGCAGCGCAGCCAGCGCGCCAGCCTGTGGGGGACCGGCGAACGAGCGGCCGGGCCCCGCGCCCGCCCCGGCGCCCCTCCTCGCGCCCTGGCGGCGGCGGCGGCGGCGGCGGCGCGCCAAGCGGAGGGGACCATGCGGCCGCCAGGCGCTGCGGCACGCGGCGAGACCGGCTGCCCCCCGCCCCGCGCCCCGTCCCCCCGCCCTCGCGCGCACGGCGGTGGGGGAGGCTTCGCCTTCGGGGGAGGCAGGAGTCGGGGCGACGGCTGCGGGGCTCACGAGCGGCAGCGCTGCCGACGGCGGGCGCCTGTGGGGGTGAGGACCGAGTCCCCTGCGAGCACGTGAATCCGCCCACCCGGGTCCTTCAGCGCCTCTCCCCGGGCCCCGGCCGCGTTGGCCGGCGCCTTTGCCGCGCGTGGCTGGCGGAGCGGGCCTCCGCCACTGCGGGCGTTCAAACACAAAAGGGGAGGCGAGGGGAAAAGGCAGCTCGAACATTGCCTTCAAAATGCTGCCCAGGCCTGTTACTGATACGTAGTGCGACAGAGCAGGGCCCTGCCCCGAGCGGCTTACAATCTACCATTCCGCATGAAATAACAGGTAACTGTGTGCGGGTGTCTTTCGGAGACGCCTGCTTAAAGGCGCGATCCTTTGCAAATTTAGAGTTTAAAATTCAGATTTTAGCGGGCTTGGTTACGCTGGGACTTGCAAGCGTCCTCTTCGGTCTAAACGTGCATTGGATTCTCCTTCAAGTTTCGTCACGGGCCTCGCTTTTCCAAATCAAAGTGCAGAGCCGTCTGGCTTGAGCATGACTATCGTGCCAGGCTTCCCCAGCAGGGCGCCCTCCACGGATGCTGGACCACAGCTCTTCTTCTCCCCAATCAGCCACTGGCCGGGCTGCCTGTGGGTGATGGGCTTTGTTGTGGCCAGCAAACCCGAAGCCTTCCGCATGCCAAGCTGGTGCAGTGCTACCGAGCGAAGGTCCGCCCCCAAGGATTCCCACCCAATGGCTGACCCTGAACAGAGAGAGGAGAGCGAGGCAGCGCGTGGAGGGAAAGTTCTCAAAGGCGAGCGCAGCGTTCCCTCCAAAAACTACGAGCGCGCACACCTGGAGAGCGCACGTGCCCCAAAGTCTTGCCAAGAGGGGGTTCGCACACGCTCCGTTCTCCCGGGTGGGAACGGCCCTTGCTGCTAGAAGGCCACAAAAGGGCGCTTGCGCACCGCTTCTTCTCCCCTGAAACTGCAGGGTCTCTGGCAGGCTCGGTCAGTGTGCTCAGGGGCTGGTCGTCAGAACCACGGGTGCCCACGAGCCAGAGCTAAACGTCAGGCAAGAATTCCAGGACACAAAGAGGGTTCGAGCCCACATCAGCCTACGAAGCCCAGGACTTCAAGCATCACCACATGAAAAGCCTCCATCTTCCACTGCTTAGGGTAAAGATTCTACCCCAAAACATAAAAGATCTCAGAGGCTCTGTGCCGCCCGACTCCGTTCAAACTCAGTCACTAGTTTGGATCATAGCCCACAATGCAGGGTTGTTGCTGGGTGAATAGAGGGTAGCAAAAGAACATGAGTGGGGATCCTTTTTTCTGGTGGGACAGACACCGCAGTGTACCCCCATTTCCCCTCTGCTCTCTCTCTTTCTGCAACTTCTTTTCTCCCCCATTGCTCTCCCTCTGTGAGACTTGTGAAGTGATCCCTTGCAGAGAGTTTTTGAAATGAGACCAAGCATCTTCATTGTCACATTATTGTTTCATTCCCTCAAACAACTCTGCAAGGGAGAGTTGTTCAAATGTGTGAGGCAGAGCCTGAAAGACAGTGGATTTCACAGTAAAGTTATTAATTGATTTGCGGACTTCCTCTGTTCACAGCTCCTAGCAAGAACAGGCTCAGGGGCTGGAGGAATATACCAGTAGTTAACATTCTAGGAAGCTATGCAAAAATGAATAGCTAAAACGAACAGGCATCTCAAGCATCTGGATTCTAATATGCACCTTTTCTTTAAAAACTAACCATTTAGATATGAGCAATCCATTCAGATCAGTGCCAGAGACCAACAAAGCACATTCAAGCTCATAAAAAGTAATCTAATGCCATACGCTTCAAAAGCAGGTACGGGCACAAAACCTTGCAGTGCCACACCTGGACACAACAGGGCACAATAAACACCAGTGTCATTGTTCCAACATTTCTAGATCAAACAGTGTTTCTATTGCACACCGCAAGTTTTTCTATGATTCAATAATTCAGCCTCCAACAGATCTGCTTTGTTGTCAAGAGGTGGGAAATAAAACAGGAATCTAGTGTAGAGTTTTTATCCCGTTTTACAGAAGCTGTTTGTAAACAGACTTTTGGCCTGTGCTAAAACTGCTCTTAATTGAATGAGGAGCCAAAGTAAGTACATCAATCTAACCAGAAGGATCTGGGTGAGAATAAATTTCTTTCCCAAGCTACCACTCATATCCAGAACTCAAAGGGCAATGCTGGGCACACCAAAGGGTTAACTTAATTGAAATATAGACTTCAATGTTTGCATCACTTCTACAAAAGTTGCATGAGGATGGAAAGCCTGATTCCCATATTCTTAGATAATAACCTCTTAACTTTCATTCAACCTCTGATTTGTTTAAACATTCATTAACTGAATAATAAAGTTATTATTTAATAATCAAGTGTGTTGGAAGAGATTTGGACCCTCCTGGGGCATCTGGTGTTCTCAATTTACTCCCTTTCACCCTGGCAGGGTCAGTTCCCCACTGAGGACTTATTACAGACAATTATATTGAGCTTGGTTGTAAGTATGTGGACCCATTAACATGTCCTTTCTAACCTAGGCATAGAAAAGATTAAATTATACAAAGTGATATATTTTATGAATGCCACTGGTTGTGGCTCTGTTTGATGGCTTAAGTCTGTTCCACAGCAGGGCAGTTCTGAACCAGGTCCGGAACCATACCTTTGCTTACACAAGATCAGTACACCTCGGTGTGACTCTGCCTGCTGCGCATACACACATGGAAGAAAAGATCTCCAAACTGGCAGTGGAGTCTTGGGGTACCTGGGAGCAGGGAAATCATGACCAATCTTCCTGGCAAGGTTCCTCCATGGGTCAAATTCCATGTTAGGTATCATGAACGGAGCCGGCTGGAGCTGGGAGTCAGACTAGATGACCCAGGAGGTCCCTTCTGACTCATTCTGTTTCTATGTTTCTATGGCAATAACCACGCTCATGCTTTCTTACTCAACAGTATGTACAGCTCCAATTCAGGTTGAAACTAAAATAGATGAGGAGGGAAGGGGAATTACACCATAGATGCTACATAATTATCATGATTAATTACACAATTGCACTATATATTGCACGATTGCACTATGCATCACATAATTACACTTGGAATAAGTGGAATAATACTACTAATAATATACTATGTCATTAACATAGCATAGAGTTTCATCCCCCTGCAATCCATACACAAATGTTTTATTACTCAACAGATTTATATCACACTTTCCTACTATTTGGACCTCCAAGACCATCTAGGAACATGTTTGCATAAAGCTATTTCCAGTCTCAGCTGGGACAGGGTTCTGCATGTGGACCTGTACCCCAGAACACAGAAACAGACCCCCTCACCTGATGCCTGATGCTTACTCAAGCTCGGCCTATTTTGCCCAGGGCTCAGTGTAACCCCCCACCAGAAGTACCCACCCTCCAGTTCTGAGTGGAGCAGCAGCTTGGTTTATTGCTCCGACTAGGAGGAGCAGGGGTGGCTGAGTCTTTGGTCATTGAAGTTGCTCCTCCATCGCAGCTTGTATGCTAAGCTTTTTAGGAGCTATCCGTGCTGGAAAACTAATGAGGAAGGGTAGCGTTCAGCACCATGGACAGCTCCTAGAAAGCGCGGCAGCTGCGGAAGCGGTCCTTCACCAGACCTGGGAGTCACTAGCCTCTCCTGGCTTTATCGCTGCCGACCAAGATCATCCAGGAGGAATCCAGAACTTATGGCAGTCTGTATCTGTCACTTGATCTCGGGTCAAGCGACAGGGAGTGACACGCACCAGTAAAGACATTTCTGAAAGCAAACTCTTACTTCCTGTACACAAATCTGGGGAGCTACTGCACCTGGACTATTGTGTTCAATTCTGGTTACCTTACCTGAAAAAGGACATTATTGGGTGGGAAAACGTGCCGAGAAGGGCAACAAAAACTATCGGGGCTGGAGCAGCTCCCCTGTGAGGAGCAGCTACAACTGGGAGTACTCAGCTAAGAAAAATGATAAGGAGAGACATGGCAGAGGAGTTTAAAATAATGCCTGGTGCGGGGAAAGTGGGGGGATTTTTCTCTCTCTCCCACAACACTCGCTCAAGGTCATCCAATGAAGCTGAGTGGTAGGAAGTTCAGGAAGATGAAAGGAAGCATTTCTTCACGCAGCAAAGAAAGAATGGAATGTGCTGCCACGGCGAAGGGTGATGGCTGCCAATCTGGATGGCTTTAAAAGGGGATTGGACAGATTCGCGAGGGAGGAGGTTCCCTGTGGCTCCTAGCCTTGCTGGCTAGGGCCACCTCCTTGAGCAGAGGTGCCCTGCCTGCGTGCACCAGTCGCTGAGGAGCTGGACAGGAGGAGGCCTTGCACCCGTCCTGCTGGAGGGATCCCGTGGGCACCTGGCTTGCCACCGTGCGCACAGAGTGCAGGTCTGGGTGGACCCTTGGTCTGATCCAGCATGGCTTTCCTTATGCGTTTACATTTTTATGAGAAGACAGATGGGCATGGGAGCAGAAGAAGAATTCCATGAAGGGGACAGCTTGCAGGCATGGAAAAACAGATCCTGGGTCCAGGAAAGTCAACGGCAAAGCAGGGGGGCATTTGGTGCACAGAAGGGCACTGACAAGCAGCAGCAAAGAATTCATTCCTCAGAAAGAGTGACCCTCTGGACTCCAGTCATCTTCAGCCTGTTCCTTGACCCTGGATGGAAACAGGTTGACAGGCTCTTGCAACCACTTGCAAAAGCCCTGAAGCCAAACAGGGGAGTTTTCCCTTTTCTTTTTTCCTTCTCCCTCCCCATCTGTTTTCCTTTCAAGCTGTGTCATTTAGACTGTAAGGCTGAGGGCAGGCATTGTCCTACTAATCTTTGTAAGATGCTCTGGGAGAGTTTTGAACCATGGTACCAAAAGGGAGCCTTTGTGTACAGAGGTAGCAGTATTCCCAAATACCAGGTCTTGGGGCAAGGAACAGATGGGAAGCGGGTACCTTTGTGCCTTCCTTGTAACCTTCCCAGGGGGGCAGTTGCATCCTAGCATTATTTTGGTGGTGTCACTCGCAGGACTTTTCTGGTTCTTATAGTAATGCAAATCACTGTTTCTCTTCAGCTGCTGAAAAGTGCCCAGTAATCGTTTTCAAGGGTGCTCACATCCTTTCACATCTCTGCCACTTTTGGAAAATGACTTTCCACCAGCCCCTTCCCAGGATCCTTCCCTTTGGATCCCCCTTGCTACTCTTTGCTCATGGCCATGAAGGCAAAGCTGCAGGGGGAAATTGTAATGCTGGGAGGTTTTATGCTCCATATTACTCTAGAGTAAATCCTGACAGAAGTATTCTTGGACTTGGCTTCTCCACCCTCTGCCCTCAGTTCCGGAGTGTTCATCAGTCTTATGAGTTAAGACACGATTGTGTCCATTTCACAGCTGGGACACTGAGGCTGATCAAAGATAGCCTGCCCAAGGCCATAGAAACCACCTGCAGTAGAGATGCGGTGTCAATTTGAGCCTCCCAGATTAAAACCCAGGCTCTCCTCCACAGGACCACTGAAACAGTGAGCTGTTTTATGAATGAACGGCAAAAGACGCGCCACGCTACCAGCTTGCTAATCACATAACATGCCGCTGATTTGCATGACTCATCTGAGTGTCGCCCCCCCCCCACTCCCCTTCAGTGCTGTCTCTCCGGCCATTCCTGGGAGCCCAGATCAGGTCCTTTGCCTTTGCTGATTCAGACAAAGAGCCCCCACAGCCACGCTGACATCATCCTTCCACATGCCCTGATCCCTGTCCCTGGAAATAAACAAGGAGAGTCCACCAGCTACTAGAGCTGTTGCTCACAGAACTGCGCCCATTCTTCCTTTCCTCTCCCAACCCTAGTGTTTTCCTTAGGAAGAAAAAATCGTGATGTTGTGAATGCTACAGCTCCATCTCCCTCCACCTTGGATTCTCCAGGCTTTAGGAGGGCTCAGTTTTACTCTGGAGTGAGTTGGGAAAGCTTGGTTGGCCCCGGAAACTCCCAGGTCTCTCTAGAGCTGATTGCTTCTCCCTGGGAGTCAGAATTCATTAGGACCTGATGCATCACTCTAACAGAAACATGGCTCTGTACTTCAGTGGATCGGGTCTGGCATATCAGTCCCCGATCACACTGCCACGCAGATGTAAGGCTTAGAGGGCTTGCAAACAGCCTGGCGAAGGAGCAGCAGAATAAAATATCAGACCTTAAAGCCCTCAAAATCCCTAAAGCTTTTGAGTTTCACAACAAAAGCCTTCTGCTATGGTGACCCTGGATAAAATAAGGTGATGTGTGGAAGGAAGGAAGCCTCGGCCGAGTAACTGTCATCAGCAAACACAGGTAAAAGGAGGAAGGTGGAATGCCAGGCCATTGAAATCCACTCTGAAGTCTCTGCTTAGCTCTGAAACACACCGGGGGGTCTGGAGCAAATCACCACTTTCCAGCCTAACTTATTTCACAGAGTTATAGTGAGGATAAAATGAGATTACTCCCTGTCACTTGCCCTAAGCTCCTTAGTAGGAGGGCAGGATGTGTAAGGAACACGAGGATGGAAAGAGCAGCAAAAGATGTGGCAGTTAAAGAAATTAAGGAGTGGAGCAGAAAGGCAACGAAGGCGCAGGAGCAGAAGAAAAAATTCAAAGGGAAAAAATACCTCTGTTGTATATGTTTTTTTAAAAGTCCAGCAGTCCTTTCCATTTCAAGGAGAGTGTGGCTGTCAGACATGCTCATTTCTATCATGTTTTATTTAAAATGCTTAATTAGGGGTTCTTGGCTCTCAGATTTCTGCTTTTAAATGAAAGGCAAAGATTTAAATCATCTGTGTGTAAATATTATCAACCTCTAGACAAGCATCCTATCTTATTCAGAACTGGGGTGGGGAAAACTGCAGCACTGAAAAAAAAATTCCTCCTCTGGAACCAGGGTGGTGTTCGGAGGTTTCAGGAAGGAAATGCGCCTTTGGAGAGGAGCAAAAGCGAGTGCCTGGTTTGGGCTTGTTTTAATCAGGAGAAGCACGTAGCGCTTTCATTTGCAACTCTTCCCACAAAAGCAAAAGGGCAAAACCGCGAGTTGACAAAATGAGGCCTCAGCCCCCAAAACATGCCACGTGTACTAAAATTATAGTCACACACTTGCTAAGATGCAGCGGTCCCTTTGAAATTTGTGTGTCTACAGTTTGCTCCTGCCTTGTCCTAGGTGTCCCCCATGGTGTTTTGGTGTTTTCATTGGGGGACAGCAGAAGGAATGGCAGTTCCTCTTTGGAGATCACCTGGTTTCTACCGCATCACTAGTGCAGACCCCTTGTTTTAAAACCAAGAGAACTGAAGCTTGCAGTCCTGTGCAAATTACCTGGGGGTAAGCACCTATACAACCCAAGGGGACCAACTTTTGAGGAAGCTTGCATAGAGCTGGGATCTGCATAGCATCAATCCAAGGTGATTATTGAAAGAAAAGGGATGTATTTGAAACAAGGTGCTGGAGGAGAGCTTTGTGAATGTCCTGGACCAACAGAAGGAGAAAGAAGTGGGCCCTGGATCAAATCAAGCCAAAACTTTCCCTAGAAGCAAAAATGACAAAACTGAGGCTGCCATACTTCAGGCACAAGCTAAGAAGGCAAGGCTCCATGGAGAAGACAGTCATGCTAGGGAAATTCAAAGCCAGAAGACCAAAGATGAGCTGGACCAAATCCATAGAGGAAGCCACGGCCTTGAACATGAAAGAGCTTAATGGGACTGTCGCGAACAGGATCTTCTGGAGGGCTTTAATTCATGGGGTCATCATAAGTCAGAGATGACTTGGTGGCACATAATAATAATGGCAGTTAAGTCCTGCTGAATTGGAGATATCAGTGTATGCCCTGCACCACATATTTTCCCCTGTTCATGTCCTGTCTTTCCTTCCTCTCTTTATTTCCCCACCATCACATTTTAGAGCTGAGCTTCATGGGCTCAGTCCTGATCCAAATTAATGGCCACCACACCTGTCATTTTCATTGCCAGAATGGATGCACTAACATTAATGGGCCACTTCCAGTAATCGCAGACTCACAGAATGGTGGAGCTGGAAGGGGGCCGAGGGCCATCAGGTCTAACCCGCCGCTCAGTGCGGGACTCCAGTTAAACCATCCCTCTCAGATGGCTGCCTAGCTCGGCCGTGAACCTCACTGGGTGACTTTGAGCTAGCCACCCATTCTAAGCCTATCCTACCTCACAGATTTGTTGTGAGGATGAAACAGAGAGGAGCAGAGCCAGAGAAGCTGCTGTGGGACCTTTTTATAGGGATAAACAAGCAGGAACGTAATACAATAAAACATAGACACAGGGTGTAATAAACACAAGGTACAGTCCTGTGCATATTGAGACAGAAAAATGCCGCACAACTCCCATGCCATCCTTTGTCCTGCCTCCATATGTGCAGAATCGCATCCTAATGCTCTCTTTGCCAAAGCTCACCCTGTCAGGGCTTTTGTGCTCAGAGCAAGAATGGGGAGCGTGCCCCCATTTTGTGTGTGCGTGGAAGGTTTGTGGCTCTCCTCCCTGCCCTTGCAGGTTCCTCTGTTACGTTGCCAAGACGGGCTCCCCGGAGAGCCCCATGTTTATCTTGACAGGTGTTATGGAGATCTGCTGTGCCTCCATGGAATTGTTCCTGCCTGCTTTGAGGTACAGTGGAAAACGTTAAGAAGGCAAACTAATGAACTTACCTTATTGCATTCCAAATCATATCAACCACACAGTAGGTTGGATTAGTCTACTAATGCTTTTCTAATGATGCCTTTATTGGGCATATGGCACGGACTTGCTATTTTCTTCACCATCTCATACTGGCAAAGCTCAAAATGATCAAAAGACACAACTAATTTCCCTGCTTTCCATTCCTCATCGCATAAATAAGTGTATCAAATATTACTGTCATGCTAAACCTCTTCACGTCCGCACAGAATGGTAAGACAGGATTCTGGAGGATCCTGGCTTATGGCGAGCATGCGGTGCTGATGGATGCTGCTCAAGTTCTCCTACCTCTCTGCCCCCCTATCTGTGCATTCCAAGGAGGGTTTGTTTAGCATAACCTCTGAACTACGATTCTTGGCATGAGTTACCACTCATGAACAGCTAAAATCCATCACCCAAAAAGAGGACATACCATTGCTTCAAATGTAAATCTGATGTGCATACATGCAAATTTAGAAAAATTATTTCCATTAACACAGAAGTGTGGTACATCTCACCATCTGCTGCTGTCAATGGTAAACTCAGCAGTTCCTTCTGATGGTTCTTTGATCTTAAGTTATCAAACTTGGATAGGGAAGACCTTCAAACAGAGGATGGCCCTCCATAAAAGAGAACTTGTAGCTACTTGTCACTTCTCTAACAAACCAGAATTACAAACTAGGTTTGTTCTAGGTTTACCAATTCTGGCTTGTTTGGGAGTGTCAAACCAGGATGGCTGAGTCAGGTGACACCCAGCACAAACTCTGCTTGGGCAGACATGGTCATTAGGTTTAAAGAGAACAGAGTTCTTAGAAAGATTGCTGTTCTATCCTGTTATGGACCACAAGAGTCTTCTAATCTAGTCTCTCCCACTTTGGCCCAGTGCTTGAATTGTAATTCTATGTGCATTGCCCTGAGAAGTCCTATTGCACTCTGGAGTGAAGGCACATGATCAGGCCTGCAAACAGTCATCTCATAGAATAGTAGAGTTGGAAGGAGCCATGAAGGCCATCAGGTCCAACCCCTGCTGTTGCAGGACACCAGTTCACACCATTCCACTCAGATGGCTGCCCAGTTTCTTGTTGAATGCCCCTAGTGTGGGAGAGCCACCACCTCTCTAGGGAACTGGTTCCACTGTCGTATTGCTCCAACAGTGAGGAAGTTCTTCCTGATGTCCAACCGGAATCTGGGTTGTCGTAACTTGAATTGATTATTCTGTGTCCTGCACTCTGGCATCAGCAAGAAGAGATCTTATGCCCTACTTGTCAGGTAGAGTGGCCCTATGTCAAACTTTATGGAGGAGAGTCCTCTATTTGAAGGGATGTCCAGGCTAAGGATAAAGAACCATCCCTGAGAAATGGGAGAGGGGGCCTTGAAAGGATAAGAACCTGGCCAGAAAATCACCTGGTTACTATCTTGCTCACGTGGTGAGATACATTGCACTCCAAATTAAATTGCAGGCAACGTTTCTAGATTTCCCCATATAAATCTGTCGGCGCAAATGATTTTATATAGATCTGTGCCATCTTCCATCCTTGTATTTATTTATTGTGATGCATAAGTGACCACTCTGTTTCCAAGTGGTAAGAAGTTCCCGAAGCAAGATTTGCTGTCCTTTGGAACGAAAAGACTAGAGGCTTATTGGCATTTTGTAATATATGGGATTATTTACATAATACAGGTTGGGTATTATGTAACATATCCAGTGACAACAAAATCCCACGGCTTATCTCCAGGGGAGACAACCAACATGACAGGATGTCTGCAGATTCCAAACTCAGCTCTCGTTGTCCTTTGTCCTGTTCTGTCTCAACCTTCATTTTCACATGCCTTGCCCACTTTCCAACCTGACTGTGCTGACAGACAGAAAAGGAGGCTCTAACACACACACACACACACACACACACACACGCACACGCACAATGGCACTGGGAATCTCACCCAGCCCAGATGCAAAAAAACACTGATTGCACTTTCTAAGTTTTGGAAAGTGATTGCACCTTCTAAGTTTTGGAAAGGCAGTCGGAGGCGTTGGTGGAGTCGGCTCCAATCTGGTGGAGTCATTTGCCTGGTGAAGTCTGCTAATGACTAAGAACTCTGGCATTCTGGATCTTCATGCCTCCTCCAAGCAGTCTCCATCCAGGTGATGTTCAACCACCCGAAGGAAGAGCAGAAACAGGTCTGTGATGCTGAACCCATCAAGGGCCATACGAGAGGATGGCTGCTACACACGTACACGCCCGCACACTTCTTCCAGCACACACTTCTCCCACACAGACCCACTGGTTTTTTTCCCTCTCCCCAGAGATCAGGCTCATTGCAGGAAATAATCTCACTCCAGTAACTTCCTCATCAGGTAGCTCATGTGGTTGAAGTGTAGGACTCAGACTCGGGAGGTCTGGGTTCTAGTCCCCACTTAGCTATGAGGCTCACTGGGTGACTTTGGCTACACATGGACAGTCAATCTAACCTACCTCTCAGGGTTGCTGTTAGGATAAAACGGAGAGGAGGAAAACCTTGTCAGCCACTTTGCAAGAAAAAAAAAGGTGGAGTATAAATGTAGTAGTAGTAGTAAACAAACTAACAAACTTGTAGTAGCTGAGAAATGGCTGTCAAGATCAAGAGAAAGGGGTTGTCTGGAGGGTCCCTTCTCCACCCAACCATCACCTCAAGATCTCCATAGCTTCCACCATCAGAATATGCCTTCCTCTAACAACAGTTGCTGGAAGCAAACTTGTTCCGCCTGCGTATTTCCCAGAGCGTCTGGCTGGCCACTGTGGGTGGCGAGATGGACCTTTGGTCTGCTCTGATTTGGCCCTTCTTCCGTTCTCAGGGTCACAAAGCAGAATGCAGAGGCCCGCACTGATTCTCTCACAGTCGGCCACAAGCAGCCACCACTAAATGGTGATTTAGCACTTCCGGGGCGATCTGAAAGGAGTGAGCTCCATTTTCCAAGACTGCGGCACTGAAGCGGCCGTCAGTGGGTGGCATATTTGAATGCCTCCCCTGCCCCCAGTGGCAGGGGCTTCTGTAGAAAACATGCCTTGCTTAGCCTTTCCTTTTCAGTGAAATGATGGATTTCTCTTTATTCTTCCCATAGGGAAGCATTCAGACCCATGACTCCCTCCCTGGCCACCTGGCCAGTGCAACTCAGAAAATGCTTTGCCGCTGGATTCTCATGTGGGCAGAAAACCCAAGTCCCATTTTCATGTTACATTTCACTGACTCCCACTTGCAGGCTGCAAAGGGAGGCAAATCCCTATGCCTTTTTCAGGGGGTAGGAGAGAGAAAATCAATATATTCTGCATGGCAGCAGTGGCTTTCATTTCAGTCTTAAATATACTACTTTAGAAAGGGCTCCATGCTTAGTGCTCGGCCAGGACGCAATGGGTAGTCTCAGTGTAATGCCAAAACCATTGCACTGAAGGGTTCTGCAGCGTCAGTAGGGCCTGTTAGCATGAAGTAAAAAAAAAAGAAGCTGCTGCAAATGGTTTCTTTTCCCCTTTGCGTTGGTGCTGGTCTGATGCATTACTGATGGCCCCCTGATCCTGCTTGATTCTGCCCCATATGTCGCCTCAATGCCTTGCTCTCTCCGTGCTGGAGGCACTGTAGGGGGAAGGGGGCGGGGAGGGGGGAAGGATGCTTGCCCCAGTATGCATGGTTTCACTCAAAACAAAGTATGCCTCATTTCTTGTAGGACTATCATCTCTTCCCCATCATGTCCAAATGTTTGCCGATTTAATCAAAGGATTGACTGAAACTCATTTAATTCGTTCACCGACATCTCTTTGAATAGCCTGCTTCTTATTACCGGAACCACTGCAATTGCAAGATGCTGCTGCAGCACAAGGCAGTCCGGCTGGCCTCGGTGGCACTCGCTTCCGAGGAAGGATGCTTTGGAATGGATTGCAGTGTACATGTTCCCGGTGTAGGAAACAGGTTCTCGGTGACCCCCGTGGTCCTGACATCGGGGGGAAAAGCGGTAAGTGAAACAAATGGATGGAAATTTGCACGAGGCAGCCTCTTCTGCTCAGGCACAGCCTGGCAGCCTTATAAATCACTGGGATAAAAAGGATTTGTACGGCAGCGGCTTCCTCCTGGTACCCCCCATTGTATGAATCACCCTCTGTTGCGGCTCTCTCACTCTAGCAAGCTGAACAGCTCTTCTGTCCTTAAGCAAAGGACTTGCTCTTACAAGAGATCCCACCAGTGCATTTGCATCACAGAGATGGAAAGGACCCTGGCGGCTGTCCTGCCCACCTCCCTGCTCAGGGGCGGTTCTGCGGCGCAGGGTGGGAGGACTGCGTCCACAACAGAAGGCCGCCCGGCTCTGTGTAAGTATCACCAACAAAGGAGCGCTCACGTCCTCCCAAGCAGTCTCTGTCACATTGTTGAACGGTGGTGTAATGGAACCAGGGCTCACAGGAATGGAGTACCAATACCTTTTTATTAGTGAGGATGTCACCCCCCCCCCATCCCCCTGCCTCAGAATCCTTGGTTTCCTCTGAGTGTTACTTCAATCCTCACGGGAGTGGGGTGGGGGACAATGTTCTCAGCAAATGTATATCATTACCTGTTGCAATGCAAAGAGTAGTAGTAAGAATAGCAAGGACGATGGTGATGTTGCAGTGGCTTAATTCTGAATGAGCAATTAAGGATTAGGAGATTCACAAGAAGGTGCAAGAGGAGAAGAAAACTGCTAGAATTGCTCTCCCTGAGAGGCATGGCTGCAGGGGTTGTCCTAAATGGCTCTGACATTCAAAACAGACCACTGCACAACACTGTGGAATCACTCATGCCGTTAAGCAGTTTTCCTAAGCCCTCGTCAAAACCTGCTTCCCGGCAGTCCCAACTCATTGGTTGCTGTCCTGTCCTCTGGAACAAGAGCCCTTCAGATATTTGAAGATTTCAGATATTTGAAGACCTTGGCCCGCTCCCTTCTTAATCATTTCCTTGCCAAGCTCAGCCCACTCAGTTCTTCCAAGGCCCCTTACCATATTGGCTGCCCCTCTCTGGATATGCTACAGTCCCAGAACTGGGCACCCCACTCCAAACCAGGGTAGAACAGAGTGTGACTAGGAGTTCCCGTGGCTGGAGATACAAAGGGCTCCTTTGAGGAGAACAGTGAAGGGAGGAAGGTCAGGGAACTCAGCATAACATTTTGAATGGACGATGAGCTACTGGATACCTTGGTGAGAAATGTGTATCTTGCATAATTGCCATCATATTTCCAGCCTCATGTTATACCGAGCTTGGCCTTCGTCTTGGAACTGGCTTTTAGTGCCATGAAATGACTGTGCACACATCGTCCATGTTGAATGGACTGTTGCAACAAGTTGTTATCCTGTCCTGCCTTTAGGCTCCAACCGTAAGCGCAACTAGGAATGTGGGAGAAATCAGCACATTCCGCTGATTTGTTCTGGCGTTTTCTCCAGTCTGCGTCATCCACAAATGGACATGGACCAGACATGCTTTGCATTCCAAAATCCACACTTTATGGGATTAGCAATATAGTTAGCAGAATAGGGAAATGTGTCTGATATGATGCACACATTTAAAAAATTTCCCCAAACCCCCTAATTGCATAAATGTATTCAAACACACACTGGACAGAAAACATGCACATACGGGAGATGACTATAAAAGTGTACTATTTGGAAAAATTGTGCACAAAAATGCATATCAAAAAGACTCTCCAAACTCTGCACTGTTTTTTTTTTCCCTTTAAAAGTAACAACAAGAAGAACACATTCACCACCAGAGCAAGCACAGAATAGACTTGGAGGCAGTAAATACATGAAGTATGCTGAAACAGATCTGGCTGATCTGCTGGTCCCCAACAGCATTGCTGCCAGGTTGAAAAGGAGCCTGACCGAATTGCTGGATTTCTGAGAGCAGCTTTGCTAGTGACGGACCATGGATAAGAAAGGTAAGGAGGTAAGGCTCACTGTACCCGCACCTTGGAGTTGGGTGGATCCAGACAGACAAGCAGAACAAATAAAGAGATGACAAGATAGAGCAGAAGGACAGGGCTTGCGATCTGCAGGGCAGGCCACCAAAGCATCCCTTGCACATTGTGAAACAGCAGCTAAGAGGCTGGTCGGAAAAAATGTGGGCCAGGAACACGTATCTCCCCCCTCACCCAACTGAAGCGCTCCAGCCATGCTTGGACTTTTCACAACTGCAGTGCACCATCCAAAGCTCAGTGCTGGCCACCTCTCCCAAAAGGAAGTACAGCAACTGGTCCAAGAGCAGGCATGGGGTCAATGTGGGGTTAACCTGGGGCTGTAACTGTTCTGGGTGCAAACAGGCGACCAGAAGCAGCATTTAGGCACTCCATCAGCCTTTCCCAACATGCAAGGCTGGTTTGCAACACACTGAAAGAACCGAAACTCCAAACTGGTGGTCCTTCTAGCTGACCTGTAGCCTCCATGGCACAAGAGAGGAAGCAGCGTGAGCATCACTTTCCAAACAGCTGTGTGGAACAGCCGCTTTTCCTGATCAGACCATGAGCCCATAAGCGAAGAAACAAATCCCGTCTTCCTTCCTTCTTCTGCATGCCATTCGCTGTGCATGTGCCTCTATCAGGAACTCTCAGAGCCTTGCAAAGGAGAGCAAAGTTCAGGGCCTCACAGCCTTAATTTCCTTCCCATTCTGCTTCTTTCCCATGTAAATTTCTGCCTTGCTTCAGCATTTGCAAATGTCCACTTGAGACTCAAAGATTATTTCACAGGAAGGTCCCTCAACCACAACCTTATTATTATGATTTTAAATATATGTGCTTTCCACAACAATTTAGCAGCCAAGCCTCAACAACAAAAAAAGGGAAAAAATTAAAAACAAAACCAACACAGGCAGAGCATAATACAGCAAGAAAATGCCTCTCCCTTGCTTTAGTCCCAATAGCCAGAAACAGTACAAAGGCAATGGATCATGAAGAAAAGCAATTTCCTACTTCAGGGATTAAGCAGTGTTCTCTTTTGTACTGTTAAATCAAAGTTTAAAGTTATTTCCAACCTCCCACCCCCAATAAGACTCATCTCCCCCCCTCCGCCCAACACACACACTTTAAATAAATGGTCTCCAGAGAAACAACAACCGAATCCCAAACATGTTGCTTCCTGAGCCATCAATAGCACAGATAAAAATCCTTTATGTTGTACTTCTGTGAGCAGGCTCCATTGATAGAGCCAGAAAAAATTAAGCGGCTACACAAGCTGAAGATAATTACCTTAACAAGAGAGAGTTTCAAGTGACATGGGGATCCTTTTGTTCTCTCGAGGACAAATATATCGGATTTTAATGCAGGAGGGAATATATGGGGCTGTGGATGTTGGAGAAAGGTAAAAAGATGGGTGGATTCGGGCAGAGATCGGTGTCTGACGTGCGCAAAGAGAGATTATGCCATCATCATCATAAGAGAGTGTAGTATTTTAGGTTCTTGCTTGACAATGGGATGGTCGTGTGTGTGTAGGAAAACTCCCACCCAGGATGAGGCCAAACTGGTCCGCTTGCACCCTCCTAGGTAAACATGGGGAACCTCGGGCTCGGGTCGAGTGCCCTGGTCTCGCCCTTCTCTGCCTTGGCCACACCCAGCAGTCGGACGCCACCCTTGAGAGCTCCTCCAACATAGAAATCAGTCCCGTGGCGAAGGCAGCCCCTCCTCCCATCCTCAAGGAAAGCAACCCAGGGCTCGCCAAAGACAACGTTGCCTGAGGAGGGCAAGCGAAGGAGAATTTCCTTCCCCGCCAAGTCAATGTGCATAGCATTCAGCACTGTCACCCACTGCAGGAAATCACACATTCCCACTCACTAGGAGCAAAACATGCAGGACAGGGCCCGGTTTGTTGGGCTGACTTTGCCATCTTCCTTGTAACCAATTCGGAGCCATACGATAGTGGAACCAGCTGCCTGGAGAGGTGGTGGCTCTCCCACACTAGAGGCCTTCAAGAAGAAACTGGACAGCCATCTGAGTGGGATGGTGTAAGATGTTGTCCTGCAACAGCAGGGGGTTGGACTTGATGGCCTTCATGGCCCCTTCCAACTCTTCTGTTCTATGATTCTATGCAATTAGGCCTTTTTCTGACAAAGTCACACATGAAAAAAGAAAACAAAGCAAAGCAACACCTGCTGAAAATAGGGAGTCTTTGAGGGTGTGTTTGAGTGGGGTAAAGACAGTGTCCGTATCGGATTAGAACTGGGTGCATCAAAGCAGTTGGTAACACGAAGCGTTTGAGTCCAGAAGGTTTCTCACATCAACTACAGTTGCCTTTTGCTTTCCATGAGTCATACAGAAGAATGCTACATATTTTCCTCTCCTTTGCAAAGAATTGGCGCACATACTGCAATTAAATAAAATGACAAATTCTGTTTATTTATATAACAAGTTGCAAAAGGAGAAAAAGTGCTAGGACATTCAGCCCAGATAAACCCTGAAAATAACTCAGGCAGCAGGCAGAGACAGCTACATCATGGCGGTCTTCTTCTAGGATCTTGTGCCTCCTCAGGGTGGAATTTCGGGCTTTTGTTGCTCATGATCTGTTTGCATTCTTGACTGATCTTTAATTCTAATGCTAATTATTTTGGGAAGCTTTCTACCAGCAGCTAAGCTGGGAGGTACACAGGGCAGGGC
Source organism: Varanus komodoensis (assembly GCF_004798865.1). Lineage (NCBI taxonomy): Eukaryota > Metazoa > Chordata > Lepidosauria > Squamata > Varanidae > Varanus > Varanus komodoensis. The sequence goes on from NW_025335568.1 coordinate 63,493,043, forward strand.
CTTCTTGAAGCGAAGCGGTGGCCTCACAGGTGCAGCTGTTCACCAAACTCCATCGCGACAAGCCTTCAAGAGGACCCTCAAGACCAGCCTGCTCGCCTTGGCCTCTGCCCATTTTGATCATTGGTTTATTATTTTTAACAGGTTGCTGTGCACCATCCTGGGACAGTGGATCCTAAAAGGCAACTGATAAATCGGTGGGGTGAGACAATTTTGGAGATGATCTTGGGGACCACATTCTAGCTGGGGGGAGGCAGCACTAGTAAAAAGGGTCAGCCAAGGCCCCTAACACACCAGCATATTTAAGCATGAAGCTCCTACTGCCACGAATAAAGCCTTGGACATGGTATTTCAACCTTTCAGTATGGACAAAAATCCAGGGAATGCTTGGACTTGCAGGAGGGTTGCCTTGTACAAAGCAAATGTGGGAAGATACCATTTGGCATTAGAAGAAATAAAAGCAAACGGAGGCCAGCTGAGAAATTCAGATCATCTTGAGGGATGATTCTATGCAAATATAGACAGAAACAAACTTCCTTGGTGGGATTGTACAGGACTGTGCCTTTAGTTAGTATGTGTGACTTTAATTTACTATGTTGTCAATTTTTTCTACAATGGGAGAAACGGGGATGCTTGAGTGTGCACAAATTCTTCAGCTTGGCTGGGTGCACTGGCCCTTTTTCTTTCTAAATTGGAACTGGATTTTGCTTTCACTTTATTTGTGCTTTTCTTCATGTTGTCTAAGAAGGCTCAAGTACCACCTTAAACTGGTGTATGAGTGTAAGCGAGCAAAGAGATGTGATACGGATCCTCCCTCCCCTGTGGGGAGAGAGGGAGCACATGTTGCCAGGCGCAGAAGCAAAAAGGAAGAGGAAAAGGAGGAGGCTAGAGAAAAGAATGAATGTGGGGATGAAACAGCAAGGGGATGCACAAGAAAAATGGCGAGTGATACAACACATGCTTTAGTGCCCCTTAGTGCCTGGAAAATTCTGTTATCCAACAGAAACGATCAATTGCCAGCTGTCAAGGAAAATGGAGTGGAACTATAGGGCTGCACCTTCAAGGGCTCAGTTTGGCCCATGGAACCCAAATTTTAAAAGTACAAATGGACAAACTAATGAATAAATACTTTAATAAACATAAAGCTACTGCTATCATGCCCATCACCAGTTTAGGTTAGAAACATAGAAACAAAGTGAGTCAGAAGGGACCTCCCGGGCCATCTAGTCTGACCTCCGGCACCAGCCGGCTCAATTAATTAATTAATTAATTGTCCAGGTTATGCCTGGGCAACTATGAAAAACCTATTCATGGGATGCATTCCTTTATTACATCATTCCTCCATGGGGCAAGAGACTGGGAGTTGACTGAGTAAGGCACAAAGGATGCTTCCGTCCTTGAGAAGCCAGTTCGTGTGCCAACAGATTTCACCAGCTGCATGTTTGCTCTTTCAGCCCATACTTCCACAAAGTGAGGCCTGTACAGACCTCAGGAGGTGGGATGGATCGGCTTAGATCATGGGTGGACGGAAGAGCAATCGCAGATAGCTGGTGGGTCATTTGCTGACGAATGGGCTTCGGCGAATGGGGCGGCATAAAAATGTTTTAATAAATAAAATAAATAAATGCTGCTTGTGCAGCATCTTGTGGAAAAGAATTCTCCTAGGTCCTACCACAATGCCTATAAACTAGAAAATTCCCTAGGACAGTGACGGTGAGCCTTTTAGAGACTGCGTGCCAACCTCAAACCCACTTATTTATCGCAAAGTGCCAACGCTGCAATAAAACCTGAATACTGAGGTTTTAGTTTAGAGAGAGCAACCCACAGCCAGTCCAAGCAAATCTTCCTTCCTGCCTTCCTTCCTTCCTTCCTTCCCATCCATCCATCCATCCATCCATCCTTGGCAGTGCACTGACCAGCCATGTGAAAGCTCGGACGAGTTGCTGCTAAAGAGTCATGGCTCATGACATCATTGCCTGGTGCCGCTACTCCTTTCCGAGCCTGCGCATGGCCCCTATGTGCGCTGTTATCCAATGCTCAGCTGCTGGGGCGATGCTGGGGCAACTTGGCTCACATGCCAACAGAGAGGACTCTGCGTGGCCACCCTGGCACACATGCCATAGGTTCACCACCATTGCCCTAGGTCCTACACAATGCCTATAAACTTCTGCATACAGAGGTTTATTTACCTGTCTAGCTGGAGCATCTTTGAAAGGGAGGGAAGGAGGCTTGAGTGGCTACAGGATATCTCATGTCGCCTCCCCTCCCCACCCCGTGAAATGCCCCCTTCTCTCTGCGGTCACTTTCTTATCTTGGAGTGCAGCCAGTGCAGCTCTTCTGTGCCAGCTAAAAGTTTCGATTCAAGCTGCAAGGTCAACGCGCGCTACCCAGCTTCAGACTGCAGAACCCAAACTATGCTAGTTGTCCTCAGATGCTGTCCCGGGGCCCTTGGGTTGTCCCATAAATCAATTATGCTTTGAATGAGAAAGCATTGGCTTTTGTCTTTCCAGAAGCTCCTGTTGCTTTCGCTGGATGATCCCCAGTTCATGTAACACAAAACAGGAGGAATGACTTCGCTACCCAGTGTACGCTACCCAGTGCATGATACACCTGTATCATGGCTCCTTTAAAAATAAATTTTAGGTACTGAGTGAAGACGTTCTTTATATCGGATGGAACCTGAAGTCTATCAAATTTCCATTCCTCTGTGCCACTACTGTGGCTTCTGATGATTTCCCACTGATTTTTAATTAATTAAATCTAATTAAGGAGCAATCCTATGTCCACTAGATGGGATCTTAGGGGGCATGGAATATTTTGGGTTCCTAGATTTGAGGTCAGAGACAGCACTCCAACTTTGGATTTAGGAATCTGAGCTCCCTGCAGTTTCGCATCACAGCCGAAGTGGGAAGAAACATTGGCTGCCTCCAGTGGTGAGGAAAGAGGCCTTGGCGTGAAGGGAAAGGGGGTATTTCTTTGGTGGGGATGCCTAAGGGCTCTCCTTGCTCCATCCCTGTTTGCTCTGCGGCACACCAGCAAGGTGGGCAAAAGTCCATCTGGCAAGGAGGGAGAGCCGGGAGGTGGAGGCTCCTTCTGCACCCCACATTGTGTGACTGTTCACCCCCAATTCAGCATCTGACAGGCATCACCACAGGACTGCACCTTTATGTAGTTTTCATTATTTGATGCTAATATTCTCACTGTGGTCCACTGATAGGTCAAATACTAGAAGAGAAATATCACTTGCCTACATAGCTATGCCATGAGCTGGCCTGTTGGGTCACCCTTGCTAAGCTGGAAAGTACGGGCCTGCATCTGGATGGGTGACTCCCTGTGGAAGCAGCGCAGGGGCTTGGATTTTATGGCTTTACAGGTCCCTTTCTATTCTATTCTATTCTATTCTATTCAATTCTATTCTATTCTATTCTATTCTATTCTATTCTATTCTATTCTATGCTACAAAGAAGTAATTCAAACCGAAGTAAAATTGCAACTGAAAGCAATTCTTTCTTGTATTCCGAATATAGCTAAAGTTCTCGATAGCTAGAAATAGAACCAGGCTTTCCTCTCTGTCTTTATGAATGACACATAAGAAATGATTATTTTGCCAGAAACATTTAAGCTCAGGCTAAGCTTGGACTATTATATTCACAGCAACTACAATGTTGGCACAGTTCCACCCAACTTAATGGAGATGTGCCAGAGCATATACCAGCAGGGGCCTTTGGCCAGCCTGCTCCGTCGAAAATGGTTCAAAGCGATCAATGCAAACCATAAAGTTGTGAGACTGTTTGTTATATTCTCACCTGCTTGGCTGATGGATAATTTAAAGAAGAAGAGATTTAGATCAACACTCCCATTCAAGTAAGGCAATAGTTTTCCAAAGTGTCAGACAGTTTTCTGGAAGCTTATCCAGTCTCCTCCAAGAGATTAGAAGTCTTGGATGGAAAGACTTCCTTGAAAAATTATTTGTCCTTTTCCTAGAGTGTGTATCTGCAAGCAAATGTTGGGTGTTCTAGCCAAAAATAAATCTCCAAATGATTTGAACTTCAGCTCCCAAAAGGCCCTGCCAGCATGGCTAATACTGAGGAATGCTAGGAGTTGAAGTCCAAAACACTTGGGTTTCTATTCTCTAGCCACCCTCTTTTTAGGGAGCAGTCTTTGGCCAGGTGCAGCAGCAGGAAGTCCGAAGAGGGGGATCGCCAAAGAACTGAAAAGTGCCCTTCAGAAAATCATAACGCAAGAGCGCACTTCTTTCTCAGTTGTCTCCATGGTCTTGTTCTGATTCCTCTTCTCTTCATTCTCTCTATCTACACTCCTCACTTTCATTTCACAGGAATCAGTCTTGTAGATAAGCTCTGATGACCTTCCCCATTCCTGGCCTACATCCCTTTTCTCTCTCAGCATCCCTTCCCTTGGGCATCCCTTCCTCTGAACCTTCCTCAGCTTTTACACTCAAGTGTTCCCTGAAGAAGACACCTGCATTCACCTTTGCTTTTCTTGACAGAATTTCCTTACCTTAGGAACATTGGAAACTATCCTAAATAAGGGCAGGCAGAGGGGCAGCCCCAATCATTTTGCAGCCCAAGGAAGGAAACTAATAACAGAGAAGCACCTTCTCTGATAACAGAGAAGCTGATAACAGAGAAGCACCTTCTATTGCACCTAAGGGGGGCAGACTAACTGAGAGGGTGTGGAGCAAGATAGCAATGCTTGGTGCTTGACACCACCATGAAAGGAATCCAGAACGTCCTGCAGACGCATTTCTCATGAACAGGGATTGGATGGGAGAGACCCTGAGGTCCCTTGGCAGAGAAGTGATGTGGGAAATGTTGTCCACAGGTATGAAATCTGAAAATGGTGGCAATAAGGGCCTATTTTCCTCATCAGGAGTAAAAACCAAGCATGGTCTTGTCTCTTCCAGGAATTTTTGAGGAGGCTGGCTTTTTTGTACAGCACAAGACTGGAGTTTTTAATTGGTGATGTGCCGTTGAATGGCTTGATGTGAAATTAGCATGCCATTTTAATGACTCCAGACGTAGTTCGATTTCTCTGGGACAGTTTCGGCTCTTTCTCTATATCCATCGCAAAGTTTGCTGAGGGTTCCATATTCTCTTTGGTGGGTGGCAGAGGGCTGCATTTATGCAACAGATGTTTATGGACTTTGGAGACGCCTCATTCCCACTCAGACAAAATGAATCAAAGTCATTACTAACAAAAGCAGCTCAGCATTGGCAGGATGATATTGAGTTTTCTCAAGAATAAGCCCATTTTACAATTATCCTAACCCAGACAGCACAGACTTCAATTAGCACGAAGAGTTGCTTCACAGATGACACCTCTCCTCCTTGGAGGAACAGCAGCATGTGTGTCATGCGTGAGCACGGCAAGGGAAAGGTGAGCAAGAAATCCAGCAGCGGTTTGCTTCCAGGGATGCCCCCCATTGGCCTGTGCTGGCTTCAGGAAGCAACTCATCCACTAGCTAACTAAGGCTAAGATGGTAACAGAAATGTCAGACCACCCTCCACCTCATCCAGGCTGCCACTTTAAATCAGAGAGAAGACCAGAGCGGGAAAATTCCCTCATAGGACCACTTGGGCCTTGCCCCCAGATCACCACCTTGCATAGCCAATTGGCTCCTGGGCTGGGCGTAGGCCACAGAATGGCCAGAGAGGACCCCCTTGTAAGGCTTCTGTGGAGCTGATTCTTCTCCATTTGACTTGGTTTTGTACAGAGACTCCACCTCAGAGCCTTGGCTGCTGTGTACCCCTTCTCTGAGCTGCTTGGTGGAGCTCAGTAGGGTTTTGGTGACCCTTCTGGAGAACAAGTTGGCTTGCTCTGCTGGGGAGCCAAATAACCACGATAGGCTCTCATCCTGCATATGGCAAACTAAACTGAATTACATACACCACTGACATGCAAGGGGATGGGTAAACCCATCTCTCTCTCTCTCTCTCTCTCTTTCTCTCTCTCACTCTAGTATTTATACTATGACAAAAGCTATCATTTTGAAGTGGGTGGTTGAGCTCTAAAGCTGACTGCAGATGAGCAGCTCTGAAGAATCCAGCCATTTGGTGACCAAAAGGAAGGGTACGTCTGGAGGACACCCAACCTCCCCAGCAGGAGCTCCATCTTTCTCTTTGGGCGACTGATTGCATTGCCATGACATGCTAACAGACTACTTATGCACCGAGTACTACAGGAGGGCAAGTTCTACATTGTCTGATGCGGAGTCCTGTTTCAAACAAGAGAAAGCTTGCTCTGGGTAAAGCCTGGCAAGTCTAAATCCAGCCCCGCCTCCAGGGGTCTATGCAGGCAAATCCATGAGACCCTGCCACCCATGCCCACACCGGAATTGACCGTTCTTTGTGGACCCTCTTCTGCTGCAGCAGTGCGCCAGTGGTTTTGCCCATACATGTAGACTGGCTTGTTAGACGGCCTCCTTCTCAGGGAGCAGCCCAGCAAGAGGCATCCTTTTCAGATGCCCTCTCCCTCCTTCCCCGATGCCTTCGGAGCACTGCTATCCTTTCATCCCTCTTCGAACAGTATCCTAGCAACTTCGAAACACCCCCCCCCCCATTGCAACCTGTTTATTCTGAGTTTGTTGGTGGCCAAGTTCTGTTCTAAGAGAGCTTGCCTCAAAATAGATGCATCTGCTTTGTGAGTATTTCCAGAGAGAGGTGGGAGAGCCTTCCCAAGCTCTCCTTGGATTAACTCAGAAATGAGATTACATCATCTTTCTAAGATAACCTGAGGAGCTGGAGAGATGCTCCCACTGCTGCTCCCGGCCAGCCTCCTGCCTCCTTCAGATGTCTCTGCTGTTTGCATTCTGACATGTCCAACCTGCCAGGGCAATGAAGAAGAAAGAATCAGGAGATCTCCTTCCATCACCTCTCTCCATTTCCATTTCTGTCACCATCACTGCTTGCTAGGGGATGAACAGGACAGAAGCATGGGTTTTGGGTACTGGAAGCAAGAGCTGGCAGGAAGCCAACCCAACTTCTTAATCTTGGCTGTTAACTTGAGCCAGGGAAGATGATGCTTCCCCCAGTCTGGCACCCTCCAGACATGCCAGTTGACCCTGCTGGCTGGGGTGCTGGGGACTATATTCCAATTGCACCAGGTCAGGAGAGGCTGAGTTAAGTGCAGGCTTGGAGGAATCAACAAGTTCTTCTCCATACTTGAGCCTGGACAACTTCACCAGTTCTGGCCTATAGATGGACTTCCCAGACAATGCAAAGCTTAGATACCACTGGAGTTTGCTTCAAGGGCAGGCACTGATTTTACTCCAAACAAAAAGAAAACAGCAGGGTCAAAGAATCCAAAGGGGAAAAAAATCCCTATAGTTCTTTGAAATCAAGTCAACAGGAATAGTAGACTGCCCGTCAAGTAGGAGTCCTGCCTTCTAGCATATTTCACATTGTGTTTTTACCCATCAAATCACAAGCATCTTCAGCCAGGCCTGAATAAACAGCTTCTCACTCCACTATATCCCATTGAGATCTCCAAGGACAATGGAGAAGGCTCTCTTAACATTATGCACTACATCAGACAGGTAGAGACAGCAAGCAAACCCCAGTCAAGGCTGGTAGTTTGGAAACAAACCGAGAACAAAACCAAGAAGCCATCAGAGATCTAAGTGCAGCCTGTAGTTGCTCTGACTAGGGAGTCTGGAGGACAGCGTCAGCTTTTCTGTAAGGCTAGGGGGAACATCACTGGCCTCCAGTGTCACCTGACTGTTGATGAATTGGCAGCTGCAGAACAGTCTTCTAGAGATTCGCAGCGATACTACAAAAGCAATGAGAGCGAACAGCTCAGCAGCTCCCTCCTCTGGTGAGCTGCGACAGCAAAATAGCAATTAAAGGTGCAGTCTTATTCAGATGTAGACAGAAAAAAGTCTGGCTGGCTCAGAAATGCTGGCATGATCGGGGCCCTTTTTCAGTCTAAGCATGCATAAGGTTGCATCCTATAGGATAGGGTCTGCATGGGAAAGCTTTGGTGTCTCACAGACAAAGGTATCTAAGCTGTTGCATGTTACTGGGGCCTGAAAACCCCAGCAAATAATGGCTTTTGAGGGTGGCCAGATCGTGTGAGCAATGCAAGTCGTGATTCTGCTGTTCAGAGTAAAAGGAGGCTGGATCTCATGTGGGCTCACTATTCCCGGTGACACTGCGCCCTCCAGCAGGCTGGCCGGGGGAGCAGTGAGCCTTGGGGTGAGTCACTCGTGGGCATGCATACTCCTTGGAAGACCCTTTGCAAACCTTCTTGTGCAGTCTGGCCAATGTCCAAGCCTGAGAAAGGCATCACAGCAACCTTTGCCAACTTGGCAGCCTGCAGAGGGGTCCTTGGCCGGACGTTCTGGGAATTCTAGTCTGGAGGAGCTGCCAAGTCGCTGTCTCAATGTGTAGCTTAGCCTTCGGTGTCCACAACTCAATTGGCTGGCGGGAGGAATGACTGCAAGGGAAGCTTCAACTCAAAACTATACCTGGGGGCATATTTACCTGCCAGAGCTGCCTCCCCCAACCTGATGACCTCCAGAGGCTTGTGACTACAACTCCCATCAGCCCAGCCTGTGAGGCCAACGGTCAGCAAGGGTGGAAGATACAGCCCAAAGTGTTTGGAGGACTTCTGCATGGGGAAGGCTGTAGCAAAGGAATCACGGGATGACAAGCTTGAATTCCCCTTTGCCCCCAGAAAGGAAAGTTGCGACTAAGTTGAAAAGCAACACCTGCTTGCTCAGGATACCCAGCCTCCACATGGCCATGGCAGGATTTGAACCCAAACTCCCAGTCCATGATTCTGTCCAATGCTGCATATACTGAACTTGTCTGGTTGGTGGCACGTAGGAGGAAGACTGCCCCAGAAGCCGTCTGACATGGTTTTGGTTCCATGGCAGTAAGGTGGGATACAGCGCAATTTGTTACTAATATTAACAATAGCAGCAATCATCTCTTTTGCCTTTGGCCAAGCTGTCCCAGTTAGGTTGGGGAGGTCTTGGACTACAGCTCCCACATCCCCCAGCCAAGCACTGACAGTACTTAACATGGGTAAATCCACGGAAAACCTTGGGTTGACTTCATGTGTGTAAGCAATTGTGCAAGCAGAGCCCTGGCTGAAGGAGTGGAAGAGCCCATGTGAGAGAAAGTGTAAGCCCACGGCGTGGATGTGGATTGGTAGGAAGCAGACTGCGAGAGAAGCAAGATGTCATAACTGAAGAAAAGAACAGAAAAATGGAGAAGGTGGTAGTCGAAGGGTAAGAGAACTTGAATTGATGAGTGATATAAAATAAGACCTAGAACTGATGTGAGCATAGGAGCTATAACTCCATCAAGGAGTCCTGGAAGCTGCGGAAGCTACTGGCATGAAGGCCATTATTCATTGTTATTTATTCCCTCAATATATCCCAGAATTGGCGATCAAATGCAAGGATGCCTCCCTAATCTAGCGAGAGAAAGGTGAACTCCCTCTTCATTTCCAAAGTACTTTGTGACTGCCGAGAAACATTCAGAGCAGCGCAATGGGACCTTCTCCCCAAAAACAAGTAATGTCAAAAGAAATCCAGGACAGAAGAGAAAGCAATCTTTTGTGTTTTGTGTATAACATTCCTTAGGCTAGCCTTTGTGAACTAATTTACTAGGCAAGAAATGAAACTGGCTTTTCTCCTCGCTTTGCAGTAGCACTGATTTGCAACTTTCCAATAATTAAATATACAGGTGGTGTATGTTCAGTGAAGAATGTTTTCTTTGTCATCTGGATCTTTTGGCTTCCAGCAAGGTCCCCATTCTAATGTGAATAATATCATCCTATTGGCTTGACAGCTGAGAGTTTATGGAATTCTGAAAGATATACGAGGAGATACAGAGTCTTTCCATTCCAGTCACTCCTCCTATAGATTATTTGAGGTGAGAAGGTGGACAATCCCACACAACATTTGTCAATGTTTGGAAATTCAGTGACACACCCTGTAATGCATTCATCAGTATTCAAGGGCACACACCTGAAAAGTAAGAAAATACACCTTCATTTCAGGCAGTCACAAAAGTTGCCTAGGCTTCTTAGCACACAGATGTGAGTTGACATTCACAAAACAGGGGGCATTCAGAGTAATAGCATATATGTGCATCAGAAAGAGCTTCAGGACCCAGCCAAGGACTCATGGATTCAGCTCAGAAATGTTTAAGTTATTTCCCAAAGATCTGAGGGAATGTCATTTGGTTCCTGTACATTCCAAGACATTCTGATTCTTAGAGGCAGCTGAAAACAGAATATATTGGAATGGATCACTCAAAACACACCTCACAATGGCAGAAGCATGAGTCAGGTATGTTCACACATGTCTGCGCATGTGTGCGCTCACACCCTCCCCACCTCCCCCAGGCTACATGATTTCTTATTCTATGAAAACTCTGTGTGTGAAGAATGTGTCTCGCCTGCAGGCTGGGTATTGACTTTTTGGCAAAGCCCCATTGCTATAAAACACAGCACTGAACTATGCAATAAAGAAAGAGTGGTGAGGGCGGGAGAGAAGGGGAAATAAGAGCTCTAATGGCTTGTTTATGTACCCTTTCGAGAATCTTGGAGTGATGCTTTGGGGCTCGCAGGAACACTTTCCGTCAGATGGCCTTTCTGATTAAGGCAATCCGTATTGAAACACTCTAATATTAATGTGCAATTTACTAAGCAGGGGGGAGGGGAAGGAAGAAAAACAATCCTGAGAAATGCTTTAACTAAGCGGCAGAGTGGCTACTTTAACACTTTATTTCATAATTTTGAGATTGTGCTTTATGGGGACTCCCAATAACATGTTTTCCAGGATCTAGTTCCACCGCTGTGTGATTAGAGGAACTGAACCTTGTTTATGGCTCAGCCTCTGAGACTAGAATTAGTCCTTTCTTTGGTCTCCCCAGGGAGCAGCTCATGAGTGGTAACGAGTTTCACTTGTGTCAATCCTCTTCCACGGAGCAGGCTGCCATTCGTTCTCCTCCCTCACATCCTTCAAGCTTCTCAGCTTGGGCCAAGGGCAGACTTGTTCTGATTCCTGAAGGACCCATCCAACCAAAATGGATGCAGGTCTCAGAGATGGATCCATTTTAACTATCATCCCAGCTCTTTATTTTGTACAACGCCCTTTAGTCTTCATCTCATTTTGTCCCGGCAAAAGTGCCACAAAGTGGCATCTGTGCACTTTGGGGTTTTCATATTGTCATTGAAAAGAGAACCATCTGCTTAGCCCATCCACTGACTTCCTGGCTATGTAGGAATTAAAACTCAGAACTCCCGGTCCAATCTTCTCTGCACAACAGTGCACAAGCTCTCAGAGAAGCACCATGTCCTCCTGGTTCCCCACTAAAGAGTTTCAACTGTGATCTGCTTCATTATTTGCTTCCAATATGTATTAAAACAAGAAAATTTAACTTGTTTGAGCTTGCTGGATTTCTTGCCCCACTTCCAACCCCATGATGGGAAGAGAGATGAGCTGAGGTTTGTTCATGAACTTTCTTAGAATGATAAATCAGAATTTGCATAGTTTTCTCTAACACTAGTAGAATTTTCGCAAGCAGACACCAAATATGCATGTGACTTCAATATAATTAGAGTTATTTCTGGAAATAATGCTAAGCCACATGGTTTTTTAATGCCATTCTGTGCAAAGGACCACTGTCCATCACATTGGCATGGGTACCTATTAGTGGGGAATCATCGGGATGGCGGCCAGTGACAAGCAGGGTCCCCCAGGGCTCTGTCCTGGGGCCAATCCTGTTCAATCTTTTCCTCAATGACCTGGAAGAGGGGGTGACCAGTATGCTGATCAAATTAGCAGATTATATTAAAATGGGGCAGTGGCCACAACTGAGGAGCAGGCACTCCAGATCCAGAAGGATCTGGACAGGCTGTGGAAGTGCGCAGGGTACAACAGGATGGCGTTCAATGTGAATAAGTGCAAGGTCTTGCACTTGGGGCATAGCAATGGGTGTCATAAGTACAGGTAAGAGGACAAGCGGCTGGAGAACAGCACTTGTTAAAGGGCTCTTAGGGTACTGGTTGACTGCTGGCTAATTGTGAGTCAGCAGTGTAACGTTGCAGTCAAGAGGGCGAACACCACCCTTGGTTGCATAGCCAGAAGTGTGGCTTCTAGATCAAGAGAGGTATTACTGCCACTCTACACGACTCTGGTGTGCCCGCAACTGGAGTATTGTGCTCAGTTCTGGGCCCTTCATTACAGGAAGGATAGAGCCAGGTTAGAGTCAGTGCAGCATAGGGCCAGAAGCTTGACTGAAAAAGAGGGGCTGAAGGGAAGTTTCCGATCTGGGTCCAGCTCTTTACATGAGCAGAGGTTTCTCCTTCCAGCTTTGGTAGAAGACTACTTAGATCTCAAATTGTCCTATTATCTGTGGACAGCAGAATTTGTGGACACCTACGTGAGAGTTCTTCTCTAACAACTTAGAGCAAAGACCAAGTCAAGGATGTGCCTTGCCTCACGTGCTAGGCTGATGACCAACCAAGACGGCCCCTTGGATGTTAGGAAGGCCACGAAGTTCTTTGCCGGGGACCCAAAGGCAGGCTCAACATGGAAATTAAAGGCACCCAGGAGCACAATCCTAGGATCTTCCAACAGCCTTTGCCAGCAAGGTCAGGGGAGATTTGGGAGAGCAGGGAGGCCGCTGTGCAAGCAGTGTCCCTGGTCTGTCTTTGTGGCCCGACACCAGACGGTCTGCTCAACGGCGGAGAGGTTCTTGTGAGGGGTTTCCCGATGGGAGGCTGGAAGGTCTTCCTACATGAAGTCATCTATCAGTCATACTCAGCCCAGCACACCCAGGATATTTAACTAACTATTGGCCTCACAGACCAGTGGTCTTCAAGCTTTCCACAGCTGGGGACCAGCAAAAACAGGAAGACCATCTTGGGGACCACTGAGGCAGAAGCCAAAAGCACCCTACACATAATACAGCATTCTGTGTATTCGTTTCCCAACACAATACCACAAACATGAAAATTCTCCAAAACAACCAGAAACCGAGCAACACGAAATGCCAACAAAAGAACAAAATACCGAAATTGGCACAGCATCGCTCCCAGCCAGCTCCCACCAAGCTGTCTCTCCCCTCCTTGGCCCCCCAGCAGTACCAGTGCAACCCCCACAAATGTGACGCCAACTGAGGAAGAGGTGGTGGAGCACAGGCAGCCCCCATGCCAGTCTGTGGCGAATGGGATGTGCTCCCCTCCGCCAGACCAGCACAACAGCTCCAGGCCGGTGGCTGAAAACCACTGGCATAGACTAGGGCATCTGGCCTGCCAACCCACCAGGGGACAACTTCATCCTCTAGATCTCACCCACTCCGCCTCTCACCTGGAGTGCCGTAGGCACTTCTCCCACCTGCCTTGAATCCAGAGGGAATCCTGCTTCTAGTCATCACAGTCTCCTACCTGGGGCTGAAGAAGCAACTCTAGCAAACAAGCTGCTTATCCTTTGTCTCCCACCCGGGGTGGTCAGCAGCTCCTGAAGCCCCAGACCGCTTCCCCTGAATGCTGCAAGGTTAAGACGAACAGCCACAAGACACACACAGTCACACAAGCATCCATTGTGAAGAGGGGGAAAGGGGGCAGCACCCCGGAGGGGCATGCTAGGGAGGAGGATTATACAGGGAAGCATGAAAAACGTGTTGCATCCTGAAACAATACAGTCCATTCTATCATGTTCCTATGAAGCTACTCAATAATGTTGCCAGTATCAACCCAACCTTAGATTCCTTCTAAGCAATACAACAGTGGAACCAGCTGCCTGGAGAGGTGGTGGACTCTCCCACACTAGAGACATTCAAGAAGAAACTGGAGAGCCAGCTGAGTGGGAGGGTGCAACATGATGTCCTGCAGCAGCAGGGGGTTGGACCTGATGGCCTTCATGGACCCTTCCAACTCTTCTATTCTACGATTCTTTGATCTGGCATTGTCTGGATTCCGCCAAGTAACTAGCCAGTGTGAGAGTCAGTGTGGTGTAGAGGTTCAGTGCTTTGTGTTCTGAGCTGGAACTGGGCTTTGTGTTCTAGTTCCCACCAGCCTACCTCACAGGGTTGTTGTGAGGATAGGACTGAGAGGAAGAGGAGAATTATGTTAGCTGCCTTGGGTTCCTTGAAAGGAAAGAAGATAGGATAGAAATACAAATATAATAAATTGGTCCAGGTAGCCTGTTACAGTCCTACTCTGGCTGGCACTTATTCTGTCTAAATAAACTTTAAAGCAGAGGTTATTCTTGTACCCGCTATCCCAGGAGCTTGAACAGGATTGGCAAGCCCAGAACCCCTGCTTGTCTGCATGCAAACTGTATGTTCTACAGATATGCGTGAGGAATAGGTGAAGATTTGGTTTTGGCAGTGGGAATTTATTGGATTTTCTGGGCTCGGCTCCCTGAAATCTGGCCCACTTTCTCGCGCCCATGAGTCTGGCTTGCCAGTGACTGAGCTGGGAATTCGTGCGGGTGCCCGCCAGGAAGTGAGCCCGTGTGGATGCTGCACAGTGGTGTCCCTGTGTCCACACATGGCTTGCAGTCTTTGTCTGTGCTGCACCTGTGGTGGAAGAAGTTTGCTGGTTGCACAGCTGGAGTTCCATGAGTGCCCACAGCTGGTCTTGCTTCCTAAATGTGGACCGAGCATGAGAAGGGCTCCCATGGACAAAAGAGGGCCAGTTCTGGCGAGCATCCCTGCAACCCTAGTGCTCTCCCACAGATGTGACCTTAAACCTTCATCTGTCTCTTATGTAGGAGTTCCCCATTTTCATTTTTGCTCTCGAGCAGGCACAAGAGAGGGTTCTGATGCCAACTGGGAACCCTGGATCTATTCTAGTGTAAAATGGAAAACCAAACCCCTAACAGCACAACACGCCTCCTAAAATGCTAGACACTGTTTTAAAATCTTGTCCGCTTTGGCTCCATTGTCCCCTCAAGCTGAGGTTGATGATTGCTGTGGAGCTGCCCCAGGCACAGGGACGGGTGGCCTGGACTGTGATGGCACTGAATAACTGCATCGAATAAGCAAAGGCCTTCCGTCTTCCTTTGTGGGAAGTGCTGGGCTAGAAAGCTACTTGGGTGCTGAACAGTCCTGGGTTCAGGAGCCTGGTCATTCCTCCTTTGTGCCCAGTATTCAACAAGTAGACCATGTCTTTGACAGACTGAGAATCCACAAGGGTTCTCTTGGGAGGATGTTAATGAACTAACATAAAAAATGGATGTATTATCAGCTTTTAGAATTAGTTGAAGTCTTTCATTGTCATGGTGGCATATTGTGCTTAGTTGCTTGCAATGCCGATGCTTCTTAATTCTTCTGACTCTTCCTTGATGGCTGTGATTCTCCTTCTATGTTGTTTTGGTTTTCAAATTTCATACTGCAAAATAGTATGAATGTTGTCTTTGAGCTCATTCTTATACATGCCTAGGAAGTTCTGCTGATTTCAGGTAAGTGGGTTTAGGCTTTTCACTTTCATTGTTTTAGCATGGTAGTCTATCTGATTTTATGCTTATTATTAGTATTATTACTACTATTACTAATACATTTACATCCAAATCATATTTTCCTTCAAGGATTCCATGGGAGCTTATCTGATTCCTCTGCTCTCCATTATATCCTCAACGGACCCTGCAAGGAAAGTGAGGCTGAGGAGTCAGCAACTGGGTCAGAGCCACTCAGCAAACTTCATTGCCAAGTCAGGATTAGACCCTGAATCTCTTGACTACTAGCTGAACAGTCCAGCCACCACACCACACTGGTAGAGGAACACTCCTTGTCCAAAGAACTTCTCAACAGTCCTAGCAATGTCATTGCTCTGAGTCACTTTCAACTCATGGCAACCTCTAGATGGAAGCCCTCCAAAATGGCTTGTCCATGGCAGCTCTGTTCAGCTTCTTCAAGCTGAATGTTCAACAATATGACAACGAAACCAATGACCTAGGGAGGTGGTGGGCTCCCCCATCCTAGAGGCACTCAAGAGGCAGTTGGGCAGCCATCTGCTATGGATGCTTGAACGTCGAGTCCTGTACTGAGCAGGAGATTGGACCCGACAGCCTTATCAGCCCTTCCCAACAATCCTATGATTCTATGATAGCTGGTTTATTTTAATTTCTTATGTGCCACCATGGTGAGAGCTGTGGAAAAGGAACTCCAGAGATCTTCAGTACGAATAATAACCATAAATCAGTGGATGTTGGTGTTAGTTTTACTCACCCATGCCACGATTCTGCCTTTTATTTATTTATTTTTCCAGCAGCATTTGTGGTTGCAAAACACAGCTGCTGGAAGCACATCACATAAAACACTAATGACAAGAGATGATAGCATCGCTGATCTACCCAGATTGTTATAAGTAAGGTCAAGAAGAGGCTACGTACTTTTGGGATGTTGGTATTTGGTGCCTGCAATTGTTGGCCTGTTCCTTTATGTCAGACCAATTAAACAGTCCCTGGAGCGAGTGAACCCTCCAAATAAATGATGTTCTAGCTGAGGGTTGCCAGGGAAGGCAGCCCATCAGCTCACTGACACAATGTGCCAATTAATAATAATGCTCAGCTGAGCATGTACCACTTTCCAGTTCGTTTGCAGACAAAACAGTGGCGAGCCTTCTATAATTGGTTTACATAAGCTCCAGTAATTGCAGGTGGGTAGATCGCCACTGCCTAGTTAGGATTTTACTTGCAAGTTTGCAGGATGAGTGCCAACAGGCGCTTTACTAAAAGGGGGCTACCGGGAAGCAAAAGGGAGAGATCAACATCTGTGAGGAACTCATAGGTTTAGGTATGCATGAATATTTGAAAGCTCACTTCCTATACACACATCCCAGGGAGTCTGAGCATGAGCAACAGGCACAAGAGTTAGCTGGAAAAGGAAAAGGGGAGTGAAGGAAATGCACCTGGAAGTGGACCTGGTTTGCTGACTGACAGCACTGCTGTCCTGGGATAGCAGTACTAATGGTGTTTCAAAGCATTGTCCCACATTTTGTTCGGCCATTTTTATTCTATGTAAGAACCAGAGAACTTCAGTAAAGTCATTTGCAGGGAAAGCTATATAAGGCGAGACTGAGGAAACTGGGTCTTTTCAGCCTGGAGAAGAGGAGACTCTGAGGGGATCTGTTGGCAACGCATAGGTACATGAGGGGGTGTCACACAGAGGTGGGTAGAGACCTGTTCTCCCCTTTGCTAATGGTGAGCTCTGTTGGTTGGGAATTGCTCCCCTCTCTTGAGTTGTTTGGTGTGACTCTGCTCAGAAATAGAGTGGACAACGTCAAGATCCTATTTGTGTATGGCCGTAAATAATATCCTGCAACTTTTGGTTGCAAGTCCCAATTGCTTCATAGAAGAACATACACACAGCCATGCTGGACCCATCCTTAACAACCTGCTAAGGATCCCCACATAGGACATCCGTACTCATGTTCCCCAGCTGCTGGAGTACATATGCATGCTGTCTCTGGTACCGGAGACAGCATGTAGCCATCAGCACTGGTACCAATGGATAGTCTTCTTCTCCACGAATTTGTCCAAGACTTTTCTAAAGCTACTTAAAGTGGTAGGCATCACTACATCTTGTGGAAGTGGATCCCCTATTTGTGTGAAGTAGTACTTCCTTTGATCCATCCTGACTCTGCCTCCGGTCAGCTTCATTGGATGACCTCGGCATCTAGTCTTATGGGTGAGGAAGCAAAAGGTCACTCTGCCCCCTTTCCCCACAGGTGCATAATTCTACACACCCCTATCCTGTCTCCCCTTTCTCAGCCTTTTTTCTGAGCTGTTGTAGCTGGTCCTCCTAGGGGAGCTGCTCCCACGCCTTGATCATCCGCGTCGCCCCCTTCTGCACCTTCGCTCACAAAACACCCCTTGTGCAATTCCAAATGAGCCCCACGATTTGAGCTTCCCACCTTCCTCCCTCGGGATTCCTGGTGAGCCAGCTCTTTCCTGGGGCAACATGGAGCTCGGTTTGGTGGTCCCAAGCACCGTGAGGATGAGTGGCTTCCCTTTCTGCCAGCCTGCCCTTTCCAGCTGGCTACTCCCCCATCAGCGGCCCCCTGTGGGGAAGCTCTCTGGGCACAGCCTGAAAAGAAGTCATTTGCTCTACAGTTGCAGAGCCCTTTAATGTCTGAGATATGCTTGGGAACATTTGTTCCATTATTGTCTTTGATGATATAATCATGGATACTGATTTAGGGTATAATTGTAGGTAAGCATGGTGTTTGACCATCTGTTACTGACTCTATAAAAAGATTTCCTTCTTGTGTAATGCCCTGCAATACCGAGAAACAAATGTAGAGAAACAAAAGGTACATTTATGGAGCAAAACCTTCCCTACACATCCAAGCACGCCTGCTGAGCCCAAATGCATACATTTCTGCTTGCACATTATGCTACAAACGGGGCTTTTTTCCATGTGCACACCCACATTTATGCTTGACAAATGTGCCTAATTATAATGTCTTTTTGCTTTAAATCCAGCCAGGCCAGGCTCACTTCACATAACAAGCCATGGATCTAGTGATTCTCACAAGATGGAATCTCCACTTTTCACAGCAATGTTGCAGTCTCAAATTTAAAAGGGCCTCCCTCCCTCTCCCCCTCCCTCCCTCTGTGTGTGTGAGAGTGTGTGTGTAGAAAGTGAAAGAGCAAGACAGGGAAAGAGAGAGAGAAGGAAAGAAAGCAAGGGAAAGAAAGACCAGAGACTCAGAACTTTTCAGTCATATGACCTTAATCAGGAGGACTACGTTTGATACTACTCCAAACTTTTGGGATTTTTTCTTCTTCTTAGAAATGATCATTTCCCAGGATTCCAAGCAGCCACTTTTTAGCTTTGCAGCGACCAACGAGGCCAGAGGCCATGTTTAGTTCTATTTTAATTTTTAAATGATTCTCTTTTAAGTCTATCTTTTAATCTATTTTTTCTATACACGCTCTCCCTCCCTCCCTCCCTCCCTCCCTCCCTCCCTGTGTACTTATGATAAAAGTTCATGAATTTTATATATAGCAAATCTGTGCTATGGCGGGCGACTTCTATGCAGTCCCCTGTGACGGGCCCCTTCCTTTGCTTCACTTAAGGTCACCCGAAACACCTTTGGGCTGTTCTGTGGGTCCATGGAAGGAATGGGAGAACAAGCATGACTTTGATTGCTTTCACTGCGTGCCCAGCGGTCCAGCTGCTCTCTTCTTCTCCTTTCAATAAGTGGAGGTGCAGAGCCTTCATTCCTTCCTTGTGAACTCCCAAGAAGCATCATGCCAGTCAAGGCTGAAAACTTAATACTGGCCTTAACAGGTCTTTGGCTAGATCCTACATGAACCTCATCGCTGCCTTTCCCAAACCAGTGTAATCTTGCCTTCCTTCCCAGAGGATTCTCTGCAACCATGCAAGGTTTCAGACACCGGTCTTTTCTGGCACTTGAGGTGCCAAGGAGAGAATTCAGGGCCATTTGTATGCAAAGCAATGGCTCCATTGTTTGAGCTTTTCTGGAGAAATATTTGTAAATTTCTGATCCTGGTTAAAAAGTGCCCATTTAAACCTTCACTCTTTGAAAGAACATTTGAAAATGCATTGTTTTTCATGAAACCATGAGGTACCATTTTGAAAAATGCACACTGCATTTCTACTGTTCCCTTTCTAAAGGCAGACTGTCCCCGTTTGAAGAGCAAAGCAAAGCAAAGCAAAGCAAAGCAAAGCAAAGCAAAGCAAAGCAAAGCATCCAGTAGAAAACAAAAACAAAAGCCAGCAAAAATGAACTCTGAAGTGTTTTTTGAGAATTTAGGTGAGTTCAAAAATTGCTGGTTTTCCCCTGCCTAGCAAATAATTTTTAAGAGTGTGAAAAAAGTCACAACAGATAATGTCAGTTTTTAATTGCCGAATGCAACTTGCACACACGTGCACAATGCACACACAATATCGCTGTCTTAAATAGAATGAAATGTTTTGTAAAGGTAGTGGCTAAATCCTTCCTTAATTAAGACAGAGGCCACAGTAGGGGATGTTGTTTCCAACATACAATCACACCCCTGGAGTGCTACAAGATACACAATCACCTTTATCTGCAAGTGTGTGATTATTTTATGCTAATGACTGTTCTGGGATGTTCCCTAGCTTGAAATGCCAGGGCTGAGGTATTCATTTGGAGGGAGCTCACGGTTTTTAGAACTCTGTGGCAAAATACAATAATCCCCCCTCCCCCAGACAAACATCTTCACATGCACTGTGTATTAACACAAGGAATTTGTGTTTGTGACCAGGAATTATTTAAGCCTCTTGTTATTTGAATGACTTCCATGAAAGAATGAGAGAATGGAAATGTCATTATTTTCCAGGCTTCAGGTGTAATGACAGCATTAAAAACATGTTGAAATCATGACAGTCAGTCCCACCCCAGAACCTCTGAAACAGTTCTCTGAACCTCTAAAACACACACACACACACACACACAGTAAAGAACCTCTGAAACAGTATATATACACGACACACACACAAACACATGTGTGTGTGTTTGTATAAACATAGAAACAGAGAAACAGAGCGAGTCAAAAGAGACCTCCTGGGCCATCTAGTTTGACCCCCGGCTCCAGCCAGTTCTGCTCACGACATGCCCACCATGTGGACGTCCAGCCTATCCTTGAACACCCGCACCGATGGGGCCTCAACGACCTCCCGTGGAAGCCCATTCCACACCCTCGGGGTCCCAACCAGGAAGTGCTTCCTGGCATCCAAATGCAACCTTGGCTCCCTGAGCTTTGCTCCATTGGAGCGCATCTTGCCTTCCTCTGCAGGGGAGAACAGGTCTCTACCCACCTCCGTGTGACACCCCCTCACATACCTGTATGCCTCCAACAGATCAACACACACACACACACACACACACACACACACACACACACACATATATGGAGAGAATTATTCAGTATGGACTGCAATTTCCTTGGCATTTCTGGACTTCTGTTCTGGCCAGTCTACGGAAGCTGCTGGACAATGGGCAATGCCATAATCTGTGGAAGGCAACATGAGTGATTGGAAAGATATTGTATAGAAGAGTCAGAGGCAGAGGCTTTGGCCAAGAAACCCTTCCTCTTTTGGCGGTATGCAAAGATTACTGCATTGTGCTCTATGTGGGGCTGCCCTTGAAGATTGTTCAAAAGCTGCCACAGGTGGAAAATATGGCAGCCAGTTTAATAACCGGAACCAGAAGTTCTGAGCATATAATACAAATTCTGGCCCTCCTACATTGTTTCCCAATATGGTTCCAAGACCAATTCAATTCACCTAGCTTGGGACTGCAATACCCGATGGAATGCCTCTCCCATCCTCTAACTACCTGGACACTACAATGAGCATCTGAGGCCTTCCCTTGACTGCCAGCTCCACGGGATGCCTGGAAATAAGCAACAAGAAGGAAGGCCTTCTCAGTGGTGGCACCCCAACCCTGATTATGCACTGATATCCCTACGGAAGCCCATCTGGCGCCAGCATTTAATGGCCTATGATGGGACATGCCAGCTCCTCTACCAGGTCTAGCTCTGGGTGTTTAAACTGTTTTAACAGTTGTATATTGGGACCCTACATTGCATTTTATTGTCTCCGTGTTGTTACTGTGCCCTTTGTTATTATTGAGCTTGGATAAATTTCTGCAAACTGCCAAGAGTCCTGCTCTTGGGTGGTGTAGAAGTGAAATAAACAAAGGGTGATGATGATGCACAACCCCTTCAGCTTCAATAAAAGAAAAACTAAAAGGTAGTAGCTTCTTTTCTGCTGATAAACCTCGCAAAGCTATCATGAGATTGTTTCTAAAAGTTAGTGGTGCAGAAAAAGCTGCCTCTGTCAGGCCATCTTGTAGGGGCTCTCCACAGTTCCAGACAGGGGGCCTTCATCCCCGTATTCCTAAGACCAGGGAAGGCGTAGGATTTAGTATTTAATCTCCTTCACCCCTTTGACAAATCTCCGAAAAGGAAGAGATTGGATCAGCTTATGGATACAGTCCCAGACTCCAAAATAGAATTTATTATTTTTAGTTGGAAGATGCATTTCCTTGCATTGGTTAAGTGACCATTCTGACTGTGCTGTCTTCTAAAATTGGAAAGAAATTTTTATCCTCTAACACTGTTAGAGATCTGGTCAAATGGTGCTTTAGGCAGCCTTTAATATTTCCTTAGCTCTTGTAACTGTTTAGGTATTTTGAAACACACAATTTGCTTGGACACAGTTTTGTTTTGACATGTGGTTAGAGCAATAACATTTATTAGAGATACAACTATTTTAATTCTGATGGGGATAGGTGGTGAATTTATGGGGTTTTCATGTGAGGTCATCATATTTGGACCTCTAGTGAAAGTTTGCCATGCATTTCATAGAACCAAAGAAAAATGGGTTCCCAAAATATGAACTTTTGAAAAAGTGCGTGGGGAAATCCATGCATTTAAGAAATGTGCAGAAAGTTGCTTCAGCCTGCGGAGACCTGTAGCCAAAAATGCATACATTTGGAACATGTGCACTTTTTGAAAAAGGCATACAAAAGTGCATGCACATTTCTGGGTGAAAAAACAACTGCTAACATAAAATCAGGAGAGAATGAGCCTTAACTGCTGGGGGATGGGGGTGGAAATAGAAACACAGAAACAGAGCGAGTCAGAAGGGGTCTCCTGGGCCATCTAGTCTGACCCCCGGCTCCAGCCGGCTCTGCTCACAACATGCCATGACATGAGACTAGAAGTCTTCTGTCCTGGCACTTGATAGACTTGTCCTTCCCAACTTCCAGAGTGCTACCAGGTTATGACTTTATTTATAATTATGGTCTTATTACATTTTTTCCTCCCATGAAGCCAAGGGGGCGGATGGGGTTCCCCTCCTCTTCCCTTTCATCCTCACAAGAGCACCGAGAGGTAGGTTAGCCTGAGACTCACCCCGTGAGCTTCATGGCTGAGTAGGGACTGCAACCTGGATCTCCCTAGATCTGGGAGAACTGTTCCACATCATACTGGCTTGAACTGCTCCACATCATACTAGCCAGGAATTATACTAGAGATCTTTTGCATGCAAAATAGCTACTATACCATTATATGACAATCCTTTTCTAAGACAAAGCCATGTAAAATTCATTTATAGGCTTTAAAAAGGTGTGTATGGAGGGGATTGGTGTGGGACGCGAGTTTTGCTTTTCGGCTGTTCTTTGTTGCAATTCAGCCGTGCTTATTTGTGTCTCCCCCTGAAGTACACAACTGTAGCTCTGCAAACCAGAAAATGCAATTGGCAAAGAGCCGGCAGGGTTAACAAGCCAGTGGGGAATGAATAGCAGTAGCAGCTTTAGCTTGGCTTGTCTTTTGATATTTTTATGTACTGGTGAATATTGGCTGGCTGTTCATTTGAAATCCTTTCAGCTCTCAACCTTGGGTCACTGCCCATGCTGTAAGCCACTAAGATTGGTAAGAGTTAAACAGGAGCAAGCTCAGCCATATGGAAGGGCTCCAAAAGGAGAACTGTTCTTTTTTAAACATGGCACATTTTCTCCTATGTTTAAGCATACTAAAAGATAGAACTGAGATGCCTCAATGGATAATGCATTTCCTATGAATACGTACACATGCACAGAGAGAGAGAGAGAGAAGGGTGAGGGGGGAGGAGAGGGGTGTACACGTATGCACACACAAATGCATGCACATACAGAGAGAGAGAGAGAGAGAGAGAGAGAGAGAGAGAGAGAGAGAGAGAGAGAGAGAGAATCCAAGGGGCAACTGACTTTTTCTTATATGTAAATGTCTGCCCAGATTAATTCTTCCTTCTACTTAATGAGGCAGGTTATTAAACTTGCTTATCACTTTATCAAACAGTTTCCCATCTCTGTTCATCTCAGAGGTGTTTTTCTTTTTCTTTTTTTCTTTTTTGGAGTTATTATCTGTACATCATTGATAGCCCAATTATGCGGTTTGGCATTTAAATGACAGCATGAGATGCATCGTGGCTGATGAAGTCTGAAGGGGATTAAACCCTCCAGTAGTCACTTTTGGAGTCTTATGGGATCAGGATGAATTCCTGTGTCATGCCAGTTCAGCACAGCAATCTTGCTCAGAAATGACAATGGCGACCTTTCTCATAAACAGGGTCACGCATCCGCCCTTGTGCTGTTTGCGCAGAGAGGACCCCTGCACGCAAGTTCTCGTGCTCCCTGCTCTCATTTTTGGAAATTTTAGTCCCCTTCCTTTTTCTACTCCAGGTAGATTAAATTTGTCAGTATAAATTATTTAGGGATACATGCATACGAAAGGTTAGATGTTTAAATCATTGCTGACTTCGTAGTGAGGAAAGTTGCAGGATGTTAAGCTCCAATCCTATGCAAACGTACCTGGGAGTAACCTTATTGAACTCAATGGGACAGACGTCTAAGCAGATACCTCAAAGAAAGGATGGGTGAACCAGCTATTTTTAAGCTCAAAGGGCATCTCCAAAATTCACCTTGAAACACATTTTGGCCCTCCCCTGTTTTTACTTTTGACTTGGTTGGAACTGGAAAAGTGTGCTTCTTACATAGAAAATGTGCATTTCTGTACATTTTTTCCAAAAGTGCATTCTCCGTAGACTAAAGCATCAGGAGGCTTTTAAAAACTGTATATTTACATAAAAAGCATCATTTTGAATGCACCCACAGGTTCCAGAGAAAAAATGGGGGAGCAGGGGACAGAAACAGTCTGCATGTGCTCCTTCTGTAGTGAAAAACATTTTCAAAGATATATTATTGATGCTGATTTCTATTGGTAAATATTAGGGTCCATTGTATTAAGGCATGTTCCATATATTGTAAAAGAGGGTTTAATGGATTATTTAATTACCATTAAGTTAACAAACAGAACCCATTAAAAGCCTAGTGAAATAAATACAGTTTGCCTGCCTGCTAAAAGTAGGCATGAGCACTGAGTACAAAGTCCTTAATTCAGCCAAGAAAGCAGCCTGATTTGGGAAAGATCAATTTGGAGGTCAGCAGTTCAAACGTCAATCCAAATCTTGCTTCTCAAATCCATATCTTCATGTTTCCTATCAACTAGCATTCAAGGTCAACAATGCCCCCACAGTTTGACAGAATTGCATAAAACTCTGTTAAAGTGATTCACCATGTCAGTCACAAGAATGAAGACCTCCCCCCCCCCATACAGATGTTTTCTTATATACAGATCTTGGGAAGAAAGGCATCCCACCTTAGAGGCACACATTCTGCGTCTTGGTTTCCTTCCGAATCCCAAATCTTGAAGAGTGTGCAGATCCATATTAGCTCCATTTAGGATGAGAATCACTTCAGGCCAGGCTTCTCCCACATCTGTATGATGCAGCCCACCTGAGTTTAGAACTCATCCTGAATCCGAAGCAGCCATTGATGAAGGAGCTATCTTTGGAGGACATCTCCTCATCTGCTGTGTTGCCATCAAGAAGGTAGCATCTCATGCTCCTGCCCTTCATAGAAAAGCACGGAGCTCGGCCTCCAGTGATGGCCATCACTGACATTGCAGAGCAGTGCTGATTCTATGAAGATCGCGACTATGATGTGAGCCTTAAAGGAACATATGTGGTTTAGACTGTGAGGTGTGAGAGGTGGAATGAGGAACATGGAGAGATGTCGTTTACAAGGAAAGTCCTCCGGTGCAGTGCATGGCCTTGCTGCAGAAGACTGGGGGTCCATTCTGTGGTTGATCAGAGGAAGCCTCTGGAAGTTCAAAAGCAGAGCATGAAAGCAAATGCCTCCCCTTCTCACTCATCTCCATCATCTGTGAGTCCCATCTTTGCAGCCTCTAAACATGGAGATTCCATTTCGCTCTGCAGAGATGGATGAATCAGCCCATTTTTGCTGATGTTTGCATGGTCCCTATGCAACCACCCCCAGTGTCCACATTTTGTGCATGGCTTTTGATCCAGGAATTGAATTACAGCATTCAGGGGAGTACATATTCCAAAGGATAATCAGCCTGTTACAGTCTGGGGAGTGCAGATGAGGTGAGTTTGTTTCAAAATGCAGACCAAGGAAATTTTCCCTCACTGCTAACTGTAGCTAACAGACCCATGCACCTTGATTTTACCTTATTCTTTTAAAAAAGCTTTCTAAGTTAGCAGCCATTATCCCCTTCTGGTGTCAGTGAGTTCTAAACATTAATTATGCTTTGTGCATAATTGGAGGAGAAAGAAAGCAGATATGATGTGATGGAGGCGAAATACACAGTCCGATTTGTGTAATGGAGAGAGTATAATGGAAACACTGGAAAAGCAATCTCACTCACATTGCAGAAGCTTCTATCCGAGCGCGTGTAGCTGATATTTGCTCTGCTTTGAAAATCAATAATGGACTTAAAAATACTGTTTCTATATTTCTCTGCAAAAAGGAGAGGGCAAGCGGTTTTAATTTTGTCTTCAAGAAAATATGAAGAACAAAACAATCTATTGCATCTATGTTTAGAAAGATCAGGACTTAGGCATTTATTGCTTTGCTGATTCTACAAATTGGACACCTCTGAACAGAGTGGAGTCTTGGGTCCATTAAGATGGTTTGTTGGCAACTGCGCACATGAAATAACATTATGCTAAGCCATGTGGTTAGTCCTTGTCATGTGGGATCTCAAACGTGGTACCCACAGAAAATTCTCCTGGCTCCTGCCACGCTCCCTATCCTCTCCTGATTTTTATTCTGCTTCTTAATTATTCTTAATTATTCTTTTAATCTGGGACCCTGGCATGCTGCAAAGCCAGTTGCTACCCCAAGTGAGCCTAATACATTAGGATTTCAAACCTAATAGACAAGCACCTCCTTTATTTGGGTCCAAAAGCCTGCTTTTGTGCTCTGTTGCTTAGAAATGACCCTGATGCGCCACCTCTTGGGGTAGCTACTTTTCTTTCACCTTCTGGCAAATGAATGTTCTGTGACCAGCCATGTCCCACACGGCAGCCTCCCCCCAGCAGGTAGGCATATTGTGACAGCACCTTCCACATGCTTTCCAAATTCCCAATGAGCCTTCTGACTTCAGAAGGGATGGGCTGGTGTGGGGTGCTGATCTGGGCCATTGCTGCCTTTTCTGAGGGGCAGTAGCAGCAAGATCTCAGGGCTTCCCTTATTACCCACAGTTCTTAAATTGCAGGTCCCAGGGAATGACGCCTGGGCATTCCTCACACAGAGCTCCCCTCTGCAATTTGGGCAGGCCAGAATTTTGGTGCTGCTATCGCCTGAGTGTGAATGACTAAGTTTATATTCCAGAAGAACAAGCAGGGATTTAAAAATGCTAGTAGGAGAAGTAGTAGTGTGTGTGCGTATGCATGTGCACACACACACACACACATGCACACGCGCGCGCGCACACACACACACACTTATGTTTCTTTCTTTTCTCCCAGTAGACTCAGTGATTAAATTTCCAGACAGGATATTGGATTAGAAAGACCATTGCTCTGGTCCAGAAGAACGATTATTAAGTTCTTATCGATGGCTGCTTACTTTGTCTGTGACATCAATCTACAGGAAGATTTCAACTTTATGGCATCTTTTGGCTGTTATTATTACTTGGATGCAAGTAAGATACAGAGAAAGATTCGCAGGACTGTGGAGAAGAAAGGTGCTCAGCAGGTCATCAGCAGTGAGGTAGTAGTCCATTTTCGCATGCAGATGGTCCTGATAGCCTCACCTCAAGGGGAGTCTGAAAATTTAGACATGTGTTTGATCCAGATCAACAGTTCTCCAGTTTCATCTCCATCTGAGCAACTCTTTTGCAAAGTCTGTGGGTCTTAACTGCCCATTTAAAACCAAGACACCTGGATATTATTTCTATTAGAACAGGGAACAAGATTCTTGTTCTAGGGAATTCATTCTCCTCCCCAGCCACTAAGTTTAGAGGAAACACCAGCTGTGGTGTACGTAAGTGTTGAGTGTTGACTTCATTTTACCTGCTATTCAGAAAGGCCTGGTGCTTCAACTATGGATGCTCTGGATCCATTGCAAAACTGGTCATCACATCTAATAGCCACCCTTAAAAGGCAGAATATTCTATTTCAGAATGGTTGAACCGGCATCCAGTTTCATCAGGACCCTGATTGTCTCCCCATATTTTTCACTGAGGTGCAGTCAAATGCATTCTCCTTTGTGTAATATTTTATAGAAACATAGAAACATAGAAAACAGAGCGAGTCAGAAGGGGTCTCCCGGGCCATCTAGTCTGACCTCCGGCACCAGCCGGCTCCGCTCACGACATGCCCACCATGTGCGCGTCCAGCCTATCTTTGAACACCCGCACCGATGGGGCCTCAACCACCTCCCGTGGAAGCCCATTCCATACCCTGGGGGTCCTGACTGTCAGGAAGTGCTTCCTGGGATCCAAATGGAACCTTGGCTCCCTGAGCTTTGCTCTGTTGGAGTGCGTCCTGTCTTCCTCTGCAGGGGAGAACAGGTCTCTACCCACCTCCGTGTGACACCCCCTCACATGCCTGTATGTTGCCAACAGATCCCCTCTGAGTCTCCTCTTCTCCAGGCTGAAGAGACCCAGTTCCCTCAGTCTCGCCTCATACGGCATCCCCTGCAAACTGGCCACCAACCTTTATATTATGATTTACAGTGTTATATACACAAAACGGCCCTGCCCTGCCTTTAGGAGATCACAACTGTGCTAGTTCCATGGCCGGGTGAAGCCCTGAATTCTTGTCAGTGTTTTGTGAACTCAGATTGGAATAATCGATTCAAGTTGCAGCAACCTAGATTCAGGCTGGACATCAGGAAAGAGTTTCCTTACTGTCAGAGCAATATGACAGTGGAACCAGCTGCCTGGAGAGGTGGTGGGCTCTCCCACACTGGAGACATTCGAGAAGAACCTGGTCAGCCATCTGAGTGGGAGGGTGTAATGGGGTGTCCTGCAACAGCAGGGGGTTGGACTCGGTGTCCTTCATGGCCCCTTCCAACTCTACTCTTCTAAGATTCTATA
This sequence comes from Varanus komodoensis, assembly GCF_004798865.1. Classification (NCBI taxonomy): domain Eukaryota; kingdom Metazoa; phylum Chordata; class Lepidosauria; order Squamata; family Varanidae; genus Varanus; species Varanus komodoensis. The sequence continues at coordinate 63,521,970 of NW_025335568.1, forward strand.
AATACAGGGGAAGCAAAAGAGATGCAACGGAAGGCTGAGTTATCCCCATAGTTCCACAGTTCCTTATGGCTAACCTAAAAACAGTGGATTTCCCCCTTTTTCTTGGCCTTGCTGGAGTCTTTTCTTAGACATTGCTCAAAATCCTTAGTCTTAGTTTCTGATATGTTCACAGACTGTCCAAATATGCTTTATGCATATTTTCTGTATGCTACTCTACTTCTAAAGAAGTGACGTTAAAGTAGACCTTTAGGAGAACCATCCAAGAACTGACAGAAGGAAAAGGACATGGCTTTTCCTGTTCTAAGTTATTGCATTTTGTGCTGTTGATATGGATCTTTCTATTGCCCCCAGCGTCAGGCATTCCCCTTGTGTCTTGAGGTTCATCTTTCTCAAATACTGTTCATCTGTGGTGGTATACTTCCCTGAGGACAGTTTGTCAATAATTCCAATTATTAGGATTTCCTTCTTCCACTTTCTGATGCTGGTCTTCTATGACTATATTAAAAAAAAAAAATCTGGAAACTCTACTGTTAAAGAAAGATGCTGAGCAATTACCGGGTTCTGCATTAGAACACGTTTGCTTTCCCCGGAGACATTGACTAAATAGATGAATAGAACAGAATAGATTAATTATTAGCAAAATAAAAAAAAATTCATCAGAGTGACCCACCACTGTAGGAAGATTTACTAGACCCCCTGAAGACCCCTGAATAAAGTAGTCTGTTAGGTCATTGGAGAGTAAATCTTTTTTCTGAGCTTCTCTCTCTTCCCACCCTCTTGAAGAAGCATGACACAATTTATTTCTGTCTTGCTTGGATGTGGTTTTCTCATGGAAATGGTAGGCATGTCATGAGTGGAGCCAGCTGGAGCCAGGGTCAGACTAGATGACCCAGGAGGTCCCTTCTGACCCTCTCTGTTTCTATGCCTCTGCGTGATATTCAGGATGGGTGAAAAATTAGTGCATTTTGTAATGCAATCCAAACTAACTGAATTCTCACTTCCAAAACTTAAGTTTGAACTGGAAACCAGTTAGATATCAAGAGTGTACTGCAATCTACATTTTACAAATCCATACACAGATGTGCACATTTGAAACAATGTGTAGTAATAAAAGCATATATTTGGAAAAAATAATAAATTATTCAATGAGGAAAAATCATTTTCAGAAAAAGTGTGTATTTGGGGAAAAAAGGCACAACAAAATGCCTGCAGAATTACATGTATTTTGAAAAACACACAAGAAAATACATAGGGATTTCTGCATAGACTAAAAATATTGGCAATTCAGCGCTGAAGTGGGATGAAAGAAATTTAGCAGTGCGATAATGAGAACTTGAGCAATATACAGCTTGACGGATTCAACCATCTGTTTGGAGTGCGGCGCCATAAATAAATAAATAATGCAACAAACGTGTTCTACTTTGTGTACACACACACACACACACACACACTACCGTGCATGCATATGTATTCCCACTCCCCTCCACCTTGCACACAGAAACTCCTTCCTTCCCAGCCCCTTGATGTACCGCATACTCCTGCTGCTCGCGGAGAAGTGTGTACAGCTGCAGCCGCAGGAGGATACGGGGGAACTGCACTGAAGTGGTAATTACTGGCCGTGCTGCATTGCACCCCAGAGCACAGAAGCAGCATGGTGGGTCCAGAGTGGAAAGGGACGGCAGAAGCTAAAGGGGTGGGTACTGTTCTCTCTTCCCCATTTGCAAGCATGGAATACAGTGAAGCAGAAAGAGGCCATCGTATGTGATGAAGGTTTTCAGGAGTGCTGAACGAACGAGTGTTCCACCAACATGTGAAAACTTCATCATTTTCATTTCTATATGGCCCAATACCTGAAGCTCTCTGTGCAGCTGACAGCAATCGCCCAATGGTTGCAGCCAGTTCTAGTCTTACTTAGAGTCATAGAATGAATGGGGCTTGAGTTGGACTAATGTCGGCTACTGCCTCTATTTTTTAAACAAGCAGTTGTCTCCGATGTTATTTTAATATATTGAGTGTTGGGTTGGGGTTCCCTGTGGCATTTTTCTGGCACTTTTAGCTCGTCATAAATGTGCTTTACTCTTCCGAACTGCCTTGGGAGCTCTTATGGGGGCAGAAGGTTATGTCAAAGTGTTTCTATGCATAAATGTGTGGCATTAGTTTACCAAGCGCTGGAGACCAGAGGGGTGATGTGGTTGGCTTTCCCTCAGGTTATTGAAGCAGACCCAACATCATGTCAAGGGCCCTGGCCGGACACCATTGCTCTGTGCAGAAGCATGCGAGAAGCACGGATTCTTCCACAAGAGTTGCCAATCTGTGATTAACAAATTTAGGTTCTCCTGATCTCTTGGACAAGAACGCTCACTGCATGGAGGACTCTGAAGTGCAGGTGGACAACATGTGGCCTACAGGAAGTATGTGGATCTCAGTGGCCCCCGGTGCAGAACCACCACCCCCCCAGTGGAAAATAATTAAGAGTCCATATCTGCCAGGGTGGCAAACTGGCAATTTGGACCATTGGGGCTTGGGCCCCATGGATGGCACAACAGCCCGAGAACTGAAGCTTGCGGTGTGGGACAGAGGGACGAAAATGACACTGACCTCCAAAAACTGGGCATTCCTAATCTGAAATGTCATTTTTTCAGTTGGGAGGGGCACTTAGGTTCTATTGCCATTTTGGTGTCTTCATCATGGCATAGTACCCTCGCCCATTAATTTGTTATTTGAAATGTTTGCATCCTGCCTGCCTTTGTAACAGTTTAAGGTTTTGGGGGGTTGATATTATCTGATTATATCATGCTCAGTTGTGGTATTGTGCATTAAATATGGAAATTGTTATGCTTTAAGAGGAGATATGCGATATAAGGAAAGGAAAGGAGGAGATGGAAATTGAAAACTGGAGGTGGGGTACAAGCATAGGATTAAGTAGAAATTGCATGCATGCATGTGTGTGTGTCTTGTCTTGTTCAGTTGTGAAGTCATGCCTGACCCTCTGTGACCCCATGGACCATGGCACGCCAGGCTCTCCTGTCCCTCCACTATCCCCTGGAGTCCACCCAACCCCATGCCTGCCGCCCCAGTGACCCTATCCAGCCACCTTATCCTCTGCCGACCCCTTCTTCTTTTGCCTCGAATCATTCCCAGCATCAGGGTCTTTTCCAATGAGTCCTTCCTTCTCATTAGGTGGCCAAAGCATTAAAGCAGAAAAAATAATTCTTAAGGAGTTTTCTTTCTTTCCTTCCTTCTTTCTTTCTCAGTGGAGACAAAAACAGTGCAAATATCGTGAGTGGTAGAGCTGGTGAGGAAGGGCATCCACTGTTCTGTGCCACAGCGAATCAGCATTCTTCATGAGACCTGCATCAACTTCAGAGAGCAGCTTGGGATTCACATGGTTTCGGGTGCAGCTCTATGGAGCTGCCACCATCACCCAGTCCTGGAGTTTTCCTATACCAGTCCCTGTACCATGCTAAGCTGTTGCCAGCAGGAAAGGAAAAGTGATCACCTCTGCGTCCACCTAGAGGGGTCATGCCGGAGGCAGAGCTGGAATGACCACAGAACCTCTTCTGCCCATATCAGGTAGGTACTACAGCCTTTTTCATGGCACCTGGGAGAGGGCAAGGGAAGAGCAAGGGGAGGGCTTGGTTTCCAAACTGAGAGCAGTGCCTAGGACTTCAGGAAGGGGAATCCAAAAATCACCTATGTCCCCGGGACCAAAGGAAGTGCCCAAAATGCCAGGACTGGCCAATGTTGCCAGTTGCTTCTGGGAAGTTTGCTACAGCTACTACATCTGTGCTTCGCAGATTGTCAGGCACATCTCTCTGTCATCCAAACTAGAACGTCACTCTGTTGTGCAACCCCCACAGTGAAACACCATTGTGCAAGTACAAGGAATCTACGTGGCTCAAAAGCGTCCAGTCCACTATCATCAAATCCACTGTAGATTTCTCTGACATTCCAGGGTATGAATTGGTCATTTGAAATGGTGGTCAGGTTCCCTGTAACCTGCACTCCATTAAAAAAAATCTCAAGTTTTTTTAAAACTTTCCTGAAAATAGAGTTTGAGAATTTTGCAATTATTATCAGAATGAGCAGAAATTAATTTCTCATGGATAAGTATGAGCCAATTTCAACCCCCAGCTTGGAGAGGGCATTTATATACCTGTCTGTCAGAGAACTTTTACAGATGTTGTTGTTGTTAGTCACGAAGTCATGCCCAACCCATCACAACCCCATGGACAACACTCCTCCAGGCCCTCCTGTTCTCCACCATCCCCCAGAGTCCACTTAAGCTCACGCCAACTGCTTCAGGGACTCCATCCAGCCACCTCATCCTCTGCCGTCCCCTCCTTCTTTTGCCATCTATTGTTCCCAGCATCAGGCTCTTCTCCAGGGAGTCCTTCCTTCTCATTAGGTGGCCAGAGTATTTGAGTTTCATCTTCAGGATCTGGCCTTCTAAAGTAGCAGTCATTTTACAGATGAGAAGGTGGCAAACCCTGGTGAAGTGCTAACATGGTTAAGGGGTCTTAGAACCAGGACAGTATTCACTATGTGCCAGCACTAATGTAAACTCTGTTACTCTGGTGTAAATTCTAATCAAATGCTATCGGTGTTGCACAAAAGTAGTGCAACACAACTTACACTACTGGTTGCGCCCCACTGAATAGCACCACCAGACTTCTAACAACAAAGCCTTTACATCCTTGGGTCTACTATTTTCAGTCTCTCCCACATTCTTTTAATCTCAAATTCTGTTTGTCCTGAATATGGAAAATGCGGTGAACTTTGGTACATTCTTACCAAATTGAACTGAAACAAAATTCTCACCCTTTCCTAGTTGAGAAAATTCTCACTCATGTTGAGATATGTTCCTGTGTGCATCATCAAACTGTGCAGAAAGAAAATTGATTTTTTTTTCTGGTCCTACCAGAACTATGTGAGAAATGGCTTTTTAAGAGACAGATGGGTAAGGAAGTAGAGCAGAGAGAAGATGGCTTGTAGGAAGATGCTCAGAACCAGCTAAATGCAAAAGAACACACAAAGTCAGATTAAGAACAATGGAGTAGGAGGGAACAAGAGTTTCCAGAGTAAGGATTTGAGGTCCATTATGAACTTCAGTAAAAATGAGGAAAATGTTCTGTTAATATCAGCCATGTCTTTAGAACTTTGAAATCCCATCCATTAGAAGTGGGTGGGGAAAATGGCGAGATAGTCATATTCATCCTAGGCTGATGTTGCTGTTCTTACATGCTGTGAAGTTGTCCCTGACTTATGGTGACCCTAAGCACTCCAAGATGTCCTTCAAAACTCAAATACTTTGGCCACCTAATGAGAAGGAACAACACATTGGAGAAGACCCTGAAGCTGGGAGTGATTGACGGCAAAAGAAGGGGTCAGCAGAGGATGAGGTGGCTGGATGGAGTCTCTGGGGCAGTGGGTGTGAGCTTGGGTGGGCTCTGAGGGATGGTGGACAGGAGAACCTGGGGGAATGCTGTCCATGGGGTCATGATGGGTCGGGCATGACTTTGCGACTAAACAAACAAGATGCCCTTCACAGCCCTGCTCAGCTCTTGTAAAGTCCTTCATGGAGTCCGTTCATCTCTTGTTTGTTCTTCCTTTTCTTCTTCTGCCTTCAGGTTTCCTGACTATGATTGTCTTCTCCAGCAAGTCTTGCCTTCTCAAGATGTGCGCAAAGTAATCTGTGTGGTTCAGAAACAATCCTTGATCAAGGCGATACAAAGGGCTCAATGCGGGACTCAAGTCTCCCATCCAGATTCTAACCCGGGCTGACCCTGCTTAGTTTCCAAGATTAGGCAAGATTGGGCACTTGTGGAAGCATTCGAGCCTAGAAATGAATGGGACATCATGGGAAATAATTTGGAGGACTTGGGAGGAGCAAGGAGAAGCCATAGCTTGCTGGCAGAGGGCAAGGTTTGCATGCAGAAAATTCCAGGTTCAGCACCACTGGAAAGGACCTTAAGGGTGCAAGTTTGGAAAGCTCAGTTTCTGAGAATGTGGAGATCTGCTCTCACGACTGGGATGGGTGGGTCAGTGTGGCCCATACTGCGCTGCAGGCAGAGTCAGGGGCACCACAGTGAAAACTCAGATCGGGGCAAAACCTCATAGGATCCATCCCTTTAGCCTTTGTGGACGTCCTGTCATGCTCAGCCTTAGAAAGCAAGCCAAGCTGAGAGGAAGTCCACAAACACTTGTGGAACGGTGGTTGCACAACCACCCAACGTCTTCTGCACACGTGGCACAGAAGAGGGATGCTGCTTGCACAGCGTGTAGGGCTTGATTCCCCGTGAGCACCCTGTGAATTCTGACCACACTTGCCAGGATCTTCGGGTCAGGGCCGCCAACAACATGGACTTGAGTTCAGGGAGCAGAGCGCAGGGACACTGTCGGATCTGAAGCTCTGATAGAGATTTCTCCACAGTCCAAGTGGAAACTCACACAGCATCTAGAGAAAATCCCGTTCTCTGTCATCCCTCTCAAGTGGAGCTAGGAAGGCTGCTTCCAGGATAAGCAAGTGGTCCTCCACCCCAAAAATTACATCGGGCAGAGGTTCTCCGGCATTCTCGGTAGGGCCAGATCCACCATACACCAGACACGGGGAAGACCTACCGTTCCTCAGGTCCGTCGGACTTCCTTTGCTCTACAACGCTTAAATGAAACGCTTGAACTGGTAAAGGTTGCCTCATTATTTCCAGCCGACATGCAACGGCTTACTAATCCTGCCTTATTTGGAGACTCCATTTAAGCACACCCTTTATCATTGATTTTGACAGCATGGGATATTTTAATTCCTGCCTCGACTTAATGCTCACTGGCCATTGCGCCTGCCATGTTATTATCTCAGCATCCAACGAGCGCCCAAACTCTGATTGTTTTCTATCACGGACAGGGAACGGATAATGACAGGTAACTTGGAAGCTCCCTGAGAGGTCTGATGCCGTGTCATTCCAGCGGGCAGATGCATGTTTGCAAGGGAAAGAGGTTGGGGGGCGGTGTTGGAGAAAGGGTTTAAAAGTGTGTGATTGAAAATCAGTACAAGAAAGTATTTTTCTTAACAGTTCAAACTCTTACCCTTGCCAGGTCACCATAATGGACCAAATTCATTGCAAAATTCACCTTTGGGGAAGCTCTTGGGCAGGTACTTTCCAGGAGGCAGTGGAACTGAGTGCAAAGGGGGCAGAGCCAACATTTCAAAATGCACAGTGGAGTTAAGGCCCTTACCACCACTGCAGGGCAGTGTAGCTTGAAAGGGGGGCCAGGCCCTAGTAGACCATGCAGGTTTCCCTTTCAGTCCTCAAGGAAGCTGAGATCTTCTTCAGACATCCTGCTGCTTGCTCTACATAGCCAGAGATTAAGTAGTTGGCTATACAGACAGGGTTTCTTGATGTGTCATCAGAGAAATCTGCAATGGATTCAGAAGTGTTCCAGCCTCCATGAATTGAAGCAGTGAATTCTGTATGAACTCACTTCTGAGTTGCATGGATTTAGTGAATCTTCTGATTTACTTACCCTTTTAAATTGTTGGTTTTGTTATTACTGGGGGCTGTTTCGGGGACTGGCGCATTTGCAAATGAATAAAATGATTGTCCTCAAATGAAGACTTAAGGACTGAGCAAAATATGCCTGACAAACAGCAAAACAATTAGCAAATGCATTTAATGAATCAGTGCATCCCTGATGGTCACACCCACTTATGGAATGCCCCCCCCCCCAGGGATATTTGTATAGCTCCAACCCTGTCACAATTTAGTCCTCAAGTCAAAGCAATCTGTACTTGCCTTTGCATTTAACTGAATGGTGATTGATTTTTACTGCTGTGCTTAAGTTTTATTGTGGTATGTCATATTTTATGCCGGTTTATGCTGCTATTTATCATTTTATGCTGTACATTCATTTTATGTTGCTTTATTAATGTCTTTTTTAATCTTAATTTATAAACTGCTTTGAGAATGTTAGCAAATTGAAAGATGAAATATAAGGCATCTAAATTAAACAAGTTCTAGACACAAATTCACACAAACACACACACATAGTGAGGAGCTGAGTCTCTTAACATTTCTTTCTACAACTGAGACAATTTATGTTCCTGCAGTTCTGTTAAAAACCAAAACAAATCAGAAAGATGCCTGAATTTTATACAAAACCACACATACTTTCAATTGTTTGGTGTTAGAAGATTAGGAAGTATAAGCATTAAAAATATTGTATCTAAAACAAAAATATTATAATGTACATATTGGAAGCAAATGTACACATTTAAAATCTGTGATTTTAAAATGTTATAATAACTAGAAAAAAAGAAAAGGAAAGAAAAGCAAACACCAGAATCTCTCCACACCTTAAAACCAGGGGGTAACAATGGATGTGAAGGGCAGGCCACAAACTAAATTGGACGCCAATTGGAAAGGCATATATAAATAATAAGAGCTTTTTTGCTTTGGAAGATAAATGCACCACACACATGACATCCCTTCTGACAGTGCAGGGACTGGCTTTGCATTTCCTGTTACCAACCAAGTGACTGCAGGTGCTACAAGAAAGTGTTGGCCAGCAGTTGGAGCAGTTTTGCATGTGGTGGATATTAGTGAAGCAGTAAAGTAAGTTCTGATACTGCATACTAAGCCACTCGGGAGAAAGATCTCAGTCTTGAGAATTTGGGCACGCACAATAGAGATCTGCGACTCATGGTCTGTGCAGTGTTGCGATGCATCGGTGTGTGTGCCCTGAACGACCCCGTCACTGCCATGTGGGATGTTGTCCGTGTTGCTTGAGAATGAAGAAGGTTCCATCAGGCGTTTCCCCACTCGCCTTACCAAAATATGGGCAGAGGCACTTCTTACCAGGACAGAGTAAGCTGATTGTGGGGGAGGTGTCCTAGAGAACACAATACCATTGTCTAGAAAGGTCAGTCACATCCGCAGCTCTGAATAATGGCAGTGTTGTATGCAGGAAGACCTTAAATGGACTGGAATAGCAAACACCCTAGAAGACAGAATGAAGATCCAGGGTGATCCTGATACACTTGAACAATGGGCTGAAAGCAACAGACTGGGATTCCATAAGGACAAGTGCCAAGTCCTCCACCCAGGAAGAAGAGACCAAATGCACTGATACAAGATGGGGAATATGTGGCTCAACAGACAGGAAAAGGAAAAAGATCTCAGAGTAATTGTGGACAATAGGCTAAACATGAGCCAACAATGTGATACAGCCTCCAAAAGGGCAAATGCTATTTTGGGATGCATTAACAGAAGTATAACTTCCAAATCACTCTATATTCCTCACTAGTCAGACCTCACCTGGAATATTGTGTCCAGTTCTGGGCAGCAAGATTTAAGAAAGATGCAGGAAAATTAGAAAGGGTCCAGGGGAGGGCAACAAAAACAATCCAGGGTTTGGAAACACTGCCTTCTGAGGAGAGACTGGGAGAAATGGGCATGTTCAGCCTTGAGGAGAGAAGACTGAGGGGGGAGATGACATCCCTCTATAAGTGCCTCAAAGGCTGTCACAAAGAGGAAGGCCAAGATCTCTTCTTGCTGATGCCAGAGTGTAGGACATGGAATAGTCAATTCAAGTGGCGACAACCCAGATTCAGGCTGGACATCAGGAAAAGCTTCCTCATTGTCAGAGCAATAGGACAATGGAACCAGCTGCCTGGAGAGGTGGTGGCTCTCCTACCCTGGAGACATTCGAGAAGAAACTGGGCAGCCATCTGAGCAGGATGGTGCAACGTGGTGTCCTGCAACAGCAGGGGTTGGACCCCATGGGCTTCGTGGCCCCTCCCAACTCTACTATTCTATGGTTCTATAATTCTATGAGTGCCCTTTTGTTACAAGGAAGATGTCTTCCCATTTTTGGTGAGCCGAGAGAGAAATGCAGTGATTTACCAGGCCTCCCTCTCCATCCATGGGGCAGCATCCTATTCTCTTGGGCTCTGTAAGGCATAGGGGGAGGAGGAAGAGGATAAGGAGAGGATGAAATAGCAGTCGTAGTAATTGTGTCCCAGTAAGCAAAAGTTTGGGAGACACCAGCAGGGCAGCAGGGCACCAAAATACGGAGAGCACTCAGCTAATGAAGCAAGAAAATAAGTCACTTCCTCGCGGGGTGTGTTGCTTGTTGTGGCAGTGCAGATGGTAAAAGCGACAGAATGCAGACACTGCCATTTATTGCAAATGGTGATTAGCTTTTTGTCTGGTATGAGCAGAAGCGAGCCCATACGGTATCAATGAGGGCTGCGTTGTACTGAACAGGGATTGAGCGAGAGTGAGAATGAGGGAGAGATCCCTCCCCCTGCTTTAATGCTAGATTTACAACGGCTTCACTTGGGTATAATACATATTTATCCACCCTGTGAGGAACCCTTTCCAAAAGTGCCCCATGCTGTAATACTTATGGCAAGGCACAGAACTGATTAGCCCTGTTCTTGGGTGCTCTTCATCCATACACCCAGTACTGAGACCTGGTTAGTTGTGTGCCTGGACCTCCTGCTTACTCGCCCTCTTTAAGGCAGTGGTGGGCACCTGATTCTCTCCAGGGCTGCATTTCCTCATGAGTAATCTGTTGGGAGCTGCAGGTTGACAATGGGAGAAGCCAAAGCCAGACGTGGGCAAGCGCAGAGCTACAGCGGAAGGATCAGCATGTTGCCTTTTCTCTATTGCGCCCTTCACATTCTCATACCCTCTTCCATTCCACTAAGCAGGCTCCCAGGTGGCAGGAAACAGACTTTGCCAGAGGTCTGAACTCACAGTGGATTCGATATTAAGCTGAGAGCTGAATTCATTTTATTTATTACAGTTATATCCCACCTTTTTTGCTCCAGGGAACACAAGGCGGTGGTGGTGAATAGAACTTTCTTCCTCCTTTCAGTCTTATCCTTACAACAACCCTGTGAGGTAGGTTGGGCAGAGAGCCAGTGACTGGCCTAAAGTCATCCAGTGAACTCCAGCGCTGAGTGGGGATTAGGGCTAGGGCGGGGGCTAGATTAGAACCCAGATCTCCTGAGTCCCCGCCCAGCACTCTTGACCACTACACCACACTGGCTCTTTGCACTGTGTGGTATTAAGCCAGTGGCCACATTCCGTGCTGGGACCATAGGTTGCCCTCCACTGTTTTAAAGTGACCGGGGCGGCTCTGGGGGTGATAGAGGGAGCTGCAGAGAAGGAAGTGTTCAGTTTCTTCCCAGTGCTATTTCTCTGCTCCCAGTGCCTCCAGCAGAAGCTCCTATTAGCCCTGCTAGAAGGAAAGGTACCGGCATGATAGGCGCTCTCTTGGCAGTGTGCATGCATGCACGGTTACTTAGAAATGAGGGAATGGCACGTGGGTGGCAAGCCCATGAGGAATTTGGAAGCCGCATTCTGCCCAGCTCGAGAACAACACCGATTGAATCTCTCCCTGAAGGTAATCGGAACTTGTCTGAATAGCTGAGAGGTGGATAGGTTAAGACCTCTGTTTTGTTGGAGGTCACATTATAGGGTCAAACTAGACCTTTGTGACTTCCAAAATTTCCCTCTGTGGAGGATGTTTGCTGACCGACCATGCTGTAGCATGAACTTCGGCTGCAATAAAGGGAAACTTTTCCTCTCTTCTCTTCCAGAAATTGCAATGGTATGTTTCCCCGTGAGGATGGGCCGGCAACTGGGGCAGCCGCTCCCCTCCCCTCTGGTTTTCGGATTTCTCTCTGCCCGATGTCACCTTTGCTCCGAAGTAAGTGGCAGGAGGGGAGGAAGAGGAGACAGGAACAGCTTGCCAAACTATCACCATGTCAACTGCTAACAGCTCTCTGATGGGTTCCGTAGGCATTTCTTGACAGATGGCTGTGACAAAAAATACCCAGCCGAGAAGAAGGAGCAAAGCCTCTACCCAACACACTGATGATGGCGAGGCAAACTGAGAGAAACAAATGATCGACCTGTGACTCTGGCGGGAAGGATCAGCAGGCAGGCCAGATCTGGGAGACACTGCAGCAAAGCGGGAGGAGTGCGGCAGGAAGGCATGCGCTCCCTTGGCAGCTCGCTCCCTTTTCCCCACAGGAGCCCCGAGAGTTTGCTCTGTCTGGCCGCTGTCGGGAATGGGTGTGCTCCTTCCTGCACCTGAGGAGAGACAGCGTGGGGCAGAGCAGCTGCTGTGCCACTGCGGGGAAAGTGATCCTTTGGTGGGACCAAACCCGAGTCCAGCTCCACGGAGCCATCGCTGTCTCCCACCCCGTTGCCATCTCTGGGGCAAGAGAGGAACACGAACAGGATGGTGTTGCTGGAGCATTAATACTACCAGACCTCTTTGCAAGCCACCTCCAGGCCCTTCCCAAAGTTGGACATTCTGTAATTCCAGTTGCTGACCAGATGTCCATATGCTGCCCTTGTGAGCAGATGGGTTTGATTCAGAGCAGGCCAAACATTTCGATTGTGCTGTATCCCCTGCCTACCAAACCGGGAGTTGCTTTAAACTGCTCCATCCAGCTCAGTACTGCCTCACTGGCTGGCAGTGGTTTTCCAGGATTTCCAGGCAGGAATCTTTCCTGGAGAGAAGAGAGATTGGCCCTGGAAGCTTTTGCATGCTGAGCGGGTGCTGTCCCCACCAGGGACGGCCACATCTGCCAATTTAGGGACTTCTGCTTCCCCTTTTCTAAATTGTGCATGCAGCTCATCTCCAGCTTGGAGAATTCCTCCAGTTTTAAGGTCTATTCATCCAAGATGTTAGCCAGTATTGTGTCCATTTTGCCTAACACACATTTTTATGTAATTTGGGCTCGAAGACATACTTTGTTTTTGCAGTTGGTTTTCTTATAATAATGCATTTTGAATGGTGTTTCCTTTAACAAATACGTTATTGTAAGCCTTTTAATAATACTATTTATTTCATTTTTATTCCACCCAACAGCAAAACTTTAAAAGTTTTAACAAAAGTTAAAATTAAATCTAAGTTTAAAAGACACACCCACAAAAATTAATCTACAAGAACAAAGCCATAATAGCAATAGCAATTGCTATTATTTAGTACAGAAGCATAGCAGCAGTGCAGAAAAAATAGAATATACAAAGTTAAAAAGCTATTATTTATTATTGAAAGCGTTTCTACCCCATCCTTTACTGAGATCTCAGGGTGGCAAGTTAGACTGTTAAAATTCTGGGAAATTAAAAAGGTCTTCATTCTTTTTGGCGCCAAAAAGAATACGAAGTAGGCACCTCTTTGGGAAGCTTATTCCAAAAGCAGGGGGTGCCACTACTGAAAAGGCCCTCCTTCTAGTAGCCACCCACCTCTCTTCTTTTGGAAGGGGCTCCCAGAGAAGGACCCCCAAAGATGACCTCAATGTCTAGCAGGTAGGTATATTTGGGAGAAGGAGATCCTCCAGACAACCTGACCCCAAGGTATTCAGGTCTTTGAAAGTTAGTACCAGCACTTTGAGAGTTCCATTCCAAAGTGGAATACTGGAGAATTCCTTTCCCAGACTTCCAGTGGCTAAATGAGTTTTGGCTGGCATAGTGGTTCAACAGTGTGAACTGTACGAACTAATGAAAGATCCTTCCCTGCTGGTTGGCCTTGCTCTTGTGGATACAAATGGACATTGTGTGTGCACTTGTAAAAGTACCTGCCATTGAACAGCAGTGATTGTAGCTTCTGGACAGCTACAAAATTAATTGTAAAATCAATCGATTAATTAAAAATCAATGAAGCGGCATTGGGACAACTTTGGAGGGGAAGGAGTACACGTCTCGTCGGATGTGCCTGGGATATTGATGAACCTGGGATGGCTGGACCACACCTACGTCTCCCTTAAAGGCTGATCTCCTTATCACCTCGTGTTGCCTTCATCAAATCCTGAACAGTCAATTAGCAGGATAGGCAAAGATCAATGTATTGTTCATCACCTATCTAATGTTCCATTCTGGTTCAGAACTCAGTGGAGACTAAATTATCTGCAAGTCTGAAGATAGTGGACGATGAGAGTCACTATAAAATGGAAGCAGAAAGAGAGACAATTTCTGCCCTATTAAGGAAAAAAAGTCAAGGATCCAAAATTTATCATAATAAAATGACTGTCCAGAAGATATGAATAATTTAACCTGATCTCAAAATGATCAGCCTCTCCACCGCACTTCAGTTATTGAGAAATTATCCCCCTCTTCTGCATTATTGTAAATTCATGTATATTTTATATTTGATCTTCCTAGCTAGATTGCACATAAAATATGCCAGAAGCAGCATGGAAGGGGAAGTTTGAACAAAGTCATGAGCTTACTCAAAACTGAACCTTCCGGAAGTTCCTGGAATGGCCAAGAACATGCAAGTGTTGCGGTGAATTGCCCAGGGGCCCAGGTCTTCGTGCCGGGCTTGCAGGCCTCCGAACCGGGCAGGCCCCATCCTGTATCTTCTAGAATCTACATGCTCCTACCTGGACATCTGGCCTCAGCACACAGAGTGGGAGACGGTCACCACCACTGGTGGGACAGCAGAAGTCCACGGCCCAAGTCTCCTATCCCAGCCACCCAGCATGCCTCTTCCCCTCCATGTTCCAGTTGCCACCTGGTGGAAGGGTCTCTGTGGTTTGTTCCATAAACCTACAAGGGGGCAGAGAAAGACTTGGCCTTTGGAGTCCCACCTCTGAGCATCTGTTGCCTTTCCCAGGTTTTGTCAGCGCCTCCCATGGAGTGCATCCTTACTCTGTCCCGTACTGTGAGAAAATTCTGGGGAAGGCACATCTATGTGGTCTGGTCAACAGCTGAGTCTCTTTTATACCATAGAGAAGGAGTGTGCATTTTCCATACGCCCAGTCGTTGCATTATAAGTAATATTAAGAAAAATATAAAATGGAAAGGGTTGAAGAGTGTAGAAGGAAGGAAGGAAGCGGGGAGGGAGATATCACCTTAAATTATCTGTGCTATTGATCTCGCCAGTCTTGATTACAGGTAGAACAATGAGGCAAGCCTGTTAGCACATTTCTTGTTAGAGAATTTGAGATCATTCATATATATAGAAAGGGGGGGAGGGACAGAGGGCAGAAGCAGAGGCAGATGCGAAAAGATACCCTGTGAAAGAGAGATACTTTATCAGAACCCCAGCAACCTAGCAGCATCTCTTGCCGAGGCTGTAACAGCTCTGATATTAGAATTACATCCCATTTGAGGGAGATTATTTTTAAAATGTGAGAAAGTAGAGCTGTGAAACAGGAAAGCAGATATCAATCAAACGATGAACCATTTTTACATAACACTTAAAATTAGACTAGCTGCCAAAATTCACTTAAAGTGAAATTCGGGTCCAGCGGAACAACTCCCATAATGCAGGACCCTGCTGTGAAGATTCGGCTGTCACAGAGGTAGCTGTAACCATATCGTTTGAGAAATATGCAAAGAGGAGTTAAACTACCCCCTTTATCAGTGAAGTGCTTATGTGCTGTGGTCTCTGTTGGTCTCTGTTCATTATTAACATGCAAATTGTATTAAGGGCTTTTATCTACGACTGAAATCTGTTAATAAAAGAGAAGGTATCATTTCATACAAAGGAGCTGAGCTGTCCTCTATTTGTATTTTGTGGTTTAGAACACTATAGGATTAAATCAATCTCTCTCTCTCTCTCTCTCTCTCTCTCTCTCTCTCTCTCTCTCTCTCTGTGTGTGTGTGTGTGTGTGAGAGAGAGAGAGAGAGAGAGAGAGAGCGAGCGAGAGAGAGAGAGAGAGAGAGAGAGAGAGAGACTCAATTTCAGAAAAAGATTAGTCAGAATGGCCAGGAAGCCAGAAGACTGTGAGGTCCAGCAGAACAAAAGAGGAAAGGGAAACAAAGTTTTAGCCTCAGGAAATAGAGGCACAGCTTGTGAAGTAGGAGAGGGGGAAAAGACTAATTTTAAGAGATGAAAGCCTAGGAAGGAAGACAGGGGTGGAAAAGCAGAGAAAAGAGGAAGGTTCTGAGCAAGAGAGGAAGCTCCAAATCCTAGAGGAAAATAAAAATCAGAGCCTCTGGAACTGGAGAACTCCAGAGAGAGTGAGAAAGACTGCAGGGACTGAGTTGCAGGGTAACAGGCCTGCATAAAATAGGGACATGGTCCAGTTACGTTATCTAGATGCATTTATCACTGGTTGTTGTATTATGGACTTGGTTGTTGGTGTTGGTGATATGTGTGTGTGTGTGTCCATTCAGATTTTAAAACCTTTTCCTGTTGACATTTTCTATTTGAAATGTCACGCTTTCCTTTCTGGAAAACTATCCCCCATTTAACCACCAGCCCCTGTACTACCTAAAGCAGATGCCTGTAGAGAGGGGCCAAGGTCTCACGTAATGCAGTCTGCTCAGAGAGATCCATTTGAATCGGAGGAGGAGGAGCAGCAGCTGAGGTGGGCAGGTGACTGCAGCTTCAGGGTTACCTAGGATGATTCTTAGGCAGAGACTGAGGAGCAACCTGCTTTCTGAAAGGGAGGGAAGGAGGGAAAGTTTTGGGATGGGCTCCCCATTACGCACCAGCAGCTGCTTCTTCCACATCTCAAGGAAAATGCTTTGATTCAGACTCTTCTGAAACCAGTAAAGTTGCTTCTCAAGTTTCATCTGAATCTGCTGCATTGAGAAAGAGGGACCTGCTCCCAAAAGCGTCTGAGAGCGAGAAATGTTTAAGGTGTGTTTGGTGGAAGCAGCCAGCCAGAGGTGGAGATTTCCACCTGGTCACAGCAAAAGGGTTACAGGGAGGGAAGGAAAAAAAAGAATTGTGGGCAATACTTTAGCTTCCACTCTTGCAACAGGGCAGGGCTGGTCCAGGACACTGCACAGATGCAAGAGGCACTGGCACAGGGATGGTTTGTATCCTAAAATCATGCTTGACCATTAGAGTTGCAATCCAGTAGTGAGTTAAGCATCATTAATCCTGCAGAGTAGAGTGATGCTAAGCCTATTGAAGTGAACACTGGAGTGCAACCCAGCAGGATATTGTGGGAACTCCTCATCCCGATCACCTACAACATGGGAAGGTCCCTTGAACTGCGACCAGGCGTACCAGTGGGGACGTAAGAGAGACATGCCAGCTATTCTCTAATTAAACAAAGCCACGTACTAACCACCCTTTCCTAAACTAGAAAAGGCTTATGCCATTACCAATGTCCCTTGGTAATGCCATGAGTCTGGATGTCCCCATTTATGTCATTCTGTAACATTTCTTTTTCCATGAGTTCTCTGTAGCTCACCAATCCAGTGTTAATCTAAGCCTATGCAAAACTTTTTGAAATCCGTGTAGAATCAATCTTCCTACCTGCTGAGTTTAATTTTAGACTTCAGCATAATCATTAAAGGTATGGGAAGAAAGGAGGTGGGTAAGGTGGGGGGGAATCTTTCATCTGGACAGTGCCTCATATTCATTCTCAACAGAAAAAATATCAGACTTATTACATAGATAGATAGATAGATAGATAGATAGATAGATAGATAGATAGATAATCAGACGTAGATCTCTCTTCCAATTATCCTTAGGCTTTTTAAAGCTCAGAAGTGTATATGCAATATGAAGATCTTAAGCTCAGCACTAACGTACCCTTAGCTGTTTCAGAAATCCCCAGGGTATCTGCATCTTGAAAGTATGGGCACATTCTTAAATTATGACAGAAAAGGGGAAACAAGCAAGGGTCTTATGCAAGTCATGGTAAGTTAAGGTTTTAAAAGCAGGAGGAGCTAGCTTGACCCATGATCCACAGTCTCACATCCGTAGGAAAAGCAAATTATTCCAAAACAACTCAACTATCAAAGGACGGAAGATGCATGCATCCATGATGTAGTCATGGATAAGACCAAGCAAGATAGAAATGCATCATATATGATGGAAGGGAAATTCACTCCAGTAGGAGATAATGAGCAATAATACCAGCTTACTATTAACTAGCAAATAGTAGGATTTACTATTGACAATGAGTTTCATTACTCCATAAAGATGACATTCAGCATTTACAGATGGAAGAGATGAGTGCAAGCTCATTGGTAGATTAATGAGATTCAATTGGTAGATTAATCAATTGGATACTTATTGAGTGATGGTAGATGATCCAGTCACTAAACAGTGTACTTCCTAGATGCTGCAGTCATTTTGGATCTGCCATGTTATTAAAATAGGACATAATAGAAAACTAGTGTGTCAGTGGCCAGTACAGGGAGAGCATTTGATGGACAGGGTGTCCCATTTTCAGGAGGTGTTCAAAAACAGACCAATTGTTCTGTTTCCCAAACTGCATGGGAGAGGATGTTCCGAGGGTGGGTGCCACCACTGAGAAGACCTCTTTGTGATATTTTTGTGGTGACATTCTGTTGGTTACAGAATAAACAGCAAGGTCTCTTCTGAAGTTCTTAAAGGTCAATATGTTGCTATCTTGTTTTGTCTTCTTCGGTGATGTGTAAGTGGCCACGTAGCCCTACTCCTCCCCCATGGCCAGTTCTCAGCTCTCGCTCGCTCGCTCTCTCTCTCTCTCTCCCCCCCCCCCCCTGTATCTATTTTGTTACACACATTTGCAAGGAACATCTTTAGCATGAAGAGTAAATCTTTGGGTGTATGAAGAGCATAATTTTGATACAGAAGTTGTGGGTAGAAGCTGTTTCCACAGTCAGGAGGTTGGAAAACACTGTCTATATGCAAGGACCATAATGCTTGAGAAAGTCAAAGGTCGAAGGAGGAGAAGGAGAAGGAGCAGGAGAAGAAGGAGGGACAGATCCATTCCATAAAGAAAGCCACAGACTTGACTTTATGGGAGCTGAGCAGGGCTTGGAAGGACAGGCTATTTTGGACGGCATTCATTCATAGGGTCACTAGGAGTTGATGGCAACTTCACAGCATGTAACAACAGCAAAGAATATATCCAAGTTCAAATACTTTGGAATACTCTTTCTATAAATGAAAGCTTCCAAAACAGTCACCAAATGACAACTATAGCTCTGTAGGCCTATCTTATTTATTTATTTATTTGATGTAGGCTTTTGGCAGCCTTCTAGCACTTGTGTGTTAACAGTTCACTGTAGCCCCTGGGTGCCTATGTAAATTTTATGAGCAGACTCCTAATGCGCTGCCTTATCTGTTTGGAAGTTGTTTTGATGCATCCTTTGATCTCAAGATATGTCCCTTTTAATTTTATTTTAAGAACATGACACGTATTCCTGGTTTAGACGGTGTTATATATAACAGCATTCTACCTTGTGAACAGAAAGGTGTTCTGCCCTCTTCCAGATATGGAGCTGCTCTCCACCTGGGTAAATTAGCCTGTCAGTATCCATCACCAGGAGAACAGGTTGTGGAGAGGCTGCCCCATTTTCAGGAGGTTCCTGAGCAAGCGTGAAAATGCACAGCTCCTGCATCGCGCTTGCAAAGTCTGAGCTCATTGCTGTAACTCAACCCCAAATGTTGTTTTCCCTTGGAACAGCTCCTTATGTTTGCTGGAAGCTGCTAGCTAAGCTGTGGCATGTCCTCCCCACTTTCACCACCTTGCCCATCTGCTGTTCTTTTCTTCCAAAATAAAAACCTGCATTGAGCATCTGCTATGTACGATTCTGTTTTGGAGGGCAGCCCTTCAGAAGAGGCAGCTTCATGCTGAGCCCTGAAGTAGAGGAGCAACCTGCAGGTGAGGGCTCAGAACCAGGGATGGAGCCAGAACTGGAAATGTCGAATGTTCGGAAAGGGAATGTGATAGGGCAGGATGTGGCATTGGATTGAAACTAGGCCCAAAAAACGGTTTCCTGAAATCTGCACCCAAATCACACCCATTTGCTGTAATACTATAGCCATCCATAGGAGGTCCTTTCCTTTCCTCAGGCTTATCTGAGCCAGCAGTGGGTTCTGGTGTCAGGGATGTCTGCCAGCACCCAAAATTTTCATTCAGAGCTTAGGAATAGAATTTTTCAGGTGCGGCTATCGACTTCTGGAAAGGGCATGGAGCTTGGGAAATGGAGAAGACTGAGCTGCTTCTCTCCTGGCAGAAAGCATAGTTGGTCTTCTGGAGTTCGGTCTATTTCCCAGGCAGTTATTCTTCATGGGAAACTTCAAGCTCTCCACTCTTCCTCCTTTGATTTAAAACCAGAACTGAGCTGTACCTCTCTCCAAATGGATGAGACCTTCAGATAGAGTATTACCCTCTGCTTACTCAGTGAAACTGAGGAGCAGTCTTGCTTGGAAGAAAAACATGAGCAAGGGGCCAGATTCTTGTAGGAGCACAGGAGGGTATACACACAATTATGGTACACATTCTTGCAGGGGCATAGAAGGGTATACACACAACTCTGGTACACAATGATACAGATGCTTCCAGATTTTGCTTCCTGCTTCTTTTTGTTCTCTTACTGAATTTCTGTTGAGCTAACATTTGAGTGTGTATGTTTTCAGTATTTGGACATCTCTTCACAATGCATCTTTTAAAGAGAGGATGGCTCCCTAAATGTTATAAAATCAATAACATGAAATGAAAGCAGGTTTGCCCAAAGGAAAGAAAGCTAAATGCCATTTGTGATACGTTGTCTTATCTTTGCATGCCAGGTCAGAAAACTGCATGGTTAGAACATCCAGGGCCACTAATAAAAAGAGAGTGACCCAGTCATCTGACAGCCCTCTTGACACCCGAGACAGGCAAATCTCAGGAAGCCCCTTTGAGTAAAGTAATGAAAGCTCACCTAGATGAAGCCTGGAAATCATTATTTTATGGAGACATTGTAAAAGCCAACTGCTTGTAAGGGCATCATAAAAGAACAATGCCTGAAAGAATTACTGTAAGGCCAGCTGGCTGCTGGGTTTAGATCGAGTTTCTCCCAGCTCTGGTATTCCATATAGGATCACAGGGAAAGGGGCAGAGAGCTCTCCGGATTCTTTGGAAAGATGAAAATGAGCAATGGGGATGGGATGGGCCTGGTGGCAGGTCAGGCTAAGGCCTGGACCTCTGGATCTTGATACAGCAGGCAGTATGTCTTAGACAGACTGGGGATGGCTGCTTTTATTATTTCTTAGTCTCAATTCATTTCTATACTGCTCAATAGTCAAAGCTCTCTGGGTGGTTTATAACAGCATCCAGTGGTACATCATCTGTTCACATGGAGTTGTAGAATGGAATCCTGCACACACAGAGAGATTTTGGCTAATGACGTGGGATAGAAAGCAAGCAAGCAAACAAATAAATACATCCCATATCTTGCGCTGCTTGGGAGAATTCCTCCTCAAAGGACCAAGCAGCAGGAGTTGGGTAGATTTATTTTCAGGCAAAGGACCAAGCAGCATAAGTTGGGTAGATTTATTTTCAGGGCACACCAAACATTTACATCTCAGCTTGTATCATCCCAAACCATCATCTTTGCTTGGGCTTCTCCTCTTACTGTTGAGTGTACTCTTTGCTTGTGACTTGGGAAATTGGCGCAGGTTAACAGTAACCGATGCAGATGACTGCACTGGCTCAAGACCAGGCAACACTTGGTCCGCCAAGCAAGCTACTTACCAGCTATGTAATGAGGACAGAGACCTGCCTCAACCTTGCAGTTTTGGCTAAGTGGAAAAACGAGGTTTGTTGAGCCCCAGGTGGGCTGCGTGGCTTGGATGCTGAGGTACATTCTGCTAGGTGTTTACAGGTAAAGCAATGCACAGCTCTTGGATTACCATGAGAGCTGTGGACATTTGCTTCAGCTTGTCTCATGTAATGTCTGGGGAAGTTCTCAGATCCACATCTCTTCCAAATGTTATGAGGGCGAAAAGGGAGATCTGTCAGAATCTGTCCTAAGCAGAGATGGGCAAACTGCCTCTCCTTCATTTGGGAATGGCTTGCCAATCACGAGTATTTGCAGAAAGCTTGTTTTCCTTTTTGAGCCCTTCCAAGCTGTAGAGAAGATTTTGAAGAATAACCTTTTTTGTGTTGCTTCGGTGCATGTTGAATTGGGAATTTTCAGATTCTAGGTCAGGAGACTCCATAAGGGGTAGGGCTTTATTTTCTTCAAAATTATTATTCTGCATGGCATCCACTGCTTGGAGCATACAGCTTAATCCCATGTCTGGCTACTCACAAGAAATCATAGAAACATAGAAACAGAGTGAGTCAGAAGGGGCCTCCCGAGCCATCTAGTCTGACCCCCGGCTCCAGCCGGCTCCACTCACAACATGCCCACCATGTGCATGTCAAATCCCCAAAGGACACAATCCTCATTGTGTCTTATGCCCCTAGAATACACTTACAGGCCTGCAAGGTGCCCACTTAGAAATAAATTGCACTGAATTCCATGGAACACGCATCCAACTAAATATGTACAGATTTTCAGCTTTACCATAGCCAGCAGTCCAAGAAGAAAAAGAGGTGCCCAGAGGTGGAATTCTGAATTTACTATAAGGAAATGCCTTCAGCAGCAACACGGAAAGCTACTCCAAAGCAATTACCCTGGGGTCAAATCCTTAGGTAAGCCTGAGTATGTGAACATAATCAAAGCCGATGAAACTTAAGACGATAAAAGCAAGGATCATGGGGAGTCAATGAGTATTGTCAAGATACGCTAAGTAAGGAGTCATAAATCTGAAAGAAGCCCTAGGAACCAATTGCTTTAGACATATCGAAGCTAATCCACAACTCTTAAAGAAATTACGTTATTCACTGATTTATGATGAACACGGACACCTCCCCCTATGACATCTCCCCCCCCCCCGCTTTTCTCCTGACATTTCATGGCATCCACAAAGGCTTCTAGTTTAGAAACGAGCCTTTTTGAGTGTTCTGCCTCTTGAAACTTCACTGCCAAGTTCTGATGAGAGGAAGAAAAGTGATTAATTGCTGTTTGCAGCCTTGCATGTGGAATGTCCAAATTGTATGATTTCTCCCCCTTGCACAAATGCAATTCATGCCTTCCCTTTGGTGACTTTCCAAGTTAAGCCACCATTTTAATATAATTCCGTACAAGATTAGATTAAGGGGAGAGGAGAAAAGCCCTCTCAATTGAATATGCAGCCACTGAATATGCTTGAGGGACGCCATAAATCATGTTTGTCAGCCGTTTCAAAGGAATCAGTCTATACAGTTACCTTGTCTATTATTTAGAAAGCACAGACCTCAGAACAATATATTTCTACTGGGCTGCCTGCATCTGATTTCCATACAGTTGTGTTCCCCTCCCTATCGCTCCTTCTCTTTAATCTAAGCTTCTTTGTTTTTTTTTAAAGGAACATAATTACGGATTTTCATTTTAACTTTGAAACCAGTGACTTTTATTTTGATTGCCTCATAATTACAGGGCTCATGTCGATTTAGCGTCCATTTGGATTCCTTTGCAGTGATAGCTCTGTATGTTGGATTGGCGAGTAATGAACCGTGTGAATTTAGAGGTGATGAACTATTGCTTTCCAGACACATAACTCACCGTGAAATTGCACAGCCTTTAGTTAAGGCCGTTTTGCTTACTCTTAAATACTTCTTGGCAAATCTGCTTGAGATTTTCTAATGAAATGGCAGCATTATGTTGAAGTATCTTGTGCTAACTGATGAAAGAGCTAGAAAAGAAGAAGAAGAAGAAGAAGAAGAAGAAGAAGAAGAAGAAGAAGAAGAGGGGGAGGGGAGAGGGGAGAGGGGAGAGGGGAGAGGGGAGAGGGGAGAGAGGAGGATACCCCCATCCATCTCCCAGCCAGAACCACTCCTTGACATTTTACAGTTATGGTGTATCGGGATGATTGTATATTCACATATATTCTTATATATAACCAGTCAAGGCTCTTCTTTATCAGTAAATCATCCATGACCTACATTTCCCACAAGGAGATGTTGCCGACAAGGTGTTTGACTAGAACTGACTGATAATAAGATGTGCTGCATTTTCTAAGGCAGACATACAGCCCCATTTAAAATGTATTGGACAATGTATTATTTAGAGAAATCTGACTCTGGAAGGAAAAACAAAAAGAACAAAAACAGTATCTACCTGTCTGTCCATATAAAGGATTTATGTACGTGGGGGGTCTGATGGGTTGCCATAACCACACACATCCAGTCAGATGCTAGACTTGCTCAAAGGTTTTGTTCAATCCACATTTTTACGGGATCCAGGCTGCTTTGTAATTCCTGGACTAATGGGCGGTTCAGAATGTAGTTACCTAATGAATTTTGCCATTTCCTCAAATATAGCGATATAGTTCCTGTCTTCAGACACGTGTAGAGCATGCATTTGGGGTTAAAATACCTGCAAAAAGTGCATTTTATGATAATACGTATAGGGAAGATTTTACTGTGTGAATAAGATACATTAACATGAATCTGGATTTGCATGCATTTTTCTTTCTAATGCTTCAGATGAATGCAGAAACAGGACAGTGTGGATTTATGAATGAATGAATGAATGAATGAATGAATGAATGAATGAATGAGCAGCTGGCATGGAGTGGAAATAAACTGATTTGCTCATCCCTTCCTAGTTCCATGGTCCGCTGTGGATTGCTATAGTGAGGGCAAACAACATGTGTCAAATGGCGCAGTGCAGAGCTGAACCTTGTCCTTTTCTTCTTTTCTCAACTTAAAAGTACGTGCTCTTGTTTGGGGGTAAGGGGTCCCAGAAGTGAGTCTTCCATCTGTGCCACTTGCTTCTCGAATCTAAGCCCCCTCCTGGGATTCATGGAGCCAACGGGGTTATTTTTTTTCTTTTTTAATCCTCATGGAGTGTGCAGGGCAGAATTAAGCAGGGATGAGTGGGGGCAATTTTAATCTCACTCTCCTGGTGTGCTGGTCTCAGTCCAACTTGGGCTGCCCACTGTTATTCGAAATGTGAAGCGAGTGAATGGGAGAGAGAGAACCGCTTCAGCAGTGCCATTAACACAACACAGAATTTGATCCCGGTTCTTTGGGGTGGAGTGGGTGGGCTTGGGAAGGAGGAGGACTCAGCTCGAGTTCTTTGTCATGAAGTTGAATGGCAGACCATGGGCAAGTTCATGATGGGATGGGTATGAAGATAATGTGGCCAATTCCCGATGAGACATGGCACAAAGCGGGTAGGGAGCCCCTATCCTGCTGTAGTTGCCTTTGACTTTTCCTTGTACACAGATTTGTCCCTGGCTCTGCGGTCAGTGGATGATTTTTGTTGCCTAAGTGAGGGATGGCAGCAAGCTCTCATCAAGGCATCTATTCCTTGTGTGTAACAGGAACATGCCGCACTGTTTGATTCAGACATGGACAACCAAAAAGGAGAGCTGAATGTATTTAGCCAAGCTCCAGGAAACTTCCTGGCCAAGTCATGAGTAAAGACTCAAGGGCTGCAGCCTCTTTCCCTCCCCAAAGCTTCAGTGGAATCATCTGCTGGTCTCCAGTCCTTTGGAAACCAGAGTGGGTGGGTCAGCTGCAGTATCCAGTGGAGAGCACCCACGTGTGGTCACCTCCACTGATTCCAACTGGCAAGGGGTGCCCACCTAAAACTTGCGGAAATGCTCCTTTCAGGAACAGGGCAGGGGACCAGAGCCCAGATGGAGTCCTACTGGCTTGTTCTATTCCAGAATCATAGAATCATACAATTGGAAGGGTCTTAGAAGGCCACCAGGTCCAACCCCCTGCTCAGTGTGCAACTGAGCTTTCCCACCCAAATTCTAACCAGGGATGATCCTGCTTAGCTTCCAAGATTAGACAGGATTGGGCACATTCTGATTCCCAGTCCTTGCTTGGCCATGAAGCTCCCTGAGCATTTCCAGGCAAGTAAATGACTCTCAGTCTAACCTACTCCAGAAGGTTGACATACTGATGATAAAATGTAGAGGAGGAGGACAAAGAAGGCCTCCTTGGGTTCCTCCCAGGAGAAAAAATGGCAGGACACAAACATTACGTCATCCTCATCATCACAGGATTTGCCTTGGGAGCATCATGTCTCCACTCTGCAAGTGGCTGGTACAGGAATGCACCAGCAACTTACTGCTCGTGGAACGGCAGCGGCGTGGGGTCTGTGCCCAGGTGGGCACCACTGGAAGCTGCCCCCTGTGAAGTGCATTTGCTGTCCAGGGTTAAAAACAGACACACCACCCCACCCACCCAGTCTTTTAAAGAGCATTTTCTACAGATGTGCAGAATATCATTTTGCATGTGCTTTTTCATTCAGAGCTTGGAGCGACAGAATTACCTTCACTTTGCATTGTTTCCACGTGTAACCAGCCAGGCCAGCTTGCATTCTAAACAAGAGAGAGGCAGAGGAAGCTGCCTGCGGAGACAGCGGCACGTGCATTATTCTCTGTAATGATCCGAAGCAGATCTCGGTGGATTCTCCAACCCCCAGAGATGAAGGAACTGACCCCGGGGCTTTCTGCGTGCAGTGCATATGCTCTGTCACCGAGCAGCTGCTCCACCAGTTCACCTGGAAGATTCAGCAGCATCGGTATCCCAAGCCCTTCACTCCACAAAGAAAACAGACTAGCCAACAACAGAGATACAGCTAAGATTATTTAAACATGGAGATTTATCAATAGCAATTAGCTGTTGGATTTTTAAAAAATGAGGTACTGGGAGCCAGGTTACAATTGTAGATGTGCTGAAGAAGGGAAATATTATCTGGAAGGTGTTGGTGGTTATAAGGACGTAAGAGGACCTAAGAATACAAGGCGTGCTTGGAAAATGTTAAAATGGGCTGAGTTAAGGTCATGGAGAATGCTTTTTTCTTCCAGCAATGGATGGCTTTTCCACTAGGAACATCCCCAAGTCCGACTGGTTGTGGTCCTCTAAACCAAAATGTCTGGCAACAGGTTGCTGAATCGTGTGTGGCTGTTGACTAGTGGTTTCTGGCATCAGCACAACAGTTGGGAGCTTTTGTGCCCCCATGTTGTCATGAGCGGAGCCAGCTGGAGCTGGGGGTCAGACTAGATGTCCCAGGAGAGCCCTTCTGACTCGTTCTGTGTCTATGCTGTGAGTGGCATCTCAGTGTTGGTACTCCACACATGCTACAAGACTGCATGTTCAAGTCTTATGTGGTTTGAGGTCAGATGCCTTGCCACATAGCCATCAGAGGGACCTTTAGGAAACAAATTCCTCCCTCAGTCTCTCCTCAGTTAATGACCTTCCTGGATACGCCATCCTGCAATGCGAATCCAAATCAATTTTAGAACATGCAAAATTGGATTGCCCCTGGGCTAGTCGATGGAGAGCAAAGTGGTCCTAACTCTGAAGGACACCTGGCCTGGCCAGTCTCAGGGAAAACCTGTTTTTGAATGCCTTTCTCCAGCTTGCACTTAATCTGTAATTCTGACATGTCGCACCAGTCTCTCAGCTTCCTTTGTGTATCCTTCAGCTCTGCACAGCAGCTCTACAAACCCTGCGGAGTCACAATTCTCACTGGTGATGTGAAAATCCTTATTTGCTTAAAAGAGAAAACTAATTAATAGATAATCTACCCACCGAATCCTTCACTGGGTTAACACACACCTCTTGAGGTCATTAAAGCTTCCCCAAGTACCTTCTCTCTCCCAGAGGCCCTAGGAGAACATTCTTGAAAAAAGATAAAGCTAAATATTGTGGGAAAACTGTTAGATTTGAACATGCAAACAACCGTTATGTGATTTGCCTCAGTAGACCATTGTTCATGGACAATTTGCATTTATTTTACAACACTCTACTTGAGTTGTCATTGTTAGACAAAAATAAAGCACTCAGCAGTGGAACTGACGGGGTGACTTTGGGTCAGTCACAGACTTTTGCCTCAACCTACCTCGCAGGGTTGTTGTTAGGATAAGCCTGAGCAGAGGAGAAATATGAAAGTTGCCTAGAGTTCCTTAAACAGGAAAAAGGTGGGATATAAATATGAATAAATGATAAAACAGTCCTCTGCATTTTGGTCAAAGGGACCATAAACATTGTATCCACCCCAACATTTGTCTTCGCTTTTCCTATATCCACTCAGCCATTGTATGCATTGGATAGTTTGGCCCCCAGAACATGACAACCCTCAATATGTCAACTTTAAAAATCACTAAATCCATCTGGGCAAGAAATGCCTAAAATAGGGGGAAAACTGTGTCCCTTTGCATTCTGTGTACAGTGTATGTGACAAGATTCCAAGCCAATGATAGGGATAAGAGGAAAGTTTAAGCTTGGATCAACTCTGATTAACATTGACTGAGATATTCCCTAGCTGGGACTTGGCTCCTATGCTTGGTCATGCTTGGAATAACTTGAAATAACGTGAACTGCTAAATGGAGGAAAATCCATGTAGACATGAACTGTATTCAACTCTAGCTAACGGCAAGATTCCATCTTCAAAAATGGGGGATCCAACCTTTTTGGCTTTCCTGCTCTTAGCAGCCTTAGGGACAGGTCTAGTAGCTCCAGGTAAAGCTGAAACCACTACATTACCTTCCAGACCCTTGTCTGAAGATCCACACACCTGTCCTCCTCCATTTCCATCTCAGGACTTTGTCATTCACGTATCACAACTCCAACTTCACAGCAGCCCCCAGTACATCTGATGATGATCTCTTTAGATCTCAAAACCTTGCACATATTTTGTGTTCCTTGGGTGGTTCTCATAAAACTAGTACAGCAATAGAGAGCCAGTGTGGCATTGTGTTATGTTGGGACTCCAGAGAACCAGACTGCTTGGCCATGAGGTTCACCGAGTGACTTTCGGCCAGTCCCTGACTCTCAGCCGAACCCAACTCGTGAGGTTGTGACTAGGAGAAAATGGAGAGGGGAAGATGTAGGCCCCCTTGGGATTCTTGCAGGAATTAGGTGGGGTATAATTCTAATGAAATAAACAATATAAAGATAAATGAAGTTTTATGGTCATGCAAATTCCATTGATCTAATTTCATGTACAACTGTGCAAGATATTACTGTTTATTCTAACTTTTGCTTAAAACAAGAGAATCTCTGAATAGCATCCAAGGGGTGATAGGACAAAGCCAGCATTAAAAAGGATGCTGATAACCTGCAGACGGTTCAGAGGAGGGCCACAAAGATGATACAGGGCTTGGAAAATCTTCTGATGAGAGACTGAAAGAACTGGGTCTGTTTAGCCATGAGAATAAAAGACTATGAGGTGACATGATAGCACTCCACAGGTACCTCACAGGCTGTCACAAAGAAGAAGGAGAAGACCTAGCCTTTCTCATCCCAGATTGTAGGACATGGGACAATGCACTTAAACTACAGCACACCAGGTGCAGGCTAGGCACAAGGAAGACTCTCCTGACTGTGAGAGCAAAACAACAGTGGAACCAGCTGCCAAGAGAGGCTGGGGGCTCTCCCACTCTAGAGCCTTTCAAGAAGCAATCTGACCTGAATGGCATAACTGGCATTCTGCACCAGAAGGGGGCTGTACTCCATGGTCTTCTTGGCCCCTTTTGGCCCATTTATTCTCTGATGTCTTCCTACAGAGCTAGCTGCACAGTTCCAGCCTTGGAGGAGATCCAGCTGTCCTGCTCTCCCCCACCAGGATTCCCCGTGGAAAGCTCTTTGCTTGCCCTCTCCCATGAGGCTGAGACCCTGGCCTGGGAAATGAGCAATTTGGGGGTGAACCAGTGGACAGGAGGAAAGCCTGCGGGGCCTCTGGAGTCAAGGGTTTTTGGCCACCGTCCTTGGTCCCAGCAGAAACGGGCTACGAAGGTGTTATGAGTACGCTATGGATGTTCTACGGCAGCCCTCCAAATCATCCGCTGTTCCTCCCACCCTGCCTGTGGAATTGATCACCAAAGGTTTTAAGGAAGCTAAAGCTGAGACCTTTGTCTTTCTTCACATTCAAAGGAAGAGCGGGGAAAGTTTACTTCTGGGTGCCATTTAAATATGATTAAACTCTGATCTAATAGGTGACAAAATACAGTGTTGGAAACTTCAGGGTCTTCCAATCTCAGGGACAGAATTGATGGTGATAATTAGTTTAAAAATATCCCTCCAAGATGGTGAAATGTAACACGGAGCCTGTGAAATGTAGAGTGGAGCTGCACCGAACATCTGGGAAGCTAATTGCCATCGTGCTGGAGCTTCAGTGCAGCTCTTGTTTGATGGACAGAGTGCCTGCCAGTTAATTCTACATCTGGTTCACATGTTGACAGTAATATAGAGGGAGTATATCAATTGTTTATTTTGCTATTGTCATGCAGTCAAGTGAGTAAAGACAGCATAAGAAACAGAACTGTTCAAATCCCCAAGCTGTTCCCCCCGTGTTTCCTTGGCTTTTTCAATGTGATTATTACCCTCCGCTCCCTCTGTAGTCTTGCTTTTCTTGTGCTCCCTTCTCTGGATCCTCACTTTTCTTGCTTCAGCTCTTTTTGGGAAGAGACTTTGCCCTCACCTCCTGGACCAAGATGCTCCAAGAGTCCTTGGTGGGGGTGGGCTTCCTCTGCTCCCAGCCACTTTTCAATGGGGTCGTCCTTCCCACATCTGTTATTAACATCAGTGGAGTGCCATCCTTGCATTTACTGGAAGAAAAGCTGGGTGAAAAGGGGCCTAGGCGGTTGCTGCTGTGCCTACGGGGCAGGATTGCTAACCCTGCTCTAGGATCAGATTGTACAATCTCAACAGAGCCTATGAATCAGAAATCCTGTCCAGTGGCCCTCGAGGGGCTCCAAAGAGCTCCGAATTTGCTGCCTGCAAGACACCGCAAGGATGGGGCTCTCGCCAAGCACCCAGCAAGCCTCAAGTCATACTTGGCGTTTATAACTGGTGGGGTGTGTTTGTCTTGGTGGCACTTTATGCAGGGTAGTTCTGTGGGCTGATTCATATATTACTTGAATTGCATAGCAACCAGTGTGGCGAGACGGGACAATGGTTAGACATATCAGAAAGGACAACCTGTTAGGCGTTGTTACTAGCATGGTACTATGGATACAGCGGTTTACCTATTTTTCCCACACACACATCAGCATCACCCTAAAATTGGCTTGGAATTTAGCCTGGTGTTGCACTGAAGTAATGTCTGAACCAATTGCTGGTGCAGGCCTGGGAGACAGGGAAGGCGACAGCTAATTTGGGAGAGAATCTTCTCTCCGGGCCCTCATCTGCTGAGTCTTCCTTTCAGCTTGTTTTGATCAGACACATGAACAGACACATATATTGGTCTTCTTAAGTTACACACTGGG
The DNA here is from genome assembly GCF_004798865.1 of Varanus komodoensis. NCBI lineage: Eukaryota > Metazoa > Chordata > Lepidosauria > Squamata > Varanidae > Varanus > Varanus komodoensis. The sequence continues at coordinate 63,552,973 of NW_025335568.1, forward strand.
AAAAATGTGTATGGCTAGAAGAGACAGGAAAAGACCCCATTTCAGCCTCTGTCTCCAGAGATTAACTTCCCAGAAATTAACGTTCATATTGGTATTCAATGTGCCACAGGTGAAATGAAAAACAAACAAGGAACATCACTGCGTTCTGAGTATTGGGACATTATGATGCTATTTGGATGCCTCCTCCAGGTGGAACACCTTTTCCAGAGAGGCACACCAGGAGCCTATCTTACAGTCTCTTCAGCACCTCCCAGCATCTTAGCAACTGTTTTTAGTGATTTTGGTACTTTCACTTAGCTTTTGATCAGGATGCGTGCATGCCTAATGAGTCTACAGCCTTGGCACCTTGGAGTTAGTCAAGCAGGAAACGGGCTCAGAGGAGACTTGGCAGCTCTGTGAATTGGAGCACCTGCCTCCACAAGGGCGTCCGAAGTGACTGACAGAATGAATAGAGGCAAATGGAGTCCTGCTGTGTGCAAGCACCACCAGAGCTTAGGACTTGGGAGCCGCAGTCATGGCCAGCTGAGGGTCCTCTCTACCTGCTTGGGCGCTGAAAAAGATTCTTCCACTGATGAGGCAAGGATGGGCAAATCTGTGCATTTTGCCTTCTCCCACATGTGAATTTCTTTCCATCCCAAATAGGAGGAAATCTGGAAGGAAGTCCTTGCTTATCTGCATTGGCCAAGTTCAACAGAGACCGCTATTTCCAGCATGAAATATGACATCCTACTGGTCACATGGGTGTTAAAAATGAGGAACCTGCCGGAAAAAAGGAGTGGCAAATCTAATTCAGCAGTAATGTAGCTGAATACACAGGGGTTCATACACAGACCGCCACGAGCCAAGCTCTTAAGACTCTGGCCCTGGATGGATGCATACATCGGTTTCCAGTCATCCTGGAATGGCAAGCGAATGATCAGGGTTTCATCCTTTCTCTCCACTTATTCATTTATTTGGAACAAAAGCCACCTGTTAGCATCATGCTCTCTATGGCACCACTCCTTCTCCCACTCCATAACCACATGCTAGTCCTGATCTTAGCCTCTCAAGCGAGCAGCTCCTCCGTCCTCCCTTGCGGAAGGATCCAGAGGCTGCATATTCCTTCCCTGCAATTTCCTGCATGCATTGTCTCCGTTCAGATAGGGAGGGGGGAACCCACCCCAGCTTACAAGCTGTAAATTACAGGTGTGAGACAGAATTTACAAACACAAACTGTGCTCAATAATATTTACTTGACTGAATTATGGTAGAGAAAGAAATAATAAAACAAATTTAATTCCAACAGCTGCTGGATTCAATAGCTTTTCCAGGCACAAAGAGGTAAAATGCTTGTACACTGTAACTGCTTTCACATAATGAATGCTCTATTTCTGTCTCATGGTTATATTGTTGAAGCTTCCCAGACATGGCATGGGGCCATACATGGGTCTGTCTCTCTTCCCATTAGGAGGCTGACAAACTTACTTCCAGGGCACTTTAAACTGCAGAACTGACAAAGAAGGGGACCTAGAACAGAGGTCCTCCCATGACATTGTTGGGGATCATCACCTGTACAGTGTCCCTAACCTGGAGATTTTCGGGGGCAGGTGGTAAGTCCATTCTTAGCATGTTCAAGGCATGGTCAAGGTGGCTGAAACTCTTTAATCCCCCCTTTCGACTTCAGAACCAAACTTTGACATGGCTTTACATGGTGGATCGGTTGCTCACACCATCCTAATTCAGCTGCTAGAACAACATGACTGATATGCCATCATTCATTCCTGTGGAAGCTGGCCAGCATGACTCCAGTCTTTGGAAAGCACCCCACCTCCGAAATGTATGAAATCTGGCAATTCAGAAGCTCACAATGCAAGAACAGGAAGGCCATAACTGTAACTAACTTTAATGGATGGATTTAATGAAATTCCTATGCTTGTGGACTATTTTCTTCTTGATTTTTTGGAGGTGTGTTTTCCAGTGCCAAGTACCCCAGGACCTTATTTACCAAGGGCCCTCACCAGGGATGAATGAATGAGTGATGTTTGAGATCTCCAGGGATTTCAAAACAGTACCTCATCTCTCTTCCCCTGCCTGATTCCCTTTTGTGGCCATGCCCACTGCCTCATTTGTGTGAATGGGAAGCTTGCACAAATCTAGTGGTGAGCGAATGTGAAATTGTGCAGCTTTCCTATGTATTGGCTGGTAGGGCATCTTGATGGGCTTGACTCAGTCTCTGGGAGAAATATCTCCAAAATAGGAGCTTTGTGGAGATCAAACTGGGGAAGTTTTGCATACTGAACCGGAATGTTTTGTTTTGTGGGAAAAACCTGAACTTACGTGCATCTCTAGTCCTGACGTCCTCAAAATAAAAGCATCTCCTTGACCAGACACAGCAAGGGACGAGTGATGCCAGCCACGGAAATAGATGCATTTCTCCAACCTCCTTCCATTCTTTTCAAGACTTTTCTCTCTCTCAACCATGATCACACTGAAGAAGCTGCCTGCATCTTTAGCTCCTGGCTTGATGAATATATTTCAAAGGTTGACACTATTTGTAGCGAACAGGGAACAAGTCTATGTGAGGCTAATTCTGAGGTATGAGATAGCCTATCTTGGGATTTCCCCACAGATCGTGAGAGCAGGAAAAGAATTTGCTGCTCCGTTCACCTCCTTTTCTCACTGGGCATCTCTGGAGAAGAGACCCATTTCAATTTATCCTTTTCCTCAGGAACCAGCTAACAGAACTGTAAGTCTGTAGGCAGGACACACACACACACACACACACACACACACACAGAACACAAATTCAAGATGCCTTCCAAATAACATTACAAACAGGATTATGTTTCAGAAGAGCTGCAGCAGAGCCAACTTCATTGTTTGTACATTCCAAATACCTTGTAGCAGTGCTGTCTTCCCTCAATCATGCTAATTCCTAGCTGAATTTCAGACATTGCCTTTAAATACCAAGCCCTTATTTTGCATGGTAATTACCAGCAACACTCATCTGCACACACACACACACACTATGGAGAGCAGCTTTTCCCTCAAGCCATGCCTCTTCCCTTCAGCCAAAGAACAAAGATTATTCTGTGTGTGTGGCGGGGTGGGGGGGAGATATCTTTGCATTGTTTCAAATTCATCATGAGACCCTGACAGATTTAATTGCTCCCACTTTGAAGCCCAGTGCATGCCCTGTGCTCCATGGTGCCTGCAGCAAGCTTCAGCTGAGCAACAGTGGAACTTCTACAGTTCGGACAATGGGTCCAGAAGGATACCTCATAAAGGAATGTGTAAGAATATCCAGAGAGTTTCTGTTTGCCGAAGAATGTCACCACATCTCCTCTTCCATCCTTCGTTAGAAAGGAAGGTCCATCAGAACTGGTGGGGATTTCTCCAGGGCTTCCCTGGATTGCCAGGGATTGAACAGACATTGCACTGTGCATATGCTACGTGAACTGACAGCGCACCAGCGCTGTAAAACATGCTCAACAAGACAATGAAGTTGGGCACTAGAGGGAAGGATCATTAGCAGCAGACACACTGTACCAAGGGAGGTTATCTACCATAAAGACCTTCTCACTGGGGAAGCCCTAGTACACTTCTGGAGACCTTCAGGGTTCTAAGTACAGACAAGGAGAGAGAATACAAAGTTTTGGACTCCAGAAAATGAACACTATCTTGAAGGGCTTGCTATCATCCTGAGGAACTTGAAATTAAAAACATTCAAATGTAGGAGAGACCACCACTGACCTATTTGACCAGCTCCAGCAATAGTACAAAGAGGCCAATAAGTGTCCAAAGGAAATCAAACCAAGGTAAGCAGTGCAGACTTGGAACTTTTCACCACAAGGGCAACTGGGGTGTGCATAACACCAGCTCAGGGTTAAGACCTCTATAAGTCCCTCAAAGGCTGTCAGAAAGAGGAAGGTCAAGATCTCTTCTTGCTGGTGCCAGAGTGTAGGACACGGAATACTCAGTTCAAGCTGCAACAACCCAGATGCTGGCTGGACGTCAGAAAGTGCTTCCTCACTGTCAGAGCAATACGACAGTGGAACCAGCTGCCTGGAGAGGTGGTGGGCTCTCCCACACTGGAGACATTCAAGAAAAACCTGGATAGCCATCTGGGTGGGGTGGTGTAACGTGGTGTCCTGCAACAGCAGGGGTTGGACCCGATGGCCTTCATGGCCCCATCCAACCCTACTATTCTGTGATTCTATGAAGACAGCTTCAGTGGTGGGGGAGTATGGAAAGGAAATAAATATTTCTCCTCCTCATCATCATCCATGCATGTGATAACATTAACTCTAGTGTATCACAAAAGTGTACATACACTAAAGTGTATGTCATAATAAATGTGCCAGGCTGTAAGATGATGCAAGGTCCTTTCTTGTCTCCACTGGACAAAAGTGATCCTGCAACATGCACTAATCTCTATTAGCAATCAAATAACCTTCAGGCAAATTCCAACACGGTACTTATGCCCCTGCTGCTTCCTTTCCACCTTGCCAATTTTCTTCCACATGGGATGGATCCCACCCATTTTATTATTGCACATCCAGGATCGGCTGCTTTTGCAAGGGAGATTTAGCTCTTCCTAGGGACAGTTCTGAAATGAATGGAAATACGTATTTTGAGAAGGAGGTAGGATGGTGGAGTTCCCTAATGCAAGTTTCTTGGAACTTCCTTCCAGGAACGAGTGTCTTCACTCATTTTGGGTTGCCCCAGAAGTGCTAAATCAGCTTTGCACATTGGTGAGGACGACTTGCACATCAGATATGGCAGGGCACAAGCAAACTGCAGGGGCACCATAGGGTTAGGGCAAACCCTGTCAGAATCCACCCAGCAAAGCAATTGCAGGCTTCCACTTGCGCACAGCCTGGTTGTGCAAAGCAAGCCATGCTGGGAGGAAGTCTGCCAGTTTGCACGGATCCCTGGCTGTGCAACTGGTGAAGGCAGGATGCGCTCCATCGGAGCAAAGCTCAGGGAGCCAAGGTTCCGTTTGGGTGCCAGGAAGCACTTCCTGACAGTCAGGACCCCGAGGGTGTGGAATGGGCTTCCATGGGAGGTGGTTGAGGCCCCATCGGTGCGGGTGTTCAAGGATAGGCTGGACGTCCACATGGTGGGCATGTCGTGAGTGGAGCTGGCTGGAGCCGGGGGTCAGACTAGATGGCCCAGGAGGCCCTTCTGACTCGCTCTGTTTCTGCGTTTCTTTGGTGGCTGCATGTCGGGGCAGGAAGAGGGGCTGTGAGCAGTTGTGAAGGACTCCTTTCCTGGTGAGCCCCTCCTGGCCAGCCTTCCCCAGCATCAGCTGCACAAACGGTGGCCGCACTAGGTGTGCCCCTGGTGAGCCCCTCTCCTGGCGAGCTCCTCGCCACCAGCCTTCTTTGGTGTCGTGTGCGGCCACACAAATGGTGGCTCTGCGTGGTGCAGGAGAGGGACACTGCGTGCACGGTATGTGGAGCTGGTGCGCACCTCACCAGCACAGCGCACTCACCGGGAACGCGGCCTCAGGCCAGGGGAAGTCTGGGGGATCTGATGGTGCCGACCTGTGAACAGATTCCTCACATGTTCCCAGGTGTAAGCACCCTTCTGCCCAAAATCACCATGAAAAAAGCTTCAAATCAAAGATAAAGTTCTTTCTCAACTATTGATCTTCAAGCGACAATGACAACTAACTTACCTCAATGAAAATTTAGGAGGCTGATGGCACAGTGACCTCATGTGCAGAATGAAAGCCACATCACACACACATGATTGCACCCTTTTCTTTGGAATTACCTATCCTGAAATTGTGATATCTTGCCTGGTTTTGTACTCAAGATTGTTAACCTGGTTGGGAATCGTCGGGCCACACATATTTATTCACAGATTAACCTCATCTGGGGTATGAGGAAATGTTTAAAAGTAAATTAATGGTAGAAATACATAATACATTTTCCGCAATAGCAAGTGATCTATCAATAATGAGAGAGCTATCCTTTGGCAAAAAAGTTTCAGAGAAAAGCTGAAGTCAATTCCTGAAGTCAATTGATATCAAACAAAGGAGTGGTCGCCAAGCTAATCTCTTTTGACCTAAGTAACAAAGAGTCTGGTGCCCCTTAAAAAAACCATTAACACATTTATCATGCTGTTCTGGACTGAAATCCTCTTCAGTATATGAAACTAGGCATGAAATGTTATCCTAAATTGGAATGCATGTGTGTGTGTGTGTGCGCGCGCACACACACACACGGGTGCTGGAGAAAGGTGTGAGCTGCGAGGTTAATGGCAAATGTTCATTTGGGGAATGCGAGAAGCATTTACACTAACTTAATGATGATTAAATAAAATGAAAAGCCTGCATAATACGATAATTGCATTGGAGCTTAAACATATGCTGAATAAACAAACAAACAAAATAATTAGACTGACCATTTACAAATGGTAAAACAAGCCCTGCAACATTGGGGAACTATTCAGCATAAAAGTTAAATCAGAGAAATCCTCTAGCCGTTAGATAACACCTGGACATGATTTTTTTCCCCCATTTCCTAGCGATAAATTAAGAAAAATGCTCTGACCTCATGGCTGGGTATCCCACGGCTCCCGCTGTTTCTCCAAGAGGGGAAAGATTTTTTGGGGTGGTGTGAGGCGGGGGGGCCCTGGCCTCCTTCCTTCTTGTTTCGAAGCACCAACTCAGTTGGCTGAAATCAGCCGCCTGAGTGGCTTGCGGACACATCTGCAGAAGCCACAGGCATCTTTGTGCTCTCCTGCTTTTAATCCTCCAGATTCTAGCATCCCCACAGGACTGTGCCCTTCATGGGTTTAAAGGCTCCTTATCCCAAGTCAGGCCACAGGTAATAGAATCAAACTCCCCGATCAGACGAGAGTCATCAGTTTCATGCTGGCGTTCCCCTTTCAAGTTCCTTTCCTCAAGGATGGCTGCTTTAATGCTCATAAGAGGACCACATGGGAAGCTGAAATGTACTAACACTGGTTTCTGCATATATGGAATATAAGTGGCAGGAGTTCTGAATCCAGATATTCATCCACCAAATCCTCGCATTCCCGCTAATAAAAGCTCACATGATTTTATTGATTTCTTTAAAACATTCCTATCCCATCTTGTTCTAAGACGGATCTCAAGACAGCTTACAAAACCAGAAGCATAATAGCACATTAAAAACATAATTTTGATAATAAATAATAAATATAATAAAATATGCAGTAAAAACATAGAAACATAGAAACAGAGCGAGTCAGAAGGGGTCTACAGGGCCATCTAGTCTGACCTCCGGCACTAGCCGGCTCCACTCACGACATGCCCACCATGTGCATGTCCAGCCTATCTTTGAACACCCTCACCAATGGGGCCTCAACCACCTCCCATGGAAGCCCGTTCTACACCCTCAGGGTCCTAACTGTCAGGAAGTGCTTCCTGGAATCTAGATGGAACCTTGGTTCCCTGAGCTTTGCTCCATTGCAGCATGTCCTGCCTTCCTCTGCAGGGGAAAACAGGTCTCTACCCATCTCCATGTGACATCCCCTCACATACCTGTATGCCTCCAACAGATCTCCTCTGAATCTCCTCTTCTCCAGGCTGAAAAAGACCCAGTTCCCTCAGTCTCGCCTCATACCCCATCCCCTGCAAACCGGCCAGCAACCTTCTGGCCCTACGCTGTAATGACTCTAACCTGGCTATATCCTTTCTGTAATGAGGGGCCCAAAACTGAGCACAATACTCCAGTTGCGGGCGCACCAGAACAAGGAATCATTCAGCCATTAAAATGTGGGTAAATAAAAAGGCTTGGTGCCAAAATGGCACCAATGTTTTTAAAAAATGGATAAAGCATTGGTGCCAGGTGCACCTCTGTGGGGAGCAGGTTCCAGAGCTGCGGGGCTACCCTAGAGAAGGCCCTTCCCTGGGTAGGCATTTTTTAGCCTCTTTCAAAGAGGGCTCCCAGAGAAGTACCTTAGCAGAAGATCTCAAAGCTTGGGCAGGTGTATATGGAAGGCAATGTTCCATCAGATATCCTAGTCCTAAACCGTTTAGGACTTTATATGGCAAAGTTAACACCATAAATTGGGCCCAGACCCCTATTGGTAACCAGTGAAGATGCTACAGGACTGGCATTATGGGGTCATGTCTGTCAGTCCCCATAAGCAATCTCGTAACTCTACTCTGCACCAATTGAAGTATCTGGACCATTTTCAAGGGTAGCCCCACATAGAGCATGCTATTATATAGTATATATAATATAGTTTGTCATGTTTACATGAAGTGGGAAGAGGACAAAGAATAAATGCAGTCCGGAATGTTGATTTACCTCCTTGTTTAACTCCCTGGAGAAAGTGAGACCAATTTCTGAGGAAACCTGCCTGAGATTTGCTGCAAGTTCCAATTTCATTTGTGTAGGCCTTCTCAAAGTCGGAGCTACTCAGGGAAAATCATTTGGTCTCTTCATCCAGACTTTGTGCTAAATTAACATGAGGTGTTAATCATACTTGGTATTCCATGGTTAACTTTGTGACTAAACTGCTTTGTGCTTTGTGACTAAATTGCCCTTGGTGCTGTTGAAAAGGCAATAGAAACACATTAAAAGCAAAGTGAGAAGAGAAGAGAAGAGAAGAGAAGAGAAGAGAAGAGAAGAGAAGAGAAGAGGGGGAACTTGGGTCCTCCCTTTGATGCGCAGACTCGATGCTGCACTGCTCTGGATCACAAAGCAAAACTGGCGAAGGTTCGGAGCTGCCTTTTGATAGCCTCACGCCCCTTCCTGTGCCTGCTCTTTGCTTCCTGCTTCCCTCCCAGAAGCAATAGTGTCTTCTGATTGCATATGTGCTGCCACATCCCTTTCTGAAGCAGCAGTTCCTGCCATATGTCCGTGTCTTGGCTCCTCTGGTCACTCCTGAGCCACATGAGGCCGAGACCAATGGAGTGGCCATCCGGGCGCACATGGCACAGTGGCGCTCTCAGTTCCTTGCTTGGTTTCCTTGCCCTCACGCCACATCAGTCCACACATGTGCAGGACCCGCCTGAGAAATTCTGCTGCCTGAGGCAAAGAAAAAAGAGCCAGCCCTCCTGTCCCCATTCCGTGCAGGAAAGCCCACTGGCCTGGTGCTGGCATCTCTGTCCCACACGGGCGATGAACAGCAGAGCCCTCAGGCTAACTCAGGGAGTGCAGGCCAGTTCGTGCAGCTTGCAAACTTGCTCCCCGGCATCTTGCTGCCATCTCCCAAAGTCTACCGCCTGAAGTAGCCAGCTCACTCTACCACAGTATGAGGCCAGCCTTTATATTCTCTCACTTCCTCCCACTATCTATCTATCTAGGTATCCACCATCCATCCATCCATCCATCCATCCATCCATCCATCCATCCATCCATCCAATCTATCTACCTATCTATCTAGCTACCCGGCTATCTAATCTATTTACCTATCTGTCTAATTTCCCAGTGCTTTTTCAAGACTATAACCTTCCCCAGACAGCATATAATTAAAAAGTACCCTTAATGCAGCAAATTCATAACATGAGGGGAGGGGGGAATTGGCAAGAAAAGGGGCCTTCTCTGCCATTGCACCTCACCTATGGAATTTCCTTCTAAGGGAGTTGCAACTGGCACCCACTTTACCTTGTGTTCAGCACCAAGCTAAGAGTTTTAAATTTAGTATCTGTTTTTAGATTGGACTATTGGTTTGCTGCTGATTTACTGTTTTATTGTTTCATTGGTTGTTGTTTTGTTGGTTATATTGCATTTATTTCCTCCTGTTCTATTTATACAGTTGTATTTATATTGTATTTTAACCCTATTATGCTTTATGGTTCTGGTAGTTACTGTTATTTATTTTTATTTGCATTTTTATATTGAGCTATGAGCTGCCCAGATCACCTCTGCTATGGAGTGGCAGACCAATGCAATGAACGAATAAATAAATAAACAAACATAATAAATTAACTTTAAGCAAACTTAAGGAAAATAAGTAACTAAACTAAAAGCCAAAGAAAACAAGCCATGGCCCTTCTCTTCCAGCGAGAGCTTCACTTTCTGCCCACATGTAGGCAGGGAGGGGCACCAGGGGGCGTGATGTGAGTGGCGTCTTGGCACAGCTGGCCACCAATCAGCTCTCACCTGGTGGTCCAGCAGGCCAATCAGAGGCACCACTTGGCTTTAGGGCAGTGAAGCCTTGGGGCGAGGGGCGAATGCACCCTGCCAGGCTGACTCCTTAACTGGAGGTCCAGTGCGGCACCAGCAACTCCACCTCTTCTTCTGGACCGCCCCTATCAAAGAGCCAGAGTGGTGCAGGGGTTAATGCGTGGGACTGGGAACATGGGAGATCTGGGTTCTAATCCCCATTCAGCTATGAAACTCATTGACTGACTAGGCCAGTCTCTGCCTCTCAGTCTAACCGACTTTACAGGGTTGCCGCTGTCAGGATAAAATGATGCCTAGGACTGCTGTGTAAGCTGCATGCAGCTCCTCAGGAGAAGAAGGAAGGCAGGGTACAGATGCACGGAAGTGTAGCGCTATTTCCTCAGCTCTGATCTGCATTTGTATGGCTCCCTATCTTGAAAGAGCACTGGACTGCTGCTTTTGCCACATGGGTTTTGCTGTCTCTCAGTGTGTAAAGCTCTGTTTTGGACATAGCTCTTGCCTTGCCTTGCCTTGCCTTCCCTTCGTCATCACCATTTGCTTAATCGCCCTTTCAACACTGCTTATTCATCTCCATCTTTCCTAACCCTTAAACCTCCACAGGGGCTGGTCACTTCCATCCACCGATTCTTTTCTCCCTTTTTTGAGATTGTTTTTGAAGTATTGGTTCTTAAATTTCCAGCCAACTGCAGCATTCTAAAAGATGGGTGATTAATGACCAATTTTTGAAAGATTACTGAGCTTAAATCCTTGAGACAAGACAAAGAGGTATGAAGCATGTAATTTCAACCCTGGGACATCCATTTTATGTCATTAAAGCATACCATATAAAAGTAACAAGTATACTGTAACAGCAGTTACTTTGCCAAGCACAATGCTTAGCGAATTTTAAAGAGAGCAAAAGAGTACAAATGGCATGCCATAAAACTTTAATTGTGCAGTAACAAACAAACAACCTTCAGTTTAGTGGTTACCAGTTTTCCCCTTCCCAGGGCTTGGTGACAAACTGCAAGCTTGGCAAGAGTTGACACAACTTTCTAGATTTGTATACAAATAAATGAGAAGCTGAATGGAATTTAATAGGGAATCTTAACAAACATGTTCAATGGATACTGGGCTCTGGGGACAGGCAAATGAGATTGCCTTTCAGAGGAAAGCTTTAAATTTAACAATGGAAGCACCCCACCAATTTAGCAGTGGACATTCAACTGAGCTCATTAACTCTGGCATTGCTCTAAGTACAGATGATTCCTCAGAGCTTCATTCTCAAGCAAAATCTGGAGAAGAGAGCAGGGTGGTACCAGGTATATCTATTGTAGGAGATGTGGCTAAATCTGACAGGTGTGGTTTCCATCATATTCATTTCGTTTGGATCCCAAACTCTTTCTGTCCATTGAATAATTAAAGCTACAGATTTTGGCCAGTCATAGTACATTTGTGTACATTTTCTTTCCAGAAGTATGTGCTTTTTAGAGCATGTTCTTCAAATATACTTTTTAAAAATCGTAAATAGCATTGCAAACTCAGAAATGATGTCAGCCACAAATCTCATATGGACATTTCAAATTGGTAAAAACTGAAAACATTTTGGTAAAAAATAAAAACTAATTCCTCATAGTTCCCTTTTCCAAATGAGGAATGTGTTGAGCAAGCTGTTTAGAAGAAGTTTCCGCAGTTCATACCATCCAGAGCAAGTGTGAAGTCAGACGTAATCTGCAGTCCAAGTATCTTTATTTCTGGGCTTACTATCAAATTTGTGGATCAGAAAAAGTGTTCCACAACACATGTATAAAAATGGATACTTCTGAAAAATGCACACGGACACGCTTTATTCGAGTCCAGAGATGTGCACAGTTGATAAGTACATTTGGAAAAAGTATGCACAAATACTTAGATGGGTTTTATTTTAAAAAATCGCAGTCAGATATGGATTTTAGTGGGAACCAGCTTCAAGACTGAACCTGGGGAATTTCATCTAGCTTGATTTTTCTTATTCATGCACCCCTATTTCAGATGCTGATTTTAAAGAGTTGACCACTTAAACATCTTGCCAGGATGGAAGAACCAGTTTCTCTTCAAATTCATTGCTGTTGTTGATAATCTCAAGCAATTTCTGTTGCATTTATTTATTTATTTATTTAAAATGTTTGTTTCCCACCCTTTACAGTGTCTTAGGACTACATAAACGATTTGCCAATCTTGGTAAGTTCTTAAAAAAAGAAAATCAATCAAACCAATCTTGAACTCTTCATGGCCTCCTAGCAACTAATTTGCATTGGGACTGTAATATAGAAACATAGAAACTGAACGAGTCAGAAGGGGACTCCGGGGCCATCTAGTCTGACCCCTGGCTCCAGTCGGATCTGCTCACGACATGCCCACCATGTGCATGTCCAGCCTATCCTTGAACACCCTCACCAATGGGGCCTCAGCCACCTTCTGTGGAAGCCCATTCCATACCCACAGGGTCCTAACTGTCAGGAAGTACTTCCTGGCATCCACACCAATTGTCTGCAGCCCAGAGGTACAAGATCCACTTTTTCATTTGATAGGCTAGAATTAGTGAATGGGGATGATGGGAGATGGTATCCCAACACAACTCAAAGGCACCAGGTTGTATTTAAGAGCCACAACACTTTACCAATCTGCCCCATAAGAGGCATGCTGGTTTTCATAAGCTGGCTTTCATTAGGCCTTATCTGCCATTGTCCCAGGCAGAAGGTTTCAGAGCCAGAGGTGGGGTACTTCCAGTTGCGGGGGGGGGGGGGATAAAAAAGCCATTGGCCTGATCCATTCATTTTGTTCTGCTTGTATTAAGACCCGTTGACATCTGTGGGCGAGACCTTGGAGACATGAAAGTTAAATAGCACAAGTGTCACAGCAAATGGTAAAAACTCCTGCTGACATTGACATGAGGATGTTGACAACTCCAGAATAATTTTTCTGAAAGTTTGAAAACAAGTTGCTGTTTTCCCACTTTGCACACACAAACACAGAGAGAATCGAATTTTGGGGACTTTCAGTAACACTCAGGGCAATGGCATGTTTTACGCGCGTTCGAGGAATGCCTGCATTAGCACTTCTAACAGCCAGAATTCGGCTTTCTTGTGCATATTTGGGTGTCGAAGGAAGCCAAGCTGTGCTTCCTGCTTCCAGACTTGTTCAAGCTGAGAAAGCGCATCTTCCCCACCCATGCTCTGCATGCACATGATGCCAATCAGGCTCCCTCTGGACCCCACAAGCTATCCTTCCAGAACTCTTCACCCAGTCTCACACCCAGCCTCTTTCTGAAACCTGGGCCCTTAACCACAAGCTGCTCAATTGCTCCTGAGTACCAAGCTGCCTTTTGAAGCCTCGAGTATTTATTTCAATTAATGTGTATTTTTTTAAGATAACAACAACACGCATACATAGAATTCCTTCCTGCATCCAGGGCTTTCTGAATATGAAACAGGCCTTTGAAGCAATCTCTGCTTAGTGCAGGAGCAGAGGTGGGGTGGGCTGAAGGGGTGGTGGGGGGAGATCCTGCTAAGAATGTTAATGCCAAGACATGCCATTCAGGTTACAATTGGCTCTAATTGGCAGGCCTACAGCTGTAGAATTCTAATTTACCTGCAGCTGAGTGGCATTCAGAAAAGTAAGAAATGATTTCCAACCTTTACAGAAATATATCAAAAGAATTGCTTCCAGTCTGCTACTTACAACCCCAGGCTCATTGTGAAAGCCCGGTGTAAGCATATGTGCCAGGGAAAAAACTGTTTCAGAAAGTCTTATTTCTGCCTTCCCACCCCCTCCATAAAGTATAGCTATCATCACAATTCAGATTTTGTAATACATGCAGAACTGGCACATTTGTTTATGTGATCAGGTGCTTTATGACCCTGCTACCTGCAAGCATCAATTTTAATGGATAGCAGGTTATCCCACACTATTAAAACATGCTCCGTGGAGAGCGTTGCGCTTCTCAGAAAACAGGAACATTAAAAGTTAATCAGTCCATACTGGGCACTCTTAATGGCTTCTGAACAAGAGTTATTGGGGAGCTGCCTGCGCCCGTATCCATCGCAATGCGGGGAAGGGGGATGCTCTTTCCCTGAATATCAGGCATGAGATCAGATGAGATGCTCTTCTAGTCTGGCTTCCTGCTGCAGTGGTGGCTGGCAAGGTGCTTCACGGAAGTTCACAAGCAAGACAGCCGGGATCTGCTTTGACAACCAGAACCAACGGCACGTCCAAAGGTGTTTATGGATGCTGTCAACTAGGTTACTAGTCTCATCCAATTCAGGTGCAGGCAAGCCAGCACCCACCCCCAGGTGCTTTGGACAACAACACCCCTAGCTGGGGCTTTTCAGAATGGCAGTCCAAAACTCCTGGTGGGCCCCTAGTCTCCCGCCTCTGACCTAAATGTTGCATCAGTGGTCCGTTGTCTCACCTAAGCATGGATTTATTACCAGCAGTTTTGAAGGAACATACGGGAGCAGGCGCCCCCTAAGATACATATGCCTGGTTCTCGACCCAGGCCCTCTCTGTGACTACAGCCTGGACTTTGCTATTTGACTTCCCAAAAGCAAACAGTCAGGACAGTCAGGACCCCGAGGGTGTAGAATGGGCTTCCACGAGAGGTCGCTGAGGCCCCATCGGTGCGGGTGTTCAAGGATAGGCTGGACGTGCACATGGTGGGCATGTCGTGAGCGGAGCTGGCTGGTGCTGGAGGTCAGACTAGATGGCCCGGGAGACCCCTTCTGACTCGCTCTGTTTCTATGTTTCCCCACTGGACCTCGGGCTCCATCTCACCTCAAGCTTGTTGCCCTGGTCCTGGTGCCTCTGTCTTGCCTCTGGCCACCCAGACCCTGGACCCTGACACCTTGTACATGAGCTTCCCCAGCCCTGTCCTAGACACTAACTAATCCCTGCAACTTCCTGTGGAGAAACCAGGAAACCCATCAATGCAGGTAACACCTGGGTGAAAAGGCAAGGTGCAGAACATGAGAACGCAGCCGTACAGACCTAATCTGGAGTTTATCTATGGATCCATCAAAGCAATCAATGTGTTTCTTTTCTACTATTGATGAGAAGAAGAAAATAGTGATGTCTACTGCTTTTGGTGGTTTAAACTCCAGAAACTCAAAGGGAAAATTGGAAAGAAGCAGGTTATGTGCAAACACCAGCTTTTGGAGGCCTTGGGCATTGTAGACCCAACACTGTATGTAGTCCAGATGTTCATGCCAAGAACAAGAGAATCTGCTTTATACCAGCTCAGAATACTTGTCAGTTTACCCCAGTATCTTCTACTCTGACACACGCTACTTCTTGCTCATCACGTTCTCAGGATTTTTCAAAACATCTGTTTCCTGATTTATTTTTATTTAGAAGATGGACCCTGAAATCCTTCCATTCACTTCCATCATTCTGAATGCCCTTCCACAGTGAAACTATCTTTGTAGATGTTTATACCTAGTGATGAATTCTATTCCTTGGTTCCACCTCCACCAGGTTTCACCAAGTTTTTAAAGAGAGGAACAGTGGAAGCTGGAACGCAGCATGGCTAGGCCATACAGTGCATATCTGAAGTCTTTGATGCAATCAGGGATGTGTTCTTGGAGGCACTGGACACAAACTGCAATCCAAGTTTGGGCCAGGGACATGGTATAACCTCCTGCTAGATAAGCGGCTCTTATCTATTCACATTGAGTTGGGGCACAATGCTTGGGTCATGCCATTTCAAACCATGGCTCCCTCGGCTAGGAAACGGAGATGAGCACCGCCCCCTAGAGTCAGGCATGAGTGGACTTTAATGTCATGGGGAAACCTTTACCTTTTCCTTAGTCCTGGTGTCCTGGTTCCACTATAGCACTGTTGTTGAGGAAGTTTAGGGTGCTTCACTGAACCCACGACTCCATGTGTACACACTAGGAATCATGGACATGCAAGGTGGGGAGCCAGTTAGACTTGTGGACATCCCAGGTGCTCCTGGAAAGTAACCACATGAGGCCCCAATCACAGAGCAGGGACAAACTGTTCTTCTTTTCTTGAATGGAGTTAATAGTGAGCTGCACAGGGTATGGTGCACAAGAAGTCCTCAGTTCACAGGTATCCAGTGGTTACTATCACACGCCTATGCATGTTTACTCAGAAATAAGACCCTACAGAGCCTAGTCCCAGGAAAGTGGGCTTGGACAAATTCATGGAGGAGAAAGCCATCAGTGGCTACTAGTCTTGATGTCTCCATGCTACTTGCAGGACCAGAGGCAATACGTCTGCATACATCAGTTGCTCGGGGGCTTGGGCAGCAACTGATGAGGACTGGGGTTCCCATCCTGCTCGAGAGATCCTGTGTGCAGCTGGTTTGACCCTGCATGAAGTGAATGCTTGACTAGGTAGACCATTGGCTTGATCCAGCTTGGCTTTTCTGATGGTGTAATGAAAATGTGCATTGGATTGCAGTCTGAGTTTGCCATGGGTATTTGGAATTGGAGCAAGTATTTACATACTTCCTCATTCTGTGCTTTTCTCTGACACATTGCACATTTGGAAAGGAGAAAAATGTTAGCCTTCACTAAAAACATCACCCCCTTAGCCCTGTACATTTGCTGAGGTTAGAAAGGGAATGTTTTCTTTGAAGTCGGCTGTTATCCTAGCAAAGCTGTATTAAGTAGCTCAAATTAAATATCTGTAGGATGACATATCAGTAGTGAGTCAGGGCTGAGAAAATGATCATGGCTTTGGGGTACAATCACAGAAGTGTGGTGGGAGTGGAAGAAGAAACTGAATGAGGCTTGCTTTCAGAAAGCTATTTCCCATAATTGATTGGATTAAAAAAATTAAAGGCTGACTGTAGTTCGTTTGCAAGAAAATTTAAATCACTTAACAATTTCAGATCTAAACTATCTGAATTTGATCTGACACAGCACTACTGGTTGAACAAAACCAAACCTTTCTTCTTCTTCTTCTTCATTATTCCTAGTAGTGTATTCAATTACTGAGATACTATCGGGTTGAATATTTTTCTGCCATAAAGATTTTCTCCTTAGGGATTTCTAAAAGAAGGCCTATTAAATGTCCCTTCCTTTGTTCTACTCTCTCTCTCTCTCTCTCGAGAGAGAGAGAGAGAGAGAGAGAAGAGAAGAGAAGAGAAGAGAAGAGAAGAGAAGAGAAGAGAAGAGAAGAGAAGAGAAGAGAGAAGAGGAGATCAAAAGATAATGTAAGACTGAACATAACCACTGCATTGAATCCAGAAAGCAACAAAGCAGTCTATATGTCCCCAAGGAAATGACAAATTGCAATGAGGTTTTGGATCAAGAGGAATTGAATATTGGTCTCTAGAGTCAATGCAGCTTATTTCCATGAACAGCGATATAGGGCAGAGTTTACAAAATGAGGGTTGGTTATTCTGCAGGAAGCAGAGAAGAAAGATAACCAAGCCTTAAAGGGAGGTGAAATCTCTTTCTACCGAGCCAGGCTCGGAGGCAGTGTGCAGGAACAGTGCAAAAGGCAAATTCTCTGCTAGGGAATTCTAGGAAAAGGACTGCAAATCCAGTTCCCAGTATTATAAAATGTCTGTCTGAGAATCTATACTATGGGCATACTTGGAATGCAGTCTACAGTTCTGCTCCTTCCTTCACAGCATGGATACTGTAGAACTGGGGAAAGTGCCTGAAATCCAGGGAAGGACAAGGAATTCCAGCCTGGTTTTGACCAGAATTCATCCAGTCCATGAATTAGACGCAGACTCAAATGTACTCAGAAGTCTTATTTCCCTAACAAGTCTAAACTAGCCCTTGATGAATCACTGTTAAGTTTAGGATTGTTCGCTGGCTTTTGTGCATGGACTTTCAATATCCAGACAATGCTGCTTCCGAGCATGTGGTGTGTAGCTGGATTAATCCCTGATTTGCCAAACGTGGTGCTGCTTCCCTCTTCACCACCACTGCCTCGACCACCCTCAGCTCTACAAAAAGGGACAAGCCTTGACCCAACTGCATGTTCATTCTTCCTAGAATTTCCTTAGCAGCTTTCCTCCTTCTCCCTGCCAAAATCACCCCAGTTCTGGTTCCGAGGAAGTACATGATTCCAAGCCACAGCTCCCAAGGTGCAATTTGATATCATGTGTGTCCAAAAGGTTGTTTACAATGAACAGAAGCTTATGTGGCACAGCTAAATACAGGTGTGTGTCTGCTTTCTTTAATAAGTTGGAGTTTTCCCCATTTGCACCTGATGACAATGGCAACCAGAGTGCTTAAGGGAGGAAGAACATTTCTAAACATTTGCAGCATTTCATTTAGGGATGAAAGAGAGGGAGGTTTATAAAATTATATATAGTCTGAAGAGGACATGGACAGAGAAACATTTTTCTTCCTTTTGCAGAACTTGTGATCACATGACACGGCTACACAGGCTGGCCACAGGAAAACAACCAATCAGGACAGGAGAATAAAACCTGGTGGTGCGTGATATCATGCCGGACGATCCACTGACAAACTACAATTAGCAAATTTCCCTTTGATATTGTGCATGTGAAAAGCAGCTCATATTCATGGAAGGAAATTTCAGCTTAAAGGAGAACTTTCATCTAGGCTCACAGGGATGTATGGTTACTTTCCAATAAATAACTAATTCACTCAGGGTAAGATTTGTGGCCCAAATCTGCAAGAAAATGCATAGATTTGCATCAAGATCTCCTCTTATAGGTCTGCTTATCTGATCATTCTCTCCCTTTTTGTCTTTCTTTAACTTTATTACAAGTATTAACTCTTCTTAAAGAAGAAATGCCATGGAAGGCTTTGTTTATGCACTCTAAGACAAGCAAGAAAATTGCATCAATTTGCAAGTGATGGCTGTTAACATTCATGTATTCCGCTATAAGCATGGGGCTCGAATTCAGAGTGATCTTGATGGTGTGAGAATTGGTTGGAATGCAGTGCGATGAAATTTAATAAAGACAAATGGTTAAGTGTTAGCAAAAGAATAGGAAGGAGAGCAAAAGCATGGATTAAAATGGAAGGATAAGGGACTCCAAAAACACAGTACTGGACAGTGATGCAGGGGAGGGCAGCTTGCTGCTTCTCTTGGAACTCCAAATCGTTTAGTTATAGGACTAGGCACTGCAAGCAAACCTCAGAAAAGTTTGCAGGCCTAAAACTAGGTCCGTTCCCCAAGTCTCCCCTGAAGTACTGTGCTTGGTTGTGGCCATACACATATTAAGAAGTGTGTTGACAGATTGGAACTGGTTCAGGGGAGGACAATGAGGATCCACTGACACTATGGAAAGCTTAGGTTGACAAGACGGCATAAACTGGGTCCATAGGAAAAAAAATTCAGAACGTACCTAATACTTGCAGATGGAAGGTATTGAATTTGGAATCATCTGGGCCAAAACATGTGTTCTGGAAGGATGCAGGGGCTCAAATCTGTATCCTCCCGTTCATGCTGTTTTGCTAAATAGTTTTCCAACTTGTCAGAGATGAGTTGCATATTCATTAATTATAGTTAACAATGATGAAAGAAACATGTTCTGAAGATACTGCAATTCAGTCTTTCATTTATTATTACTTCATAGCTTAGCATAAGCCTAGACTTAGTCAGACTTAGAATGTACACAATGAAATCAATTTTGAATAAGTTAATCATTGATTACAATCAGTCTGCTCTCATTCTAAGACTGTATCTGAGCAAGCAAAAGCAGAATCCTCTACAGACTGATGAAAAATTCTACATTTCCCAGCATTCCCCTACCAGTGGTACTGACCAGTGAATGCTGGACATTGTAGTGTCTTATTCTGTCTAAACATAAATAAGATCATGCCATCAAACTTTTATTTCAACTGGAGATGGATTAATTTGTCAGTTCATCTTCTATCATTTTCTCTTTTTTCAGTGTTAATTTCAGTTTGGTTCAGTTGGAGGATATTTTTTTTTTGGCATATCTTCCCCAATACACACATTTTTGTACTCTTTGGAAGCAATTTGCCCTAATATACCCAATTCAGATAAGTGTGAATGTTCAATTTCCGCTAATATATAAAAGCCAGAAAGGTATGAATGCTAAAGGTCAACAGAAGAAGGGGCAGATAAAAGACAAAATTAGAAGAGTGTAAAAAGCCAATAATGAACACCTGATAGACACGAATGAACAATATTCCCCCAGAATATTAATACAGAGGAGAAGGTTGTCATAATCTGAATGCAGAGGGTGCACCCCGGAGAATTATATGCCCAATACAATAAATAAACTCATACACACATCCTTGAGCACACAGTTGTGCAACTGGGGATGCACAATTAAGGGAAGAATTGGCTATAGAAACCCGCTTGTGCACATGGTACAGTTTCTATGGAAGCAATTAAATTTGCCTCACACAAGAGCTTTGTGCAAACATTTGGAACTTTCCCTGTCAGATAGCTTTGTTCAGAAAAATAGGAAACAGGCATGCTTCATAGCTTCATTATGTGGCTGAAATCCAAGGACACATTCAGGCAGCTGAAATATTGATTCATGTCATTCTTGAAGAACACACTGAGTAAACAAGGAGAATGGATGATGGACCCCCAAGCTCAGCATGGGCTGGGCCACGTCTGTGTTGCAGGAGATTCATGAATGGTTTTTAGTTTTAATGTTAATAGTGAAGGAGCGCTTACATCAATATACGCCCGCCCACCCCTTGAGATCTGCGGGAGAGGCCCTTCTCCGGGAACCCTCCGTGAAAGAAATTCGGAGGGTAGGTACTCAGAGGAGGGCTTTCTCTGCGGTGGCGCCCAATCTATGGAATGCGCTCCCCAGAGAGGTCCGCCTGGCGCCGCCGTCATTTGTTTATCGGCGCCAGGCGAAGACCTTTTTATTTAAGCAACATTTTAAATGTAAATATTATTTGCTTATTTTATCTGGCCAGGGCAACTTATTTTATATTGTTAATTTGTTGTATATTTGTATGTTTTATATTTTAATTTTATGTTGTGAGCCGCCCTGAGGCTTCGGCGAATGGGGCGGCATAGAAATGTTTTAAATAAATAAATAGATAAATGATAGTGGGTGCAGGTGGGGTTTGGGCTGGGACTGTGTGCTGGGAGGTTGGGGATGGGTGCCTTTTGCTATTATTCAGACTGAAATCCCCCTTCACCAGCTGCTTGTGCTACTTGTACACACTTGCATCTTCTGCCCCTTGAAATAGAAAGCGATGGGGGCGTTATCCCCCTTCCACGGAGGGGTGCGCTTGGTCTGATCCCACCTCACCATCCATCAGGGATTCTGGGGGGGGACCTTCTGCAGCGCACTTTGTCAGGGTTGCCCCTACATGTCACGTTGACGAGGGACGATGCTGTGAATGCACTGCAGTCCGGCACATGACACTGGACCCCAGTAAGAAGACTGACCAGCCAAGGATTCTGTGCATAGCTTTTGATGCTATTTCATGTTGCAAATAATCTATCGCCAACTTAGTTCTTGCTACACCCAAAATTCTGCCACCAAAACCAAGGTATCAGCTTAGTAGAGAACCTGTGAAGAGTAGAGAGGAGCGTTTGGTACAGAGGATCCAATTTTGAGTTGGCGTTATTTTTCAACCTTGTGCTTACTGAAAATTTGGAGAAGCAAACAGCTCAAACACAAAAAAGCTGCTGTGGCTGTCCTTAAGAACACCCCCAAGTTACTTTTCTTTGTCTCAGAGGGGCCACGGGCCATCCGTTTGTAAGAAGAAGACATCATTAATGTCCCTTTTGCAGAATTTCCTCCTACCCCTCAAGAATACCTTCTTCTCCCCCACCCTCACCAGTTGTCCTTGTACTGAATCCCTTCCATGATCTCTCACCTCTTAAAGACAGTTGTGGTTCTGCAACTACAGAAGACTTCTTACCATCAGAAAAAGAAAGGCCACTTCCAATATTATTGCATTTTCTGGTCATGGAATGGGAAGTTGGACGTGGCCCATCTTTGCAACTATCAAGACTAGGAATGAGACGACTGGGCCACAGTCTGGCTCTCTTGCACTCACTGGACTTCCTTCCCACGCTTGGCCCCAGCCACGAAACAAGCCAAGCAGACATCATGTCTGCAAATGCTCAAGAAATACGCTGGAGGACACTAGTGGCTTCTTTTATGAAGTACACAAACTACTTAATTCTTTGCACAAAATATGAAAAGTATGTAATTCTTTGCAGAAAGCACACACATTTATGCAATTCTTTGCCCAAAGTATGCAAACTACAGGAGCCTGCAAGTCATGTGTACGGAAGCAGAACCCTGCCAGATGCCCACACGGGCGCTCGGTGCAAGGCAGACTTGGGGCAGAGAGAATGTAGACTAGAGTTTGGAGAGCTGAGCTGAAGAAGTCTGATGGATTCCCACCACCCAATCAAGCATGTTTATGTTACCTGTGAATATATATATATTAGACTCAGATTCAACAAGCAGAGCCTTAGAACCAGAACTGATCTAAACGTAAATTGGCAAACAGTAAATTGTTGGTCAATGTCAGTCACTCAAGTACATAACTCTGGAAGGTTTTATACATTCATTTATGCAGGGCTAGGTCAGTTACAACTGTAGGCCAATACTTTGGAACAAAAGCAAAACATCTGATACTAAATAGCAATTTAGAATAGTAATTATATTATGAAATTAGCTGGTTCACTTCTTTAATATGCCTGTTTCTGGTTTTTTACAGAATGTTACTATGGAATATGGTAAAAATCCATTCTAGGCATGCATATTGTCTCAGCACAGATATCTCTCAACAATTGCATGTCCATTGCTCATCTCCATTATAATTCTGTCCAGGCTCTCTGCATGGAACATAAGGACAACAGGGACACATATCCCAGAAAGAGGCATCAAGCCAGCTTGTATACATTTTTCCCAGTGGAAAGGCAGTCTCCTGTCAGGATCTGCAAAGTGATAAGCTCCCCCTGCTGGCCCGATAGAGGAAGTGACCTAGTTTGCCTTTCTAGTACTTGAAGGATTAGCACCAGGCTTGAAGGTGATTGCAGGATTAGGGCCTGTGCAACCATACAGGCCACCTGGGAGCCACCTGAGGCACTATAAAAGGCTTCCAAGTGCTGATCAATTTTCTCATAGCTACTTGAATATTTGTAGTATCTATTTAATGTTTCTAATTTGGTGGCTGCCTCCAGTCCTGCAATGTTTCCCCTTCCATTTTCACTCATGCCTGTTGCTGACTCTGCATTGGCCCCTGGTGTTGCCACACCTTTGCCAAGTCCTGATCCTCCTTGCCTCTTGGCTCTTCTCTTGCCTCTGGTCCTGCCATACCTTGTTGGTACCTTGTCCCTTCCCTGTTCTTGACTTAACGTTCAGCTCAGGCTCTGTTATGCCTTGTCCAGTGTCTGACCCTTGCCCAAGTAAGCCATGGTCCTTCTTCTGCCTGCATCACCCCAACCCTGGCCCTGGCATGGCATCAAGGACACCTGCTGCTTATATCCCAGAGAAGAAAGGCATCAATCAATTCAAATAGATAAGTGGAAGCTACAGATATCCAGCCTCCATGAATTGAGGTCACACTGGCAGACACAGCGAAAATACCAGCTCGAGTACAGTAATAGTATTTTGTTGAAGTTTCATGAGCTTTGTTGACAGCAATATGTTGGAGAGTTGCTGCAGTTAAGTAAGCAGGCAATGCTTCTGTGATTCATGGATAAATAGGCAGATTTCTCTATCAAATTCCAATATTGATGTGATTGCTTTTTCTTAGCAGAGTTTGTCTTCAGAATAACCTGTTTCCTTCATTTCACTGATTCTCAAAAAAATGTACATTCACAAACCAGTTTTCCCCATGCGGCAAACACCTACCAGAAGCAGGTTATTAGAGCGCAGACAGTGTGGGGAGTTCAGACTGTGGAGCAGTGCAGAGAAAGAGGGCATCAGTATGTGGGAATGCATCTCTTGTGCTAACCCCTTGCTCAAGTCAGCCCTGCAGCAGTAAGCTATTTCTCGGCTCCAAAACTAAGCCAAGCAAGGTACTGATAGCTTAGTAAATGTTTGGCTTGTCAGATAAAAACCCAAGCCTGTTTTACAAGGAGTTTTAGGATCTCCGGCTCAGAGCATGGAGGTAGCCACATCCACAGCAGGTGGGTCTTTCCCTCTCTGGGGAGTATTACAAGAATACTCAATCAGGATAGTGTTATCATCCACACAGAGCTCCTTCTCCGTGCGTTTTTGTGTGTGTGTGCCTGCAGCTCAAAAGGCCTGCTGAGCAGTTACTTTGTGAATTCTCTTTCAGGTTCCGAAATACGCTACATTTGTGCTCCATTACCAGACCAAGGAAGCTCATCTGGAATCAATCTGGTGGCATAAAATACAGTCTGTGATGATCCTTCCGACTTATACAAATATTCTAATGTGTACAAATGAGTTTTTCTCCATAAAAGGACAGATAAATGGGGATTTGAAAGGCAGATGGACCATTACACATGTTTAAATTGAAAGAAAAGTCCTACCACGAGAGACTGCCTAAATATGCATAGGGCTGCACTCTGAAAAATCCACTCCTCAAATGGATGCTCCCCTGGTGGATCTCCCCTGCCCAAGGGGGAGAATGAGATTCAACCGTAGTGGGGATGTAGATGTATCACACTGACCACCTCTCCCAGCTCCAAATGTGAGTATTCAATGAAGCTGACAAACACGTGTGGCCGCTGCCTTTGAATTCATTTCTTGCACTAGTTTGAATGTTCTTCCAATCCGGTACACGCCGTTGCAATGTCATGAGACATGCAGCAGACCAACTTTCGAGCGCTCACTCAAACGTTTGGGCAAGTTCATCCTCCCAAATTTTCCCTTGTGGACATATGTGCCAGCACGCCATGGCATGTTAAACACTTGGTCCAAATGGGCCCATGTTTGTGGTTGTTGGAAAATAGGCAGCCGTTTATCAGAACCGTTGTCACCTTGCACATATGCAGTCAGGGTGTCATGACTCTTTGCATCAACATCTATTAACTCTCTCCCCACACAACTCCCAAGCAGACATTCTTCAGCCAGCTGCAGTTTCTCCATAGGGTCGGCCAAGATGGACATATATTAGACATTCATCCTAGGGATCGGTCCTAGTCACCCCACAAGTTTCCAACACCCCAAAGCAATCCCCAATCTCTGAGAGTTACATGACTTCAGAATCTTTTCAGATGATACTTAAGTGAAATAAAATCTTAAGTTATTTGTATTTAACAGAGCATTTCATGTCATCGAAAGCAGCCTGGCACAGAAAGGTAATGAGGGCTGTCAACTGTTTCACAGTAATTACAACCCTTGTGATATAATGCTACAAAATTATAATACCGCTTAGGAGAATGAGAACGGAAGAATTTCACTTTCCCTTCCCACTCCCACCGGCCCCCACTCCCGTTCAAGGAACAGAGGACAACGCCGTGCATAAGGTGCCGCGTTCAGCACATGCAAACACGCGTCGGACAGACATTTCCGCATTGCATTTCCCGAATTCCCTCCATTTATTTTAGTCCACCATGTCTCATGCACTACTGCAATCATATACTTCATTTGCATACAGTACAGCTGCTTTTCTAATTGCTTTTTGCAGGGCTTGCAAACAGTAAAAAGAACACAACAGTTCAGAGTCTGGATTCTAGTCACCCCACCGCCCCCCGGCAACCTCTTAAGCCTCGGAGAGATAAAGCAAGAATCGCGAATGTACTCACGGTCGTTGCACAGCGTTCCGCTAAAAGAGGTCATGCTACAGTCACAGCTGAAGCCGTCCCATTGCTGCAAGCAGACTCCTTGATTCGCACATGAGTCCTCTTGGCACGTTGTGCTGGGCCCTACCAAGAAAGCGCACAGCAAAGTGAGCTCGGCCTCTTGCCTTCGAGGCGACCACATTTGTCATTGGATCACATGGGGTAGTTGCCAACATCTCAGATTTATACAGCAAACCAAGGAAAAGAACTGATAGTCGTATTGGCCGTAACTTAAACAAAAGAAAGCAAAACGAACTTTATGGAGAGACATATGGCTTTTTTGGTTCAGAAGGCAGAGGAACACGAAGAGATGAGCTGATTCCGAAATGCAACAGAACAGAGAGCCAACACAGGCAAAACGGGGTGGTAGTTGTGGTAACCATTGCTAATTTCATGTCCACATGTACAATGGTCTCTCTTTCACAGGATGAGCGCTACCAGGTACTGTGCAAAACAGACTGCCACACTTAAAATAATAATCAGAAAATTAAAAGTGAGCTGGAAAAAGAAAGTACTGTTGTCTGAGCAATGAACGGATGGAGAGCTATGTCTGTGGAAAGGCAGGGGATGCTTGGGTGGGTTATTCCTTTTGGAAAATAGACATATATTGTGTAGTAGTTTACTGGCAGGAATGTTGGCAAGTATCTTCATACATGCTTGAAATTATCCCATGCAGGTTGTTTTTTTAAAAATATAGATATAGAAAAAATATAGATGGGGAGAAATCATGCTCAAAAGTGACAAACCACATGAGAAACAAAGCTATTCTATTTCTAGAGATCATAAAATAGACCACTGAAAAAATGAAAGAAAAGAACTTAAAAAGGGGCATGATCAAAGCACTAAAGCAATCACTATACAAACAGACACAAGACTGAAAGCCTTTATGCAGAATACCCTGTAAGAGGAGCATTCCCTGCATCATATTTTTAAAGGGAAAGAGCAGAAAAGTCTGAGATGCAACCCATCAGCACAGAAATGGCTGACAGTTCTTAAAATGCCTTACAGGTTTCAGTCTTGTTTAATATACATATGGACTATCTACCTTGCAAATCAGCTTTCATCAATGCAACTTTGTCAGCAAAATAAAAAAGCAAAATATATTAAATGTTAGTAAGCAAATATTGAAATGGCAGCACACACAGAAAGACTGTTCAGAGAAAGAGGTGCATGCCACTCTTGAGGAGGAAAAGAAATCCCATGTAATGCAAATAAATTAATGCTAACAGACATAAATCTCCAGGCAAGCCAAAGTGAGAATGCAGTAATTTGCCAGCATTTTCTACAAATATAATGGTTAATTGAGCTGATGACATGTAATGAAGGAAAATTAAAAGCATTTCTTTTCGTAGGATAAATGGGAAAGCTTTAACAAGTGAATGCATGGTTTAATACTGAATAGCCATTTGTCATGTTCAGATCTTCAGTTCCATCATTAGTACATTATCCTCTCCCATCTTTCTCTTCTCTGGGCCTTCTGCTGGAACTGATGGAATGTGGTCCGGAATGGATGACAAGGACCATGTAGTGTCCTTGAGTTACAGATGCAGTGGTGGTCTCTCCTCTCTCCCATGATACACTGGGCCATGGTCAAAAGAAGGGCCACTGTCTGCATTTTGTCCGTGCCACTGTTACTCCATGTTCCTACATGCAGGTTCCCTGACTTCCCTCACTGAAATTGAGGCAGGTAGTAAAATATAGACACAAGTGTTCTCTTTTAGGCTGATCATGTTGAAGGAAGCTGGTTAGTGTGCCAGAAAGTGTGCCCAGGAAGTGACAAGCAGCTTCAGAGTCAAGTGTAACCCCGTTGCCCTGAAGCCATCTGAGCACTGGGAGTTGCAATGCCACCTTTGGGCACAGGAGGATCGCTGAAGCTCAGCAGAGAAGAGGCCACTCTCTCCTTCTACTGGCAAACTAACCCCGTCGTGTCCTCAGGCTCAGAAGCCCACCTGCGCCAATGAGACATGGATGACCTTACTGCAGAGAACCACTGGGATACCCCCAGGCCCGAGAATGCAGTCTCTCCTCAACCTCAGACTCTGGGGATGAGACATCTTCCACTTCTCTGTCCCTCAGACACACGGGAGCATGGAATGACAACAGCAGGGCCCCCCTACCTATGAGGAAATGCTTTAGCAGTATCCCCTGGGAGATGCTGTCCAAGGTCCTGACAGCTATTTACCTTGTGCTGCTCCTGTTCTCCTAATTGGTTGTGGACTGGACTCTACGCTACTTGGCACTAAATCATCTGTGACTGGCATGTTCCAAGGTGCCTTCCTTTGGACAGCAAACCAAGGAAGCACGACCCCTTCTGTGTCCCACTGAGAAGTCTTTGGCTTGCAACGGGCTCAGCTTGTCAACATTACAGCTCATCTATTGGATGGCAGGACATTCATATGTGCTTTTATCTGCACTAGGATCCATCCCCGAGTACGGCTGGGATTCTGCTGACTGGTTTTGCACATGTGCACTTGCACTAAATTGTCTTGTTGTCTTTTTAGCCACATTAGCTCAAATTGTGTGCAAGGTCACACCCTGAGCATTGGCTGTATTTTGACCAGCAGCATAATTAGCTGCCATACAAAACAAGAGCTCAACATGAGGGCAAAAAGGCTGCTATCCGGACTTTACTTTTTGGGCCATATGGCTTGGGGAACAATTTTGCTTTATTGCATCCAAAAGTCCCATCAAGTCACACCCAGCCTATTAAAGCATTATTCTCACCTGTCAGTAGGGGTGTATGAAAATGTTGGTTTGGCTTACAAGTGGAAGCACATGTCTGACAAAAATATTTGCTAACCGTCAAGGACATACTTGTGTATGTCTTGTTCCCAGTTCGATTTCTGCAAATGTCCCAATTCATGCAAATTTTCTCAGTAGACTGTATACCTGTCTTAGTTTATGGAGGACATCTGGGGAGATTTGCCCAAATCTCTCAGCTGCTTGCTGCTTGAGTAAGGAGTAAATGCTAGAAAGAATGACTGCAGAAGAGGTGAGATGAAGCTTGGCGAATCCTAGTGATCTTGAGCATCGGTCACGTGCCCATCCATATCTGCCAGGCACTTGACAACCTGCATGCCTTTGTAGTTGCAAACAAACACCCAAGACAAGAGGTTTATCTAGCTGTAAGAGTCACCAAATGTGGCCAGTGAGCTGAGTTTCAGCTTGGTACATGTGAAATTGTGCAGGCCTGGGACATATGGACAAGCCAAACCAAAGCGCTAGAGATGTGGAACCATAAAAAGCCCCCAACCTAGCCCGAGACCCTACAAAATGCTTTGAAGCCTGTTCTGCATACAACCTGTGCTAACAATGTACACCTAAATTAAATTAGTTAATTTATGCACTAACTGCCATCTAAGCAACGTGATGATATAAAGTGCTGCACAGGAGCTAATTATCACAACAATTAATTAAAATACAGCGCAAACAAAATGGAGACGTGCAAATCAGCTTGTTGGTGGTGAAGAGCAGACTCCACCGATTACGTTCAGGGAGATAAGCTAATGTGCTCAGGTTCAATTTGTGTGTGCTTGCTTCTCCCTCCATGACATCCACCTTCATTAATAATGTAGAGCAGGTCCAGTTTGCCGCTGTAGCACGACACAAATTGATGACAGCGGGTGATATTGGAAACTGTCATCATCTGAGTCCAGATAAACAGGACACAGTGGGAGAGACACTACGGCAACCCAAGGATGAGGTGTGGGGATATTTAGTTTTCATCAGATGAGGTTGTGACAGGATTACAGAGTCCTTGTTCCATACCTTCACATCCTCGTTCTATCTGTCCATTGCAAAACAGAGCATCTGAGATCAAATCTGGAAGCCGCCCGTTCAGATCCACTGAGGCAAGGCATCCCTGAAATCCTTCCTTTGCATGGACCAATTTAGGTAAGGATTTGTAGGTTTCCTTTGCTACCCCTCCAATGTACAAGTCACCTGTGTAACCAAAACATAAGGTCAGTCCCAGTTGCTTAACAGTCCATTTTTCTTTTTTTAAAGGAAAAACAAAACATTTTAAGCTACATTTCCAGGACACCGTACAGTCAAAGAATTCAACTAGATATATAGAAACAATATCAAACCATTAAGAAAATACAATAAACAGAACAGAATCAGCCACAGAAATAATAAAAGAGCAAGATGTCAATTGATTAAAATCTCATGAAAATAAGGCAGCTTTCCTCTGGCATTTGAGGTCAGAAGAATAAATATTTGTTCTCCACAAAGCCCTGGAGTGAAGTGGCAAATAGGCTGCCTATAGAAAACTAAACGTGAGCCCGGTTGCCAAGAAAACAAACTTTGTAGCTGTCACCACTTCTATTGGCAGTGGCAAAATAAACACAGGCATGAAGATTAAAAAACTAGAAAGAAACCCTAGGGACTCATGTCTCTCAACCTTTCAGTGAAATTTTCCCTCTCCAAAAGTTCTGGACAGCATGAATTAGCTCTCAGTTCCTATCCACTTTGGTTTTGATTCCACAGTTAACAAAATAATTCTAAATCATCATACAATTCTAACTTGGGTATTAATTCAGGTCCGGTTAATTTTTTCTCCTGGTATTTGGTTACTGGAGATCAATTCCATTGATTCAGATTGGAATCCTCGTTGATGGCCATGACACATCAGTGCTTGGGTACACACACAGCTCAGCACACCATTGGTACTGATTTGGCAAGCACGACCTGACTGGAATCTGTTGCCTGTTGTTTTCTATAAAGAAGATGTCCTACCTTGGTATGTAGTCCCACACAGCATTGAACTTGGTTCTTTTGAGCTGAGGGGAACCCAACCGGTTCCAACCACTTATCTGGCTCCTCTCATAAACCCTCCTGAAACTGTTGGTAGAAAAGTATGAAGAATGCATGTTTTTGGTCCCAGCTGGGCCGGCTTCCAATCTCCACACATTGATCTGAAACTGTGCACCAATTTTGGATCAATATGTGAGAATGGCACCAGTGGTGTGACCCATAGCTCTGGACGTGGACAATACCTGCAATACATCTAGATAGGACCACTGGGTTCTACCAGTTGTTGTTACTCTGTGGCAGGATGGTCTTGGATCTGGCAGACTTGGCTTCTGTCTTCTGAACAGGGAGATAACTGATTTTTTATTATTTCCCTCCCTACATGGAGTTCTCAGGGTTTCTTAAGGTTGGGAGGGCCTCTGAAACAGCAGGAGAGATGGATGGAAAGCTGGAGGGAAAAGGGGGAGAAGTTAAAAATAATCTCCTTCCCCATTTTGCTGATGGGAAGTCCTGGTGGATCAAAGAACATCAGTGAACTGTTACCAATGAGATGGAATGCTTGCTGGATTTCTTCAGGATCTCAAGGACAGTGGGAACCACTGAAGTCTATCCTATACTAAAATCATTCTCAGATAATAATTTCCATATATCTGTAGAATCCAACATGGCTCAGTTTCAGGCTAATGAATTAGATGGAAGAGAATATATGCTTACTCAAAAAAACCATAATGAAAACTATCTATTTTCTTAATGAACTGGTTCCTGAATTGATGGTTGTCCCTAAAATATAATTTCCTTTTAGTTTCTAATAACTGTACAAAAATATAATGTTTTAGCATGCATCTGCGTGAAGGGGATATGACTGTGAAAAGAATGAGAAGGAACAGAAACGGAATGGGCACTGCAATTATTCTAATGCTCCTATGGGGACCTTTTTGTATTGATGGTGAAATTTACAATATAAAGCTGCACAGTCCCACTGAGTCTGGGGAACAGAGAAGGTTTACATGAAAACGGTATGAGTGATTTGGTTGAGAAAGAAAGAGGCAGTTTTTCTTGGCATGCTTCCACAGCATGGTTGAGGGTGGTGAGGCCTGGGAAATGAGGAGGTGGACACAGAGATGGTGGAAAAGGAAGAGCCTATCTCGGGAATGCTGTCCCCAGTGTTCAGGCAGAGCCTGGGACCCGACAACATCTGGAAGTGCCAGGTGGGTTAGGGAGCAGAGCTGGAGCAGGCTGGCCTGATCCCTGACCCCATGATGCAGCATCCGGAAAGAAGGACTAGCCAGCTATTGGGCCTGCATAGATCTAGGAGGCTTGCCCATCTCCATCCAAGGAGGCACCCTCAGAGGGCTGGGGCCCAGGGTTACTGCAAAGGAGGGTTCTCAGACACGGTTCCTAGGTTGGGTTTAGCAAGCTGCTCTTTGCATGTTCAAAGACTCTTTCTTGGGTAGATGTGAGTTCACTGGTTGTACAATGGAAATAAAGTGCTTTTGCCAAAGAATTCTTGCCTAAAAGGAAGATGGAGAGAACTCAACTCCCGACGAATTCACACAAGTTTATGTAGGGATGCTTCCATAACCCTGATCTGAATTGCTCCACTGATTTAGAGTTCCACATGTTCCCTGATGCCATTCCTTTTAGAGAATACCATACCTGCACCATTAACTATGGTTTGCAGTTCTGTCCATTCATTTATTCATGTATTTATTATATTTATACTCCACTTTTTTTCTTTAAAGCCATTCAAGGTGCCTTTCATAATTCTCTTCCTCTCAGTCTTATCCCCACAACAGAAACTCTGTGAGAGTTGTGGGTGTTGAGAGTTTGTGACTGATCTGAAGTCACCCATGAGCTCCATGACTGAGTGGGAACGAGAACCCAGATCATCTCAGCCCCAGTGCCGCAATCCTAACCACGTAGTATTACATATTTCCCTCCTCTGTGTTACTGGCACTTATCAGTATGTTGTGAAAACACTGTAAGGGAAAAATACGCAATACACATGATGTTGTAACAAGGTTCTCTTTTAAAAATGAACACACAGAAATATAAACTCGTTCTTCTGTGAAATCAAATGGCAACAGAATTTTTGCAGTGTTTCATCTACATGCATATCCAGATTGTTGATACAGAGTGGTAGAAGATGGCAAGGAATGGATAGAAGCTCTTGTACATCCTCTAATCCCATAATGTTGGATCATCTCCCAGTGCAAGCAGCACTGATGAGGAACAGGAACATCAGAAGTGGCCTTACACTGGGGAAGACCATTGGTTCAAGTAGCTGAGTGTTGTGTAAAGTGGTGGACAGTTTCCCAAGGTCTGAGGCAGTTTTTCCCAGTCTGGAGACTTGGAAGAAAAGCAGGTACATTTCTTGGGGAAATAAGCATTCTCAATGAATATTCAGCTTGTGTGCCACCACCCACTTCTGTCCAAACTGAGGAACTGCAGGGAGAGCAGCACGCAACGCCTTTGTGTACCAAGCATTGCCAGGATACCCAAGCCCTGTAAACACTCTCTGGTCATATTTAACCACCCCTCTGTACAACCAGCAGACTTGCTCCCCGAGTTGGGTGTGAATGAGGCCGCAGCTCTTGGCATGCATTACCAAGGCCTGCTGACTGGGATTCAGAGGAGGAAGAGGAGGGGAAAAGCAGGGAGGCCTTGGAATGTGGAGCAATTCCAGACATTGCGATGAGAGGCTCTCAGGTGAGCAGGCAGCCTCTTAGAATATCCAAGGTGTACAGGTAGCAGGAGGGGCTTGGAATGGGGTGTTTCTCAGATGCAGACAAGACGGGTCCGGCTCTTGACCCCATGATGCAACATCGGCAGCAGAGCATGGCCGAATTAGAGGATCAGCCTGCAGACAGGAGGCGTGCTTGCTTGCTTTGAGCCCCAGATGGATGGGGCTCAAACAGACTCTTAAGGAGAGTTCCTAGAAGTAAACACAGGATTGGGTTCAACAAACTGCTCTGTGTACTCTCAGAGAGTCATTCTGGGGGTTTGTGCTTCTGGAAAATGCCTTGGTCAAGAAAGAATGTTTTGCAAAAAAGGTCAGTGGCTTCGAATGTGTAAAAAGGAGGAACCTGCCTTTGGACCAGCACCTACAGACCAGTCCAATCTCCTTTCCATGTGCCCTTGCCTCCTTCCTCATCACCCCTCTTCACCCGAAAGGGGAGGAGAGACCATACACAGGAGCCAACATCTGCTAATCCATTTCAAAAAGTTAAGGCCCACCTACCCATCCCACCCACTGCAGTGCGGCAGAAATCTACTGGATGGTCAGAGCTCCAACTTGAAAGGAAGGATGCTGGATACAATATAGAAGAGTCAAGACATTCTTTAGAGCTGCTGAAATAAATGCTTTGGATGAGCTCAGTAAGGAAGGGATCAGAGCAGTGGCCCATAACCAATCCAGCTCTCTTTTGGCGGCAAGGCAGTGCCCCCCATTGGTAACAAGCTCCACAGGTGTGGAGTTTGACCTGCTGCTGTGAACCTGCCCTCCAGTTTCAATATGTCCTGAATTGTTTGCCTGAAAAGGGGTTGCCTTATGGACACATTTTCCAACACAGATTTTACTGTATTGCAGTTGGTGGGAAGAACAGCTATTTCAGCTGGATGCCTCTGATTCTACCCCGCTGCCACTGCAGAAAGTGCAGGACCTTTCTGGGTGATTTGACTGGGGTTATGAAACTCTGGCGCAAGTTAACTCTGCTCATTTCCAGAAAGGAGTGTGAATCTGTCTGGATGGGCTGTGGTGCAGTTGCCAGTCCAAATTCACTATTCCTTCCCAGTCCTCAGGGCCATCAGGGACATTAAATCCATATCTAGCAGCTCTATGCTTCTCTTGTTATCTTGCATGCCATAGTAAGTGCAGGAAGCCCAACCTGAAAGAGGACACTGGCATGAAGTGAGGGGAGCTTTGAACACCTGCAACACTCCTATACACCTATCTAAAGCAGGGTTCCCCAGCCTTTTGGGGGAACCTTGCTTTAGATGGGCTGCCTTTGTAGATGCAACCATGCATTTCCCAGAAGGCAAGCTGCTGAGACAGAAGCAAGGCACTGTAATTAGACACTGTACAAGGCTGAGTGAAGAAACAACCTCCTTTGAACCAATTCAGAGGTGGCACTGGGGGGAAGCACTTTGCTTGGCCTCCCGCTTAGGTTTCTTTCTTCTTTTTTGAAAGGCAAAAATAAGTAAAATATCAGTAAATAAGTAAATTGAATATCAGGTGGAACAGGCAGCCTGCTGAGTGTTCTGAGAGGTGTCTCTGAGCACTTGGGTGCTCAGAGGCACTACACTGGATATTGCAGTTAAAATGGAAAGCAAGCAGAGTTGTGTTATCATCATAGTAATAATAACTGGCTGGCGCTGATATCCCACCTTTCAAAATATCTCATGTCCCAGGTCGTATGTCTAAAAAAAGAAAGGAAGAAAGAAACAAAGAAAGCAAAGCCCAAAGTCTGCACAAAAGGTGCGGATGCTCATTTGTGTGCTACAAATAAGTGTGATGCTATTGTGATTTCTCTCCTCCCCGCCTTAATTATCAGCTTCCCTAGAGACACAACTTTCTACAGTGCAATATAAAAAGCAGTACTCCAGTGGCTCGCAATGGTTAGTGGATGGGCTCATGACTGCTTTGCTGTCCTTTTCACTCTTCATTCTTTAAAGAATTAGTGCTTTATCTTCCATAAATGATGCTTTATGCAGATCCAGTGCTTTGCAAACTGCTTATATTTGCTTATTGGTGACTTCCTGCATTAACAGTGAAACGTTTGTAAGGAGATCTATACAGAGTCACACGCACGCACACACAGAGAAAGGCAAAGTTCCAAAGCTTCAGAGGAGCCTGACGGACTCACACGACTCAGCTACCAGAGACAGCTTTTTCTCTTCACTGGTGAGAATGTTTTGGTATCTGTGAAATTTTGCATGAAATTGAGAGAAAATAGGACAGAATTCTGAAGACTCCTTTCATGAATGCAGCCAGGAGAAGAACTTTTAAGATTCCCCTGGAGATGTAAGATCTGGCAGCTATCATGATCTATCACAGGTAGCTAGATCTGAAATGGCATTCTGTCTAAATTCAAAATTTGGCAAAAAAAATCCTGATTCTAACTAAAACTGTAAACCTTTCCCTTTTTCACTTTTTTTTTTAAAAAGAGTTTCTCCAGCACACACACACCCCAAAATTAAATGAAATCCAGAAATCTCTGGTTGAAAACTGCTGAATCGAAATAAATAAATAAAGGTAACAGTAAAATCTGATTGTTGTTTAGTCACAAAGTTGTGTCCGACCCATAATGACCCCATGGATGACATTCCTCCAGGCTCTCCCGTCCTCCACCATCCCCCAGAGTCCACCCAAGCCCACACCCACTGCCCCAGTGACCCCATCCAGCCACCTCAACCTTTGCTGTCCCCTTCTCCTTTTGCCATTAATCAATCATTCCCAGCATCAGTATCCCTTTACATGTGGATTTTTGCTTTCCAGTGTGAACTTGGAAAAGTTCTTCCACAACTGTGTTCCCTGAATTCCAATTGGCTCACTTAGTCTTTGTGTTTAGGCAACATCTTTATCTGAACTGCATTGGTGGGCATGGTGATGTGTATGATGCCTTCAGCTGAAGCCGTCACTTGCAAGGAACCGGAGTCGTCATTTTGTGCACACTTTCTAGAAATCTGCAAGCAAGAATATTCCTTCTGCCCTTGGCCACCTTTCCTCTGTCTGCATGCGCTTTGCACCTATAGAACAGCAGACTCTGAAATGAACTATTCAGTTGAGAAGTTCTTGTTATTTGGCTATAATTCTGGCTTAATTCAGAAGAATGCAGAAGGCTGCGTATTTGCTGTTCCACCTGAGAGACCCATAGGAGAGAAAAGCTGTTCTCTGCTCCCAGAAAAACAACCAGAGTCCCACTCATCAAGCACAATTCAAGCCATCACTGGAACTTGGAGTTTGTATTCCTGAGCTGTGAAGCCCAGTTTAAACACAGGAGCAAAGAAGATGCTGTACCGGCTCTTTGCATCAGGCTGCGGATGAAGAGATACGAAACTTGGTCACAGCATCCTATCCATTTGTTAATGCTGTGCCAAGTTTTGTCTTCTAAATTCTGGAAAGATGTCTTCCCTGGGTCCTTTAGAATTTCCTTCTCCAAGGTTGAGCTTACCTCGTCATCACAAGCTAGCAGAGGATGGCGTGTGTGTGTGTTTTCTGTTGCACATCTCTGCACAGTTTTGCTGCATCCTTGGTTGCTTGTGTTTCCTGGTCAGGGAAAAGGGAAAAGAAAAAGCCCTGGGGGAGGATCAGCTCATATCTCCTCCTGGGCTTTAATTGGCATATGGAAGCCAGCGATGCTGTCAGCTGCCAGAGAGGCAATGAGAAGGACTCTCCCTGACACCTCCCTGACCATCTCCTAAGCAAGGTAAGCACAAGAACTGTGAACTCCACCCATGGGCATTGCTCCAAAGCGTTCTCCTCTTTCAAGCCTCTTTTTCAGAAGCAATTTCTTTTCATCGGATTGAATGAGAATGGTCTTTTTAAAAAAAGTGGCCGGAATTCTCAACACAGCACCACCGCCATTGATGTTTCTGCCTGAATCACTGGCTGCATATTCTCTGGAGCACACACTTAAAGTTCAAAGGGTGGTTGTAGATTAAAAAGAAAAGACAAAGCACTTGGGGCTCTTTCCACTGATGCTGGAAGGGACAGCATTGCATTTAGCCGCTGCCCTGAATTGGCTTCAGCAGCTTACCAAATGCACAACAATTAGATGGAGCCAATATTCGAGTTAAGAAGATTGCTTTATCCTAATAACTTTGCTCATTGCACTGTTGGCTGCACTTTCAAGTTGTCACATTGAGCAAGCCTCATTATTCAGGGTAAAATAGCATTGTTCATTCAGATACGGTGCCAACTGCGAGAGATGGGGAGGGGGCTGGGGATGAAGCACGAGGTATCTGTACCTTCATTATTGGAAAATAAAGGAGGCATATTCGGAGATTCCTTTTTAACAAGGAGAAGGTTCAGTAGGCCTAAATCATTCTTAAGCGTTTTTACAGCATGCAGACATTGCTCACCTTTCGAGGCATGTCCCATTCCTCAAAATTCAGTTGTATGAAGTTTCCAAGTTTTTCTACATTTGTTACACGCCTATTTTCTCCCATGTCAGTTAAACCTATGAAATTTCCCATCAAAAGTTCTAATGGGAACCATAATGTTCAGTTAAACAAGATTTCAGGGTAAATTATTTTAACTATCAAATCCTTCAGTTGAGGAAACACCACACTCTTCCTTTTGAGAAGATGCTAAAATGTCTGCTTCTTTCTTGTTGTTAATCGTTGCCAAGTCATCTCCAACGTACTCGTGCGGTGACCCCATTTCCGAGAGTCCTCCCAGCAACCTGTTCTTGAGAGCCCTGCTCAGCCCTTGTCAACCCCAGACTGCGGCTTCCTTTATGGAATTCATCAATCGGATAGTTGGTCCTTCTCTTCGTCTTCAACTCTCTCTAGCACGATTGTCTTCTCCACTGAGTCTTGCTTTCTTAGGTATCACCAAACTTGGAAACAAACTTCAGCAACTGGAAGCCTTTGCCTCCAACTGGGGACAAGCCCACCAACCCCCTTGTTCTTCAGCCTGTGAGCGCATGAAGACTCCCCCTGATTTCAGCTCACTTGCTCCCCCTTCCCAATGCTTATCTGGCTGCTATGGCGGCAGGCAAATCAGCTCCTCCAGTTCTCTTCCTCTGTTGCACAAGGGCTCCCGGGATGGTAGTGCATCAAGCACCCTGAGGAATGTGATTTTCCTGGGGTGCCTCCAGAAAACACCATCTCCCGGTCTGTCTGGTTTGCTATTGGAGCCATGACCGATATGAAAGGAGGGAGGGAAACTAGACCCTACTTGGCTCCCCCACAACTGGAAAGGTGGAGAGGGAGGGAAATGGCTGCTGCATTTGTAACAGCCATTGGTGGTTTGGTCCCCCTGACATCACCATGAGCTAAATGATGTCCAAAGAGACTCCTAATTGGGCTCGGAAAAAACTGAGCCACCCTCTTCCTTTGAAAAGGCAAAACTGCTTGGTGAGTGAAGCCTCATCATGAACGGATCCCAGGGGAGTTGGCCAGCACTCATTCATATTCTCTCCTCCTCCTTGGTCTTAATTTACTGGAAATGTTCTCTTTCTCAAGAGAAAGTGATGTTCAGCCTCCAATATGAAAATCATGTGGATGCCTTGCATGGTCTTCTGAAATGTGTTGAACCTCAAGCCTACTGACCAGTACCCAATCCCAATCCATCCTTTTCAGAAGGACGGCCCCTTTCCCGAGGCCCACCCTCTTTCTCCCAGCCGCAGTTGTTTGGTTTATGGATTTCCCTTCTGCACTGCTGCCCCATTCAAAGGGGTTCAAATGCCTCTCCCAGGCCTAGTTACTGGAAGTAAGAGCTTTAGGTGAATCTCTGCTGGTGCTTGAGCCATTGTGGGTCGTTTGGCCTCATCCAAACTTCAGCCCTACCTGCCACTTGGAAGGTAGCCCAAAGAGTTCTCTGAAAGAAATTCCCTGTCCATGGAGTGGAGGCAAACCTGTCCCTGATCCTCCTAGCCACGGAAGATCAAACAGGGCCCTACCTGCCTATATGGCCCCTTCATCGGCCCAGGCGTCCGAGGTTCCACCTCTTGGCCACAGAGTGACGGAGAATGAGGACTATGCTGCATCAGCCACAGAGAGAATCCTCCTGCTCCAGCTCAAGGACCTTTTATCTCCTCTGAGCCTCATTTCTACAGATCCCGCTGGGCAACCAGCCAACCTGTCTTCAGCAAGCCTTTTTCTTTCTGCTTATCAGCAGTGTCCTTCCCTCCTCTCCCTTGACTGATGCTACTCTCCAGTGCCGCAAGAAAGACTTGTACACATGTCCACCACCCTGACATGTACAAAAGAAGTGATCAAGACGAAGTGGGAGCTTGAAATGGTTCATTTCCTTGATAGACACAATGAGGCGCATGAGGGCTGCAGCAGGATTCTTTTGCTACTAATTTGACAGTTGCTCAGAATTCAGAGCAAGGTTAACCTCTTTCTGGGACGCCAGCACTACCCTTCCTCTCCTCCCCTATGGATGAATATTACCCCACAGCTTTTTCAGTGGTTTTCCAACTGCCACTGCCAGCCCCCACCCTGTCATTTCCTACAAAGGTGTGCATTGTGTGCACATTCTTCCAAAGATGAGCTGCAGTGGAAGTGGGCTTGGAGATGCAACTTCACTTCAGCTTTCCGAATGGGACAGGAGAGCTAAGGAGGGTAAATCTGTAAGGCAGCAAACCCCTCAGTGGAGCAAAGTCCTCCCCATCCGCATCTCTAGTCAAGCATAAAGCTTATGGGTGACTTAGGAAAGGTACCATCTCATAGCCCAAGCTACAAATCAAGATGGTTGCAATCCTGGAATCTCTCCCATGGTCCCCACAAGCACAGCTTGATACCGACAGACTCCCTGTTTCCCCTAATTTTATTTTATTTTTACAAACACAAACAAAGCTTTTCTTTTTAATGAGGAGGCTGGCATGCCGCCAAGGGAGCACGGTACTCTGTCCTTATTTGTGCACAAAGGAATGTTGTGGTGACTTAGAGCTCATGTCTTGCTTGTATTTTGTGTTTCAGGCAACCTACTCTTCATTTACTCTCCTTACATTTCCTTCTGGGAAATGAGGCTCGCGTGGCCATCCATGACCACCATTGCAGCCATTTGGTGAAATATGGTGTTGGAGGAGAACTTTGTAAATACCCTGGACTGACAAGATCAAATCAAGCCAAACTTTGCCTGGAAATAAAAATGACAAAACTGAACCTGTCAGAATTTGGGCACATCATGAGAAGGAAAGTCTCATTGGAGAAGACAATCATGCTAGAGAAAGATGAAGGCAGAAGAAGAAGAGGAAGACCAACTAGGAGATGGATGGATTCCATAAAGGAAGCCAAGCCTTGAATGTACAAGAGCTAAAGGACAGGATGGTTCAGAAGGCATTTGTTCACAGGGTTGTCATAAAGCAGAGGAGACTTGGTAGCACATAGTAACAACACTCTGTATGTTTTTAATAGTTGTGAACTGCTCAGAGAGCTTTCTTCTACTGGGTGATATAGAGAGGTAATCAATCACTCAATCAATCAATCAATCAATCGCTGAATGGGTTCACACCAGGTCTACAAAGTGTGCTTCTAACCCAGTGGTTTGCCATGGTTAATGACAGTTCCTCGTGGTATTTGTCTTCTGAACTATCCTCTTGGCTGCATGACATATCATAAGGAATGGCCTGGACTCTGAGGAGCCAAAATGTATTTCTATGCAAAATGTGATACCTTAACATTGTGTAAAGAACTTGGGCTAGAAGGCATGCAGCCTGACAGAGTTTAAGTAGATTGGAAAGTGTTTGTCGAACAGAGTGTGAGCAGAAGTTGGTGGTGCATGCGAATTGGTGAAAAAGAGTGGCCAAGTTAGTGTGTGCAGCAATCCATCTGCCATGAGGAAATGGGACATCAGTCATGGTACACAGAGGGATGACGGGGAAGGAAGAACCATATCCTTCATTAAGGATTTGGCCATACCTTGCCAACAAAACGTGGCCTTCAACTTCCTTTGTTCTCAGTAATGTTTCTCCTAAAATTAGGGACAGTACACAATTCTTTCTGCAGCCTAGGAAGACCTACCACCAGGGATGGGATAGACGCTGCTGGAATCCATCCCTCCAGGCACTTGTGGGCTTCCTTTTGTGCTCAGCTTGGTCTTCCAAAGAGAGCTGAGCTGAGAGGAAGTCTATGGAAAAGCTCAAAGGGAACCGGCTGTTCTGTTAGCAACCAGAACAAGCTGACATTTTCACCTCCAAAATGGGGCAGGTTAGTGGAGCTCACAGGGTGGAACTCCACTGACCTGTCGCATGCTGGAAGGAAGGGTTCTGCTCATTTGCACAAGTGCTGGTTCTGCTGGTGGTGGATCCTGAAGACTGCAGCACTTCATCTTGCCCTTGGTCA
The DNA here is from genome assembly GCF_004798865.1 of Varanus komodoensis. Lineage (NCBI taxonomy): Eukaryota > Metazoa > Chordata > Lepidosauria > Squamata > Varanidae > Varanus > Varanus komodoensis. The sequence continues at coordinate 63,594,546 of NW_025335568.1, forward strand.
GAAGAGATGGACAAGATTTATACCATGTTTGGCACCCAACGTGACTGATTGAAATCCATCATGAAGATCCAGTACAAATTATGGGTACATGGGGAAGCAGGAGAGATATTTGCATGTTGGCATTTGACATTGCTTTTGACATAGCCTGCCTGTCTAATTTATACTTTCTTGGCATCTTTAATTAAAACCAATTGTTGAATCTCCATAAAATGTACAATCAGTTTTCTGATTTATTACAGAGAGATGTAAGAACCTGCTTTGCTACATGATTAAAGAAGATCCATCAGAAGGTTTTTCTGACCTGCCAGGATATCTGTCTATCTATATACCCACATATCTTGTATAACATTCAAATTGCTTGTGGCTCCTGCTGTTTGGTTTGCTCCCAGTTCTATTCTGCCACCCACTCGCAGTTTAAGTTCCAGTCCATTCTGGGTGTGAATAGCCTGCAATCAATCAAGACCAGGGCAGCTGGGAGATCACCACAAACCTCTTTCTTCTTTGGAAGACCAGACAAAGCTAGCTTAGATGTGACCTGTCCCACCAAATGAAATCCATCTGATAATACTATCCAGCCATGATATGATCATGTGGCTCCCACTGAATGAAGAACCTGAGAGGTGATAACACTTCTGTATAAAGTCACAGTACAGTCTGCAAAATGTACCTTTTGTAAGTATTTCAAGCACTCAAATCAAGAAAAAATATTCCTAATCCTTTAGGAAAATATTCCTAAGTGGGAAGCAAGACGCACACTGCATGAATCACGTCAGAACAAAGGTCCAGGAAATGCTTACAGCAAAGGAATCAAGCAAAGACTCTCTTGAAGAAGCCTGCCTTCAGCCTGACTCAAAGCTGAAGGGTTGACATGTCAGTCCAATGGACAGGCATTCCAAAGACTTGGAGCCACTGCTGAGAAGGTTCTGTCTCTAGTGGCTGCCATCTATACTGATATTAACTGCAGACTCTCAAGAAGGACTCTCAGGGTCAGTCTTAGCATGAGGGCAGGATTGGGTGGTGTGTCAGAAGGAATGTGGGAGAAAGGCAGACCTGATTTGAAGAGAGCTCTTCAGAAAGCATGAGACAAATTACACTGGCCATGCTAGGGATTATCCACATCCGCCTATTATATGATACACGCCATTATAATTTATTCCCCAAAGAGCAATCAAACACCAGAAGACTGTGGAACATAATATTGAAGAGTTTTCCTGCTCCCCAGTCTTCCTGTGTTCATACTCATCTGGAAATACTTTCCTGGTGGTGCTTAGGATATTAGAGGTCCAACTCCTGATGGTTCAGAATATGGTCATTCATGTTACAATATCAACTTTCTGGACTCCCTTCCCATATAGTAGAAAAAGTCAGGCAACAACTCTGGGGTAGTTTGGTGCCTCTTAAATATAATTCCAGGAGGCCTTTCCAGGATGGTAACCATGTTTACCCTGTCATTATGCTGTTAGTTTTCTGTGCATTTTTAAAATATCTCATTAGAGCTTTATTGTGCATAGTTGTACATTACTTAGAAATGTGTAGGAATGTAAGCTTGCTTTACTCAATCTGGTACCCTTTAAACCTTCTGGACTACAACCCCCAGCATCCCTGACCACTGGCCATTCTGGCTGGGGCTCATGGCACTGAAGTACAAAACATCTGGAGAACACCATGTTAGCCGAAGCTGACATTAAGTGTCTAATAAATCTTGTGGGACAGAAAGAACCACAATTGTTGGAGACCTTGCATAGCTACATGAGGGTTTGGTTCGGGCCTGCATCTGAACATGTGGTGGACAGGAGCTGGCATGCACACAATCTTAATCACCAACTTAATTCATACAACATGCAGTCACACAATGCTTATGGCTACTCCAGTGTGTGAACAGAAAAGCCACCCTGTTTGATTCCAGGGGTTACAATTCCCTGTTTGCAAATGAGCAGGTGCTATTTAGAGGCAAATGGACAGGAAGTTCATCAAGAAGTCTCATAGATAATGAGCCTGCAAAAGATGGTTTGTTTGCATTAGGGTGTCAGGATGTCTCTAAGTTGCCAGGTTTGATGTCCTGTCTGCAGAAATGTTTGCAAAAGAGCTAATCGGAGAGAATGTGAGGCAAGGACACCCCTTCTTGATTGGACGGGAGCTACACAAACACCAGCCCGCTTGAACTTGTAAAATGCTGGGGGGAAAAGATTTTAGAAAGCAGCGGAAGGTGAAGTAGGAAGGAAGGTTGGGAGGAAGGGCAAATCACTGAAAGGAAGAAAAGCTGAGAGCTTTTCAAAGGAGCCAAATGCTAGTGAGAAAGTGAATGCTCAGAAAAGCTGCAAACTCTGGCAGCAAGATATTGCTAGAAGGGGGAAAAGAGGCCCTATCTAGTTGCAAATCATCTGGATGTGTTTGCCCTGATTATTTTCTTACCCTTTTGTTTCCACTGTTTTGGGTGAGTGCTGTAGTTATTCACATGATGGTTAAACCTTTTCCTTAATAAAAATAAGATTTACAAGAGCTGAGCAGCGCCGTCAAGGACGGGAGATTTTGGGAAACGTTCACTGGGTTTGCTGTACATCGGAGATTACTTGATGGCACCGAACAACCACAGCAACACTTTTTCAGTAAACATGCACAAAATTTTAAACTTTGTGGCCTCTTTTCTTCTTTGGTTACCCACTCCATGTATAAAACCCAAGCCTTGCCAACAACAACGACAACGACAACAACACTGCCTTTATAGCCTGCCTTTCTTCCTTTGGCAAGGAATCCAAGGAGGATCCACTTCCCCTTCTCTCCATTTTATCCTCACAACAACAACGCTTTGAGGTAGGTTAGGCTGAGAGCCTGTTTCTGGACCAAAGTCACCAAGTAAACTCCATGGCAGAGAGGAGACTAGCATGCAGAACTCCTGCGTCCCAGCCCTGCTCCCTTAACCGTTGCACCAGAGAGACCCAGGAGAGTTTTAAAGTTGCTTGATCCAGGCCTCTGGAGGAGAGAAGGATTCCATCCCTGGTGGCTGTAAAAAGGTACAGGGAAGGGCAGGGAGGCAAGTGCAGGGCACCCCGGTGTTTCTCCTTACAGGGCAAGGCACAGTTGGGCCCACTGCACCCTGCAAGGCACTGGAAACAAACCCTGCGAGGAGAGATGGAAAGAATTGGGCATGCTTAGCCTTGAGAAGAGACGACCTAGGGGAGATGTGATGGCTCTCTATGAGGACTAGAAGGTTGGCACAAAGGGGAAGGCCAGGAGCTCTTCTCCATCCTCCCAGGGTGCCGGACGCAAAACAAGGGGCTCAAGTTACAGGAAGTCCAATTCCAGCTGAACATCAGGAAGAGCTTCCTGGCTGTTAGAACAGTGTAGCAATGGAACCCCTGACCCACGGAGGTGGTGGGCTCTCCCACACTGGAGGCATCCAAGAGGCAACTAGGCAGCCATTTGAGAGGGATGGTTTAACTGGGAATCCTGCATCAAGTAGGGGTTTGGACCTGGTGGCTTTCTTGGCCCTTTCCAACTCTATTATTCTATGATGCTGTACATAGATGGTATGTACATAGATGATGCTGTACATCATCTATGTACAGCATCATATACATAGATGATGCTGTACATAGATGGTATAGAAAAGTTTTAAATAAAATAAATAAAATAAAATAAAACTCCACTGCTGTGTCTTAGACCAGCCATTGGGTGGAGAATACGATGGTGGAGAATTGTGCCCTTAGTATCACAAAACCTTTCAATTGACCTTGAAAGAGGAAAAGAATCATGCACATGGTAAAATTAATAATGGAAAAATTAATAATGGGTGCCTTACATAAAACAATAGGAGCTAATCTAATGGAAAATTGAAATCATTTGCAGTTCAGTTTCCACCTGCAGAAGCAGGAAGCACCTTAGGTAAATCATTTGTGCTTACAAAAACCCAGCACACCCTCTTGCGTGCCACAGAAGGAAATCAAAATGCCATTTGTTCCTTCATTATGCCTGGCAAACATGGCAAGGGACAACTAAGCAGAACAGAATAATCTTGCAAAAGATCTGCTACCAAAATCTAAATACACCCTGTTGCTTTAGTCTGTGTATAACTCTTTCTGTATCAAATAAATCTATCCCGATAGTACCTGAAAAAGTACTGACATTTTTAACCTCAGTCTTAGGACCACTGTAGATTACTGCATGGGATGGAACTTGAATAGGATATGTGGGAATGCAACCAATAAATACCGTATATGCTCAAAAGTTATTTATGCATTTATCTCTACTGCTGTAGAACTTGGCAGTAAAGTGGATTATGCAACCCTGCACATAAGCAAGTCCATGAATGAGCTTTGGGTTTAATGCCCAGGGCAGTCCCTTCCAGTGGAGTCATAACCAGATGATTGGGCATGATTGCTTCCATTTTACACTCACTGTAGTTAAAGAATCCAGATAAAATGTGGGTAGCTTTTACTATGTTTTACTGAAATCAGCCAAACTCACATTGTGGGTTATGTAATTCACTTGCTCCAATAAAGCACGGTTAAGATTAACTGTAGCATCTGGAGAAGACAGGATACCAATAGAACTAGTCAAGCTGCACAGACTGAATGGGTGCAAGTTCCAAAAATAATATGCCCACAGATATGGAAACAAAGCAATGCATCCCTTAACTTATTTGTGTTGCCCTCCGCAGCATACGGATGGTCTTCTGCTCCAGGATTATTGACTCCGGCCACCATTGCCCTGTTCCTTAGGGTGAGCTATGGTGGATGCTAGGCTTGCAAATAGTTGTGAGATGAGAATGGAGATTGGCGAATGGCCGCTGATGTCACAAAGGCTCCGATGAATACCGGGGGGGGGGGGGGAAGGGTCGCAGGTCAGTCAAAAGCACGTGGTGAGAAGGCTCAATTCCCTGTGCCTCTACGTGTGGCTGGGAAGTCCTGGGGACCCAGTGCAAGTCAGGAGCGGGGACCCTTTTTCTGACTGAGGGCTGGAGCCCTGGAAGGAACCAGCTATTCATGCTCATGTGGGGAGCCAGCGTGGTGTAGTGGTTAGAGCTTTGGGCTGGGACTCAGGTTCTAGTCCCCTCTTGAATATGAAGCCCATGTATGTCCAGGGGCCAGGTACTGCCTCTCAGTCTTAGCTACCTCACAGGGTTGTTGTGAGCAGGAGAATCATGTACCCTGTCATTCCATTATTGTTCCCTTTCACACTCTGATGCACACATCATTTGCACCCACACCCACCACCTGCCTGATTCATAAACACATGCCGTTGTCACAATCCTCTCTCTCTCTCTCTCTCTCTCTCTCTCTCTCTCTCTCTCTCTCTCACACACACACACACACACACACACACACACACACACACACACAGAGCAGCTGATTGCAGACAGGACTTTGCTGTGCTCGGTGCTGAGCAAGGAAACTACTTGCGGCTTTAATCAGGGGAGAGGTTTTACCTTGGATCAACTGATGATCGGAGATAAGAGCTTTTGCCTGGGAGAAGGGTGGAGACTGAAAGAGGGGCAGAAGCCAGTGGGCCAGCTGGGGGGATCCCCATGGACCACATCTGGCTCATGGACTGGAGGCAAACCATCCCTGAGATTCACAGTAATGAACTGGATGGGCCAATGATCCATTTTATAAGTTACCGTGTAAAGCCTGTGTATGCAACCAATTGTCCCTGTGTGGTTTCATCAGAAGGGACAGAGAAGAGGATTTAGTGTACTATATCACAGGTAGAAGTGACCCCCAGACAGAGACCCTCTCAGCTTTTAGACAGCACCCCTCCCATCAAATCTTACAAATCAGTTTGAAAGAGAAAATGAGCATAAAAGGGCAAAGCAGAGCTCTCCCCATTTTTCCCTCTAAAGTAGTCACACAGGCCCCGATCCAGATTGGGGTCCCAGTGTGAGGGAGAGGGTTTTTTAAAGATCTGGATCAGCCATGCTGCACCTCCTCTAGAGTAAAACTAAAAAAGTAGCCACTTGATATGCATTTATCATAATATCTGCTTTGCCCCACAGAATTCACCTGGGTTGTTCTTAATGAATTTTCAAATGGTGGTTTTATATTGGATTGTGCTTTCACTTTTCTAGCCATATTAAAGGCCTTTTCCAGGTAACTGGAAGCAAAACCGAACCACAAACAGATTTATGCCGGAGGGATCTTCCTTTGGAAGACACAAAGAGAAATACTTCCCCTGCAAAAGTCGTAACTTTGCATGCGACAGAGCATGGCATCAGTTCAGCCTCCAAATCTGACTCCCGCATGGCCATTAAGGAAAGACAACTGCTACAATCATTTACAACCCCATTCCCCAATTTGAAATGCCAATGTGCTTGTTTTAGTACTTCCATTCGATGCCTCAAGGTTAGATACCCCGGGGGAAAGGATGTGATTTTGCTCCGAAGGGTTATTATTATGGAATTCAGAATGCAGAAAACAAAGGCAGGATGTTTCAAGCCAGTTCAGCTGCATCGTGGCTTCTCTTCCCCTCCTTTGCCAGACTGCACCAGGATAATATTTGGCGACATGAGACTGCCCTCTAGTGCCTCTATGAAGAATGGTATCCTCAGAGTCAGGTATCTTGTTGCGAAAGGAAAAGAACAAAGGACCTAGATTCAGTTGGAGCAAATGGTACGGAGGTGGGTGAGCTGTCAAGATTTGGAGCCCCTTCCAGCTGCCAGCCTCCCGGTCAAAGTGGGACAGGCTGGATCAGAAGGTGGACATAAGTAGGTCTGATTTCAGCATCCCTCCTCCACCTTTTCTCCTCCTGCTCCTTCCTCAGCTCCTTCTCTTCCTCCTCCTCTGTTCTCCCACATAGGCCGTTGCTTCAAACCCAGACATTTTGAACCAGCTCCAGATTGTGGGTCGGCTACAAATGGGGAAAACCCATCCAGTTCAACTCACTGAAGTTCTCCACCCGAAAGCTTGTTCTATCTTATTTCCATTTCTCATCGTGAGCCTTCGTTTTGTCACTTGAACAGGAAAGGTGCCCAGAGGTGCATATTTGCTTTCAGAAGCATTCATCCAAATGCTTACTTTCCCCATTGACTGAGCATGGAAATGCATTTTAATGCACATTTTTAAAGGGTGCATTTTTCTAAAAAGAATGCATTTTGTGCGCATAAATCCAGGGTTTGGCACAGGGGAGTTTTGCCTGCAAAATGTCTTTGCATTGGTGTCTCAGCCTGCTGCTGGGAGACGCTCTAATTTTTAAACCAATGCGAAGGACATTCTCATACTTCTGTAAAAACCAGAAGTCCACAGAAGTCCATCACTGTGGCTTTTGTACCCAGAGATGGGTGAGCATTTTGTTCTGCTCTTTTTCTGGTAAGAATTTACCACCAGGTAGGTACCCATGCTCTTGGCCACCTAATGAGAAGGAAGGACTCCCTGGAGAAGAGCCTAATGCTGGGAACAATAGATGGCAAAAGAAGAAGGGGACGGCAGAGGATGAGGTGGCTGGATGGAGCCACTGAGGCAGTTGGTGTGAGCTTAGGTGGACTCCGGGAAATGATGGAGGACAGGAGGGCCTGGAAGAGTGTTGTCCATGGGGTTGCGATGGGTTGGACACGACTTTGCGACTAACAACAACCCATGCTCTGGGTATCCCTACTCTGGATGGCTGTAATTCAGTAGAGCGGTGTCTGCATTTGGAAGTGGTCCAGAAGCTTTTACTTGTCCAAACACAGAAACACAGCGAGTCAGAAGGGGCCTCCCAGGCCATCTAGTCTGACTCCTGGCTCCAGCTGGCTCTGCTCATGACATGCCCACCATGTGCATGTCCAGCCTATCCTTGAGCACCCTCACCAATGGGGCCTCAACGACCTCCTGTGGAAGCCCATTCCACACCCTCAGGGTCCTGACTGTCAGAAAGTGCTTCCTGGCATCCAAATGAAACCTTGGCTCCCTGAGCTTTGCTCCATTGGAGCGCGTCCTGCCTTCCTCTGCAGGGGAGAGTAGGTCTCTACCCAACTCCATGTGACATCCCCTCATGTACCTGTATGTCGCCAACAGATCCCCTCTGAGTCTCCTCTTCTCCAGGCTGAAGAGACCCAGTTCCCTCAGTCTCGCTTCATACGGCATCCCCTGCAATCCGACCACCATCCCTGTGGCCCTTCGCTGCACTGACTCTATCCTGGCTATATCCTTCCTGTAATGTGGGGCCCAGAACTGAACACAATACTCCAGAAAGGCAGCCAGCAGGGACTGGTGGTGTCCCAGCCTGCGGATGCAAAATCTTCTAATGTTAAGCTAACACAAAGGACATTCTCGTGCTTCTTCATACTCAGCACTAGCCGAAGAGCTTCCAATTTTCTCAGGGATTTTAGTCTTCTACTTTCTGTTGTTTTAAATCTGTTATGCATTTTTAATCCTTGTACTTGCTGCTGGGTTATATTTTGGGTTCCATTTTTATACCAGAGTTTTAAACTTCTATACTGTATTTTATGTTTTTAATTGTTCAGAACTGCCCAGGGAATTTTCATTATTGGCCTATAATAAATATAATAAAATAAATAATAATTCACGAAAAGCTCAGTAAATGGGGTGGAAAGAATGCGAATTTTGTTGATTGACTGGTTTAACCTGAATACAGATGAAAGAGAAAGTGATAGGTCGTCCACCCTGAGAACAGTGATTAGCCCCTGAGAGGCTAGAGTTTAGTTGATTATTCAGACATGTTTAGCACAAGATGAAGGTTGCCATAACTTTTTTTGAACTGGCTTCTCTGCTTTATAAACTGCATGGCAGGCATGTACACCATCCTCTTCAGTCTGGGAATACCTGTTGAATTTGTCTGGTGGAGATGGGTGAGAAATCTGCTTACTTTCAATTTCAACTTAGTTTAAATTAGCTATAGGCTAATTTTAAAAGGTGCTAATTTCTTTATAAAAAGAGTGGAAATAGCTCTCTCTCCGTGTGTGTGTGTGTGTGTGTGTGTGTGAATGAATGCATGAATGAATGAATGAATGAATGAAGAAGAATAGAAAATAGGCTTATCCACATCTGAACATCAGAACAACAACTAGGTCAGATGGATCGGCTTGTGACGTTTGCTTCATCCTCCTGGGGTGAGAGGGAGCACAAGGGACTTAAAATATGTTCAGCTAAAAGAGGACATAAGAATTTAAGCGCGTAAGAAAAGCCATGCTGGACCAGGCCAATGGCCCATCCAGTCCATGACTCTGTACATGGCGGCAAGCCAGGAACTCTCAAGCAGGACAGGTGCAAGACCCCCTCCTGCCCAAGGTCCTCAGCAACTGGAGTCTGCAGGCAGCCCACCTCTGGTGAAGGAGGAAGCACCTGGCCAGCAAGGCTAGTAGCCACTGATAGCCTCCTCCCTCATGAATCTGTCCAGTCCCTTTTACGGTCATCCAGACTGACAGCCATCACCACCTCCCATGGCAGCAAATGCTACAGTTTAGGTATCTGCTATGTGAAGAAGTGCTTCCTTTTCTCTGTCCTAGACCTCCCGTCCATCAGCTTCATGGGATGACCATGAAGTGGGAGAAGAAGAAAAATGTCCCTGTCTCTATCTCATGCATTATTTTAAAGAGAGGAGAACAGGAAAAGTTGGTTGGTCTGTTGCAACCCAAATCCTGCACCTCCTCTAGCGAGAGACAGATCTTGATATTCACTGTGAAGAATGCCTCCCTTATTCCTCTGGGGTTCTCTTTGGATGCAGCCATTAAGCCAGATGGCATGTGTGCCTGCCACAGCTAAGAGGCAGAGGACATCTTGCGGAAGCAGATGGGCCTGGCCTCCATTCCTGCCAGCTGGAATATTTGGAAGCAGGTCCTGGGGAAGGCACTGCCACAGACCTTGGAGGGTGGTTCCCAGTCAGAGTAGACTTCATCAAAGTAGATGGCCTAACACAGCTTCCTATATTCTGATTGATGTCCGAAATCTAAATGTGAAGGGGAAATTGTAGCTGAATAGGAAATGTGGCTACCTGAAGGTTGGAGAAATGCCAAACAGAGAAGCACACTCTGGCCTCTGGTATCAGCCAGGGGGTCAAGAGATGCTAGGAGGTTGCATCTTGTCTCCCAAAACGATCAGCCTGCCAAGAGGAAGGTCTTCTGACTGCATCCATTGGCCAGAGGAAGAACACCTGGTTCAGTGAGGGCTTTCCCCTCTATCCTCACTTATCTTTCATTTTCTGTTGTGTCTCTCACATTGTGAACCTGTGAGCAGGGAATGTCTTAGTTTTCAAACTCCATACAGCTTCTGTAAATGTTTGGTGCCAACTACTACGACCACCACCACACAATTCAGATGCAGGCAAAACAACTGCATCCTATTCTAAGATATGCATATCTAGTAATATGAATATTTGCCTTCCAACTTGTTGGAACTTCTACAATTGGCTTGGGTACACAAAGCACTTCTGAACTCATCTTAAAGTGCTGGCACATGACGTCTTCAGATTCTGAAGCCTGTGATGAAGTGGGTCTATTTTAAGACTCACTTTTCTGATCATAGTGACAATTTACATGACACAAATGTCAGGAACCACATAAAAATCTGAAACAAAGTGCCAAGGTCAACTCATTATCTTTTGCTGAGAATCTAATTGGGTGAAAAGCAGAAAGAAAGCAAGCAAGCTAAAATATTTCGTGATGGAATATTGGTGCTGTAGTTAAATTTCCTGGATTTTTACCTTTTGGTGGCAGTTTAGGAAAATGATGCCCATTTTAAAAGGTATTTTGCACAGAATATGATAGTAAATTTGATGACTGTTGCCACTGCCTGTTAGTAGAAAGATAATAGTTGAACAGGAAAACTAGGACCGGATGAATCTATCCTTTGGGCAGCCCCCAAATTATGGAATTATCTCCCCATCAACCCCAACTGGCTCCAACTATATTAACTTTTTAGTTAAAATGATCTTTGCTAAGCTACTTACCAATTCCAAATAGCAAAGAAGTCTTGGCTGGTGTTTTTCTACAGGCTTAGCAGGATGGACTGGGTTTAGCTCTTTAATTGTAATCATGGGGTTTAAACATGGTTTTAATTTTAATGCAACTTTTATGATGTTTTATTGATTAATGTATATCTTATTTATTGTATTTATTATTGCTGTGCACTGCCTGAAGACCTTCAGCTACTGGATAGTAATGAAATTCTATAAATACATCTATGTGGTTTGCATTCTACAATTCTCCCTCTCTCTCCCTCTCTCCCTCTCTCTCAAACCCTGTTCAGTCTTGCTTCCATTGAGCTTGTTTAGGAGAAAGGTCAGAATAATATCTATATGGCAGTGCGCTGTGGCAGCTAAGAGTTCTGGACTGAGAATCAGTTTTCAGTGGGGTTGGGTAATAATTTATTTCAGTTAATTTCTGATCAGAATTTACCAGGGGAAAGAACTTGAGGGTCGTGTTTTGTTTTGTTTTTTTAAGAATGTAGGAAAAAGCAAAATTGCAAGTTCCACCCAACCCTTAGTTTCTAGGCAGACAAATACCACCTGGAGCATCCAAAGTCTACAACACTGGAAGAAGCATACATTAAACTTTTGCAGTGTGGTCTGGTGATTAGAGTGGCGGACCATGGTCTTGGGAGATCTGGGTTCTAGTCCCCACTTGGCCATGAAGCTCTCAGGATGACTTTGGACCAGGCGCTGACTCTCCGTCCACCCTGCCTCACAGGGTTCTTGTTGTGAAGCCAAAATGGAGAGGAAGAAAAACTTGTAATCTGATTTTTGTTCTTTGAAAGATGAGGAAAGATGGATTATAAATGTAATGTAGTACTACTAAGAATAATATGCATGTCTCCAATGTACACAGGTGAATATGGATACACACACATATAGAAGGGGTGCCCCGAGCTGAAATTTCTGCCCAGCTGCTGCAATGAGGGACAAAAAAGCTACATCCTCCCATTAAAAAAGGGCACAGTGAGCGTGCATCTCCCTGTAAAATCCCTGTAAAAAATCCAAAATTACCTACTTTGAAAATGCAAGAATTTAAAAAAAGGTGTGTGTTCAAAATCCCTTAATTGCCGATACAGGTACATTTGCAAAAAAAAAAAAAAAGTACCAAATGCATACGTTTGGAAAGATGCATACAAATGCACTGCTTTTAAAAAAGATGTACAAGAAAATGAGTACATGTTTTCATCTGAACTAACCAATCAATAAATAAATCCACAATTGGATGCAGAACTGAAAACAGAAAAAAATAACTCTCGGCTTTGGGAAATCAATTCCGACAGATTAGACGACTCGTGCTTTTGCTGCCCACTGGTTCAGGCATGGCAGATCTTTCCACTCTTGGTCACAATTCTGTAACAGCAATGTTCTAACTATCCATCCCTTCCCTTTCCAGCCCTGCTGGCAACTCTGAAAGGAGATGGGAAGCATCCCAAGGATGCGAGTATGGGAGGTGGAAAACATCTCAAGGTTACTAAATACCAATACTAATTCTAAATGTTACACCTGGGATCCAAAGTCTGCTGCAATTCCCATGTCCAACTACAAAAATACAATAGAGCTAACATCATTGCTAAGCCTAAGAATGGCCATAAAACAAGGTAAACTTAGTCCTAGACCTGCAAAAGGTATGCAAAGAAGGAGCTTGTGTTTGACAAGGAGGAATCAAAGATATTATGCACCCCTGATTCCTGTGTCTGGCTCTTTGGTGTGGGCTTTCTTCCATAATAATGCCATACAGAGAAACTCAGGTGGGCTTAAGCTGCCTGGAAATCAGAGGGACATGATACCTGTTGCTTCTGGTTCAAGTCCATGCAAATGGAATCAGTAGTTCATGGGCAGGCTGCCCACCACTCAACTCCATTCCCCTTCCTCTGTTTTGCTTTTGTCCCTTCTCTCTGCTAACATTTGACTAGCATTCTGTGTCCATTGAAGGTGCCCAGGCTTGGTTTGTTTTGGTTTTGGTTTTGAAGTTGTGATGGGCAGGTAATTAATTCCCTGTGGATTAATCCATTCTGCTTGGTCTGGCCAAGTTTTGCCTCCTGCAAACACACCACTGCATTTCATGTGCCCACCTTGCCAAGGGGGATGCCATGCTGCTGAAATACCCCAGCACTTGGTTCTGGCTGGCAGCAGCTGAGAAATAAGCCACCTTTCCTCTTTAAAACAAGCCCCATGGTGGCTACCAAGGGTAAGAAGGAGCCCCGGAAGAGTGGAATCTGCCGTTAAAGAAGAGGCTTACCCACCACATTCTTTGTTTTACACACCACCAAGACTCAGCACCAAATCAGTGCCTCTTTGGGGGTGAGAGAAGCCACAAAACAAAACCCACCGTCCTTAATTGCCATAAACAGCACATTTGTGTACCGTGTGATTACAAGCATATTCTTTACTTTTCTTTTCTATGCCCACTTTTCCCCAAACAGCCAGAAATATCCACCCTGAGACATTGTGAAGGGTGGGATATAAAAGCTATACATAAATGAATGGATAAATAAATATCTGCAAATACCCACGCAACAGTTTGCATCATCATGGGGATCCAAATCATTGTTCACCAGGAAGCAAACCCTTGCACATGGAAAGCGCTAAGGCTGCCGCCTGGAAAATACTCGGATGGGAGACGGCGCTTGCGTTGCAGAGTGCAAGCTGCCTTTCGGAGGAACTTGTGCTGAGCTATTGCGCTTCTCAATGGGGCTCTTCTATGATGCTTCTGAAGAACCTATAGAAGACACCCTCGTGAGTCCCCTCACCTGTGTCCCGGGATCACACCTGAAGACACACAAGACATTTTCTAGCAGACATACGTATCCTTGTTTTGCTGCTGTTCCTGACACAAGTGAAGGCAAAACAAAATGATTTCTCTTACAGGACATGATGGGATGGCTGCCAAAGGCAATATGCGGGGGGATCCCATATCCCGGATGTGCGTGTGTGACATTTTTATATGGGGGTCCCGGTGGTGAGGAAGCAGAGACAAACCCTGCCTCCAGAGCTCTGTATTTTGCACAGCCCGCAGCAACGGAAGCAGTGCATCAGGCCATTTCACAAATCAACAGACTCATAAAACAGTAGAGCTGGAAGGGGCCACGAAGGCCATTGCGTTCAGCCCCCTGCTGTTGCAGGACACCCCGTCACACCATCCCGCTCAGATGGCTATCCAGTTCCTTTTGCAACGTCTTGAATGTGAGAGAGCCAAGACTACAAAGTGGCATTTATAAAAATGCCTAATCCGTTTTTCTTTGAACAGCGATGTCTTTTGAGGACTGCTGCGTAGCTCACAAGGTAGTAGATTTTGTGCCATTCATGGTACTTTGATAAATGAATGTGATATCTGTCTATATATTTCACTTTTCTCCCCAAAATGTGCAAAGCATATCACAGTATAAGGATGCAGTCTGTCCTCTGAGCAATTGTCGGGGACGAGCACTGCCACTTACTTTTGAGATCTAGGTTTCTTGCTCCTGCCGTGCTCTGGGTTGTAATTTTTGTGTCGATCTTCACTGTATGGAGGTTATTGGTGTCCCGTGAAATCATCACGTTGTGCCACTGGTTGTCATTCAGCGGTTTATTGGAACTTCCCTTGATAAGGTTTGCACCGTTTCCCAGATCAAAGACATAATGTAAATACCTGAAAAGAGGGAGCAAAAATAGCCATGCTTATTAACTTATTTATTATATTGGTATCATGTCTTTTTATGGCAAGGGCACAGTTCCTTCCATTGCGGCTGCAAGGGTGGCCAAGGGGCAAGCTAAAATCAGATTCCCAGCTCCAACCTCCAAGCAAGTTTCTGAGATCAGAGCGGAGACTCCAAAAACTGCCACAGCCCTCTAGACTCTGTCTAGCAGCTGAATGTGATCCATTAATGGTGCAGTTCAGGGTCAGACATGGATATGGTTTTGGAGTGCTTAACATCCTTTCAGTACAGTTGAAGGAAGCAATAGGCTTTACTCTTTCAAGGGATATTGGGTGAGATTATTATTGTTGATATTGTTGTTGCTGCTGCTATTATATAAATGAAATAATAATTATTACTATTAATTACTATTAATAAATAATAGTAGCAGTAATAATTCATTACTATACTGCCCTGTAGCCAAAGGTCTCTGGGTGGTGTATAATAAGGTATAAAACAAAGTAATAAAATCCAGTACAAATACCATAATGTTAACAGTATTAAAATTAATTTAAAATAGCTTTAAACTACCGTGCTCCCCTCATATTGCCATGCAGGTATAGCGTGAAGAACTGAGGAGGCCAGTTTTGCACCGTTCTAGGTTTCCAAAATTCTCAATATGTAAGCCGGAATCATATTCCAAAAGAGACAGGAGTTCTTTCCTTTGGGGATACAATATAAAGTAGTGTAACTTGGCCACCAATTTAGATGGGTTTAAAAAGTGATTGGGCAAATGCATGAAGGTGCTCAATGCCCACTAGCCTTTTTGGCTATGTGCTAACTGGCATCAAAGGTGACATGCCTGCGTATAGCAGTAGAGGAGATCAGGCACATGGGAATCTTGTACTCCTCCTGCTGAGGGATCCTGTGAACAGAATGCTGGACGGGATGGGCCTTTGGTCTGATCCAGTGGGGCTTTTCTTATGTTCCTCTCCATTTTATTCCAAATGTCATGGCTTTGTACAACTTACCCTAGGAACTGTACTTTCTAGAGGAAAGTAAAAGTTATTTGCTGGAATTCTAGCCCTTCACACAGAACTACTGGCACTGGGTTTCTCTGGAGAGGCGGCACGTAGCTATGGAATATTTACATCCAAATAGTGTATGTGATCTCAGAGTTTTCAATGCCTCTGCTTGAAAGACCTATGAAAAGCCCACCTTGCAGGATCAGACTAAATTTATATCTCAGTCTCCTCCTATCTCGTGCTCTTCAGACTTCAACTCCCAGCATTCCCAACCAGAAGGTAGTCCAGCCTTCTGCCAATGAACACAGAAGTTTTATTCAACTTCCATGACTCATGTCATCAGCTCATGTTACCACTCTGTGGTTTGCATACACACCCTTTCACTAACTCGACCACGATAAAGTCATTCCCGTCCCCACTGTTGTAGAGTATTAGCCCATCCAATGATGTTGTTTTGAACTGGAAAAACAGGTGCATGGAGGTGTAAGCTTGCAACGTGGCAAGGGCAACATAGCTGGCTTTCGTCTTAAAGGTGACCGGATCAGCGATGATGTTTCTGAAGCCAAACCGGGCATTTAGTTCGCAGTAATCAATGTCCCCATTTTTACACAAGTCTATGTATGCCATGCCATTGAAAGTGAGGCTCTGCAGGTGGCCAATGAAGTTGGAAGGGACAGAGGACAAGTAACGGCGTTCCGTTATGATTCCCGTCTCTATGTTGTGGAACTCCAGTCTGGTGTGATCCCCGGCCATTTGACCTTCAAATGAAAAGGAGTTTGGAGAAGTTAGTGTCCAAAACTAACATTAGTGCTGATTCAAGAACTCAGTTTGTGAGGTCCAGTCTTGCAAAACTCATGACCTCCATGTTCATATTTACATCACGATACATCTGAAGAGTGCCTGTTAGAGCTACACGTTGCTTGCCCAAACGGACTGGATATGTTAAAACCCACTTTACCTTTGAGACTAACTTAAATACCTAACAAATAATCAAATATCAAATGCATTCAAAAGTAAGCAGGAAAAAGATATGTGAGAGAGGTGGGGAAAGAGAAAAAGAATCCCAGGAAATAGAAGTAACCAGCACAAAAAGTTGGTAAACAAAGCAGAACATGCCCCAATTTCAAACATCTCCTGAATCCAGGGGTGCACAGTCTCCTGAATCTTGTGAATGCTCAGCCCAAAGGAAAAATCCTCAAGCGCACTGGTCAAGGCACCTGCTTCCTTCATTTCTTATGTACTACCAGGAGATCTGCTAACTGCAAAACTCAAGAGACAGTGTCGGTAAAGGATCTGTCCACATTTTGGGATGGAGCAAATTTTGCATCCACTTTTTCAAGAAATTTCTTTGGCGGTTACGGAAATAACGCACATATAGATTTTGAGTTATGATACTCCGATCCATTGCATAATTTTAGGCACAGGCTCCTTGCAGGCTTTCCAGATGCAAAAATGATTCCCAAAGCCCCAATTCGTCTGGAGTTCAGAAGGCAGACCTGACGACATGGACTAGCGGCTTCAGCAAACAAGGTTGGCACTCCAGGGCTAGGCATGGGTTCGGTAGTACAAGTGCAGAAGTAAGACAGTGATTCAGTTCTGCTGACACACCTTAGCTCACCTTAGGGTGACTGAGCAAGCCTCAGTTTGGACAATGCCCAAACCTACCAGTTCAATCCACCAGCTCAGTCCAGTGGGACAGGCTGGTGTTTGTCCATTCTTGGCTGATGTTCAAAGCTGTGAGGAGCAGGAACAACCTTGATATACTTTTGCACTCGAAAGGACTTCAAATTCTTATATTGTTGGACTGAACCAATCTTATCAACTTCACTTCACCCTTTGCAGATTGGAGAGAGGTGGAAACAGGGGAAATTGTTTGACCTCTCAGGGCAAATGATTCTCACAGCTGCCACTGATGCCAAGGACTGTACCTCCCCCTCCAGTGCTTTTTACCTAGAGGACTCCAAAATGGGGGCAGAGAAGATTGCTTCCCACTCTTCTCACTGCAATTGGATTGTGTGATGTTCTACAGCTGCAAAGTGGATGCATTCCCAAGAACCCCCTGGCCTCTGCACAGCCACTGGCCACAAGCCAATGTCCCTATCAACTCTGGTTCTAGCAGAGGTTTGCAAGCAAAAGCTTTGATCCAACATTTTGTGTGGAAGTGTGAGCTTCATCCACTCTCATCTCTATTCCTCCTGGTCATATATATTCCCATCTTTGCTCCACTTCCTGCTTCTGTCCTCCTCATTCGCTTGGACCTTTTCTTCTCCCAACACTTTCTCCTGTAGGACTCTAAGGTGCTTTCCCTCCACCCTTCCTTATGGCTTCCATAAGGCTGACATGGCAGGGCCATTGGCCAGAGCAGGAGCAGTTGCATGAAGCTCACTCCTTCTGGCTGCTAGGAAGGGCCCTCAGC
Organism: Varanus komodoensis; assembly: GCF_004798865.1. Lineage (NCBI taxonomy): Eukaryota > Metazoa > Chordata > Lepidosauria > Squamata > Varanidae > Varanus > Varanus komodoensis. Next base: position 63,612,503 of record NW_025335568.1, read on the forward strand.
TCCAGCCAACAGGGCCTGCAGAAGGAAGGGGGAAGAAGACCCTGGCCCCTCCACTGGCCAAAGGAACAAGAGCCCCCATTGGCAAGAGCACGGGTGAGGGGAGGCCGGCCTGGCCTGAGGTACATTTCAATGCCCACTTCAAGCTCACCACTCTGCTCTTGAAAAACTCATCTCCCTTTTCCTCTTGTCCCTCTTTCCTCACTCCCTTGTGTTTCTTGCCATTTAGTACTAGTTGTTGTTGTAGAAATTCCTGCCTTGGGAAATAATTATTGGAAAGTGGGATAAAGCAACAGCAAATCGGTAATCAACATAAGCATCTTTAGGGTCTTGGGAGCAAGCTGAGGTCGCTAGAATTTGTAGGCCCTTGGAGTGACCTTCAGAACCTCCCACTGGCCTTCAAGGAAGAACTGAGCCTCTCTGGGACTGGCAGGTAACAGATCCAATCTGTATCCTGGCCTTCACCTTTGCTCCCACCACCACCACTAGAATGGAGAGATCTAGCGAAGCATCGCTATGTTTATTACCTGTCATGGCTTGTTGGTCATCCACCATTAACTTTAAACTTTTTCCTCTTCGAACCACACGTACCGTGTGCCATTCATTGTCATTGAGGTTATAGCCAGCAAAAAGGGTTTCTGGACCTTTGCCTGTAGGGTATGCCAAACAGTTATTATGGAATCTTTAAATCAGTCAACAAAGGAGCCTCACAGAGAGAAAGAGAGAGAAAGAGAGGGAGAGGGAGAGAAATGAAAGAGAGAAACTGGCTGGGGCAAACATTTTATACAGCATTTTTGAGACACAGTAAGTGGAAAGAGTGTCACAGCCTACATGGACTTCAACTGACAAGTATGTTATCTTGCAACATTTGTAGACTATATTTTAAAAATGGCAAGGTTGGTGAACTGAGCTTTCATAAATGGGCACAGTCAATACAGAGCGTTGTGTGTGTGTGTACGAGGGCATCAATGCCCAGGTTCTCATTTATAGCAAAAGTGCTAACAAAGAATGACTCATCTTTGAAACTAACTTTAGGCTGCGGATGACTAATCATTCCATTACCACCACCACCCAGCATATTGCGAGTGGGAGGAGAGAGACACCACTGACCATGCAGTGTACATTTGGCATGAATTTGATTGCATTCATAAGTGGGCTTAATGGAATTTCCTAGCATTACTTCTTTCTATTGCAATCAGAAGCTCTAAACTGAAGACCTGTGAGTGGATCACAGATCTATGGATGGGTCAGAACTTTGGCTTCCCAATAAGCAGTGGAGGGGGGGGGGCGCACCCTCATCTCTTAGGGAGGTGGTGGGTTGTCCCACATTGCTGGCATTCAATGAGCCAGCCGTCTCAGGGACGCTTGGAGTCCTGCACTGAGCAGGGGGTTGGACCTGGTGGCCTTGTAGGTCCCTTCCGACTCTCCTGTCCTATGATTCCATGATCCTCATCCTTATGTGAAGCGCAAGGATGGCCCAAGACATTTTGCTGTCTCCGGCAAAGAGCAAGGTGCCAATCTCTCCCGTTTCATATATAAAAGCTGGGTGAGCAGGGGGCAGAGATGGCTGACGAGCCAGGAATGGAACGGCTCCCCCTTCCTCCCACTGGATGTAATGCCGCCCATGTTTTATACACACATTGCGCCTACTGGGAGTGCGTTGGCAGAGGGAACAATGTGCTCACTTGTCAACATAGTCAATCTGTCCCCTGCCTTCCAGCCCAGCCCAGGCCTGCGTTTCATGTTCCCTTGAAAGGCAGCATAAAGATCTGGAAACCAGGCCTGCGGGACGCGGAATGGGCGCAAGCTGGACTTTCTTCCTCCTTCCTGCCTTCTCCTGCATGCCATTCAGAAACAGAATGTGTTCAGGGAGGTCTTCACCTGTCATTACTGTGTGGCAAGCAGGAAGATGGTGTGAAAAGAAGACGTTAGAGTGTGGAGGGTGGCCATGAATCCTCTAGCAAGAGGGAACCTCATGCAAAAACAGGCTTTCTCTCAGTCGGCAAAGCGGAGGCAATAAGTGTCGGTCTGTTTGCAATGTTCACTGTGCTGGCTGGATGGATTTCCTCCTTTTTGTCGATGGAAACTGGTTGTTTCACATGCCTAGCTGCATGCGGCTACAGATGGACTGAGGGCATCACTTGTGAGGGTCTGGAGATGTTCTACCAGGGAATTGTGATCCTAGACCCAGCAAAATTATTTTGCTAATCAAGAAGAATAAAGCTGCATCATGTAAATGTGACTGTTCTGTCAGTATCTGAGCTAGTCACCTAAAGTGTTCAGAAATCATCACACTGGAGCATTAATAATTTAATATTCATTCCATCCATCCATCCATTCATCCATTCATTTGCCTTTCCTATGTGCTTAAACAAACAGAACTGGAATTTGCCCAAAACAAGTTGGGAGTCATAACAGTCAATTTGAGAATCACCTTTTGGACTTACCCTTCAATTTATATTTATATTCTAGTCTCTGATCAATTATCTGGGTGAAATGAAAATTAAAATGTATAATTAAATTATACATATTAACCTGACTGTCTCCACTGTGATATGACTGCTAATGTCAATTACACTGCACTATAATGTAAGAATGATTGTGTATAAGAGATCTCTAGTACAACACCAACAACAATAGTGTGATGGCTTTTGGGGGCAATCCTGTCATGCGAGTTTATGCTACCAAATCACACTAAAGGTTCCTTAAGCTCACACAGTGCAACTGACATTAGGTTGATGTCATATGGATACTGCTCCTTCAGTTGGGTCCAAATTTTGGTGCATGCAATTGGGTAGCCCTTCCACCCCCTTCCAGAAATGCTGTACAGAGGGCTGAAGGACCACACTAAACTGGTAAGACAGGAAGGTACAGGAAGAAGGGGATGAACCCTGAAAGCTGAGCAGATGCAATTTCCATGAGAGATTCTCTTCTGCCCATACCAGACAATTCTAGATCCAACACATTGTCAATGTAGTTTCCTAAATACTCTTCTGTTGATTTATGTAATTCCCTAAGATTACTTGGATATAGTTGGATATGGTTGCTCTTGGAGCACATTCCAAAGACCTTCTGATCGGGAGGAGGTGGAGCAGCAGGAAGATGCCTCAGAAAGTGGGCCAATTCCAGATGTTGAGATGAAAGAAGCAGAGGCGATCGTCTCAAGGCCAGTCTTCCCAGGTGCTCAAGCAGCCTCTGAGTTATCCAAGATGTACAGGTAGAGGGAGGGGGCTTGGAACATGGGAGTTTCTCAAAGGCAGATGAAGTGGGTACAGCTCTCAACCCCACGGTGCAATGTTGGCAAAGGACGGCAGCCCAGTTGAAAGACTGGCATGTAGAAAGGAGGTGTGCTTGCTTCCAAAAGGTCCTCATGAAAGGATGAGGCCCAAACATACTCCTAAGGAGAGTTCTTAGGCGTAAACACTCGATTGGCTTCAATGAACTGCCCTGTCTGTGCTCAGAGATTCACTCTGGGTGATTGAGCTCCTGGAAGATGCTTTGCTCAAGAAGGGACATTTTGCAAGAGAGGCCTGCAGCTCTGCCTGTGCAGAGGGAGGCAACCTAGCTCACAACTGATGTGCCTATTTGCACATAATCTCCATATGCATGGGTATGATCAGCAGTTTATGCACACCCTCCATTAACACTCTTCATACAACATCTCTTTCTGAGCTTGGTGAGGAATCATTCATCATCTAGTAACACACATTTGTCATCCAACCCAGAAAAGCGTCAAGCGAGGCAGCCTCTTAAAATTCAGTGTAGCTAACTTCTTTGGATTTCTAAAAAGAACATCTCCATGATAATGATTTAGTCATAAAGTTTTACTGTAGTGCTCTAGTAATGTATAATTTTCTGATTAATAGGCGAGGGATAATAGATGCTCTGCCTAAGTGAGAGCTTGCCCTGATGAATTTATTCCCTGATAAACCTGCCCATTCATTTACCTGGTTTTCCAATGCATTTACTGCAATGGGATGGTTGAGTCATGCAAGGCAAATGCGGATTGCTAAGGAGCAGCTGCTCTTATCTTTCTGACATTTTACAAATAAAACTCCCTTCCAAATCGAGAGTGGACCCATTGAAATCAATGAGGTGAGGTAGTTATGAACAGTGTAGTCCCCACCGATTCCAATGCATCTACTGAAGGGGTGACCATGCTTGAATCCCACTCATTGCTTTCTCAGATCAATCTGAGCCACCCAAACCTATTGTCTCTATCAGGAGCCCAGAACCTCACACTGGGGGTCCAAGTACGATCCTCCTGGGTTCTTAATTTGGTTTTCCTACCTTCTGTTACTACCCACTTCCCATGTCCCCATCTCTTTACTGCCAATGACCTATCTTGTGCTGGTTTCCTGGCTTTTGCAAAGTTTTTTTTTCTTCCATCCTAAATGGCTGAAACATCTCTCTTAAGGTTTACTGGACAGCAGAATGAACATTCTAAAATATGCTGACATAGGAAGCTGCTTCCAACTGAGCTGGAGTCCATTTATCCCAGTATTGTCAGCTCTGGCTGGCAGAAGCTCTCCGGGTTTGGGGCAATTTTTTCCCAGCCCTACGCAGAGATGCCAGGGATTGAACTAGAGAATTTCTGCATGCAAAACCTGTACTATGTCTGTCATTTCAGGATCTTCTCTGAAATGACATTTAACCGTCAGGCTGAATGAGGTTCTGCACCCCCTGACCTGCAGTAGCTTTCTCCAATGTGATGCCCTCTAAATGTTTTGGAGTACAACTCCCAGCATCCCCAACTATTGGCCATGTTAGCAGGGGCTGATGGGACATGGGAGCGGAACACCAGACCACCTGTAGGGCACCGCATTGGGAAAAACTGACCCACTTGAGCCACATTGCAAGCCTTAATGTGGCTTCCTTGCCTAGGCCCAGCTTGGCCCTCAGTAGCTGCACACAATTCCGCTTGCATTAAACATCTGCTTCTTCTTCCTGATGATTCTGCCATTCCTGCAGTTCTCCTGTTTTTCCAAAGGTGGATGAAAAAAGCAGCCATGAGCCATTGCGGGCAGGAACGAACGAGACTGGTCCCAGCCGGGAGAGGTTCTACTAAAATCCCCACAAGCTTTCCATCAGAGGCTTCCGGAGACATTAAAGCTGACCTGGGGCTGCAGGAGCGGAGCACTGCTTGTGTGATGGGTTCTGGCCATCCCTCTTTTCACCTGCAGACCTGGCCACCTGCAGAATTCCTCCTGGTGGCAGAGGATGCTGCAAAGGGGGCTGGAGGGGGAGGGTGGAAGAGTCGGAAAGCGGGAGGGGGCTTGAGTGGGTGCGGGTGCCTTCTGCTTTCAGAAGAGAGCCTCCAGACCGAAGCCGGTGGCCCAGCTCTGATGATCATCTGAAGTTCTAGACCATGATTTGGGTGATCAGGAACCTGTCTTGGGTTTGCACATGCTCTTGCTTTTGCACACAAGGTAAGAGCGGATATTTCTGTATTTGCTCTGTGCAGGAGGGGTGTGTGTGTTCTGGATTGGATATGAATGGGAGGTGGTCCCCTAATTCAACTTGGCTGGAAAAGCCAGTTTCTCGAGTTTCTATGCAATGTGGAATTCCTTACAGTTCAGATCTGAATTGATGAACTGGGCTATAATCTTCCAGGTACTAAATTTTTCTCTGCCCCTTCCCCCTTTATTTAGGTTCTTGGTAGCTTGGCAATCGTGATGAATTGTCTTGTAAAAGGAGTATCACTACCTCCATTCACATATGTGAGGTGAAGTCCTGGATCCCATCCTGACTTCATCCAAACTGCTTCAGTAAGTCAATGATAATTTCTCTTTAGATGGCCCACCTATGGGAATGTTTTCAAAGTCAAATAATTGAAACACACACACACACACACACACACACACACACACACACAGAGAGAGAGAGAGAGAGAGAGAGAGAGCTTTTGTGTATATTTTAAGTGTTTCTAAAAAATGGATTATAGTGTTAATGACTGAACTAATGTATTTTGTAAGTGACTGGGAATTAGGAATTAGAAAATAAATTGATAGAAAATTGGATAGTCTTTCTTATGAAATAATATTGAAAAAACCCACACTCATGTTCATTTCTAATCACTGTCATGCTTAGAATAGTCCTATCAAAAAATGTTTACTGTTATTCACAACTTTTATATCCTTTTTATTTCAATGACTCTGCTCCAACTATCACTAAATCTAATCCAACTCATTATATATACTGCTAGAATTATTTGCCTTTGATCGTTTTTTAATAATAATATTTTTGGTATAGTCTTATTGTCTTTAATGCAGATGCTGGCATGATATGAAGCCTTTTGATTATTAATGAGGACTTCAAATCAATTTAGAAGAACAAACAATCTTAAATTTGGTGCCTTCTGGAGACATAGGAAAGCATGTGCTTTGCAAGTAGAAAGTACAACCTATAGAAACTCTCTCTCGCTAACTGAAGACAGGCAGATGAACAGAGGGAAATAAAGGGGAAAGCTGAAGATACCAAGCTACAAAACTACTTGGAGCACAGTTTGCAGAAAGCATCCAACGTTTGCAAGCTCTTCTTTCTATCTGAAGCCACAAGAAAAGATGGCTATGCCAGGCACACTTTTTGGAGTTGTAGGGTGTTATAATATATTATAATATAATATTGATATAATATTGTAGGGAGTTATACAGGAGGTTCCAAAAGAGCCTACACACACACACACACACACACACACAGAGAGAGAGAGAGAGAGAGAGAGAGAGAGAGTGAGAGAGAGAGAGAGAGAGAGAGAGAGAGAGAGAGAGAGCGAGCGAGCGCCTATATATACTGATACACACATACACAATGTATAGGGCAGGAGGAAGGAGGCAAAATTAACTGAACTTTGTTGGGGTGTGTGGAGGATAGTTTCTTTCCTTTCTGTCCCTTCTTCATTTCCATCACTGATACAGATATACCACTAAATAAAGATTATGGGTTGACTCCCACATTACAGTTCTATATACTGAGATCCACATTTGCTTATGGAGACTTGTTTTTTTTAATTCTCAAATGACCTCTATACTGTCTGTTTTTGGACCAGTTATGTATTTTTGGAAGCAAATCTATGCTTCTGTCTACAGAAATGTTTACTGGGGTAAGTAAATGGCACTTGTGGCCATTTTCACATTTTAACACACATCGTATTTCTTCTCACTGTTGCACCTGCAGCGCTTCCACACCATGGGTTCTGTGCATGTGTTAATGAACACAATATGTTTGCCATCATGTTTTGACTGTGTCAATTTATGTCATGCCATAATCATTCCAACTTGGATTAAAGTAAAGCATATATAACTTTGAATAAATATTATTAAAACTAATGACACGGTTCACCCTGATGAATATGCAGATAGGGACATGGGGAACAAGACTAGCAACTTAAGCATTCTTAAATTTCCACTTGAATAACATTTGACTGCTGCATATTATAAATAAGCAGATTGAGAAAAATGTGTTAAGTTCAGAAAAGAAGAAATTTGGACTGTGAGTTTATGTTGAGATGAATAGTCTCCCTTTAATTTCCAGGTGTCTCCATTCCAGTAATTTCAGATTTGGAATTATTTCTGGTCCATCTTTTAGGAGAAAGGTTTGCTGTTCTTGTCTAAAGCAAAAACAACAAGGGTTGCAAAACTTGGCCTAAGGAAAATCTATGTAGAACCTTGCGATCGCTTCATGAATGTAAAGTTATGTCTTTTATTTAATTCTAATGATGATTGTTACACACGCCCATGGAATTTAGAGCTATGGCTTTTTCTCGCTTAAGTCTGCATTTGCAACAACTGGAGGAACATTTTTAACTCTGAGCATTTAAAAAAAAGTTCTACCAGTTATGTGATTTGGATGCTCTGGTAAGAAATGCCATACACTCATTGATTTCAGTGGGACCAATTCTGGCATTACTCGCATACTGTGCTAAAACCTTCAGATCTGAATCCCTGAGGGCCAATTAAGCGCCGCCCTTCTGCACCTTTCCTTCCATTGCTGGAGTTAATAACAGGGCAATTTCCACCACAGAAAGGTCTGGGAGGGAAATAGTGCCAGCTTGATGTGCTTGAGGCTCCCCAGGGACCCTGCATGGGCCCCATCTTCCAGTGGGGTGACCTTATCACCACCAGGGCCAGCAGCTGCTCCTGCTCCTCATCCTCCTTTCCATCACTGCAGCCACTTGCTTGCTGGCCAGGAAGAGAGCCGCCAGGCAAGCAGCTGTGACTTCTGCTCCTCCTTTTACCATCATCATTGTCTGAGCCACGGCAGGAAGCAGGTGAAGGATCAGACTGCAGTGGCGAAGTGAAGGAAGGCGTCCAGGGGACACCCAGAACCCAAGCACACCTACCCTGGATGCTGGCCATGGAGGGAAGGGTTCAGTACCCATGCCCACAGCATCGCTTCCCCATAGCAGCCCCCAGGCCTTGTTGCTTGGCAAAGTAAAGGAGGTCCTACAGAAGAGGTTCTTCTCTGTCATGACTGCTTTGGACCTAATCTGAGAACCTAAAGACATATTTCAAGAGCAGGTTGTCTCTGCTTCCCTCTCTTCCCCAAGCTTCTTCATTTATATCTTGCTGGAACCATCTATCTGCAGCAAAACAAAGTTTCCTTTGACCTGTACATCATATTTTGATAGGAGTTACGTGGTCTATAGAAGCTAAATACATGCCTTGGTCTACATAGGTCAACAGTTTCATCAATATCAAATCTATTATGTATCTAATTCTTCAAACATAGTTCAACAGTTTCTCCAGTAGCAAATATATTCTGTATACAATTATTATTATTATTATTATTATTATTATTATTATTATTATTATTATTATAACAATTCTTCAAACTGGTTTGGTAGAGTGCCACTTTAAAGGGGTAACAAGTGAGAAATTCTACATAATTTGTCTTTGTGGAAGGACCAATGCATTTCTAGTACAGAAACATCCATTTCTTTGAGTCAAGACTGCAGTCCTATGTATACACTTCCATTATCTGAGAATAAGTCTTATTGAACCAAGTGGGTCTTATTTCCAAGTGGACATGTATTGGGTTGGTCTGTCATTCTCTTAATTATACTGAACATAGTTATAACTTTTATTATGTAAAATATGCATGTTCTGCCTTCAGACCTTATAAAGGCCCTCCAAAGCAACCAACAATCTAAGTTTAGCAACAATGCACAATCCCACAGAAATAAGATGAGAGCAATACTATTCACATCTCAAGCTTTGCAGCACATAGACCACTTTTTTAAAGCAGTATTATCATGATGATGTTGATGCTACCTGCTTTATTAACTTGATTGTACATGTTTCAGTGGCTAAGGATTTCATCAGATAGAGCGAGAACCACAGCAAAGATCAAAGGCCTGAGCTTTGCCACACCACAGCTGAAATTGGAGAAAATAACTGTATTTTAAGAAAATTGGCTATGATGACTCTTACAAACTTCATATACTTTTACAATTCTCATATTCAGTCTAGTAATAAATAACTAAAGAGACCGGTGCACATGAAGAAACGCTAGGCATGATCTGAACCTCTGCACCCTGCCTTAAATGCCAAACCTGAGTTGCAGCCATCCGTTTATTTCGTCCTCTTTCTCTGTGCTTCATCTTGTGTACCTGGATCAGCTTGCATGGCAGTTTAGGAGGTTGGTGGATGCGTGGCTAACTCATGCCTCATCCCAATACACCACAAGCTACGACCCATTATTCCAACCTTCCTCTGATGGAACTCTGATAGTTATTTATCTAATAAACCTATGAATAAACTGCACGAGGAGATGATTCATCTTATTTGCATCTCTCCCAAGAAAGCACACACTGTACATGTGTGTGGGTTTCGTCTTTGTAACAACTCTGAGAGGTGTGTTAAGCTGACATAATGCCCCAGCATCATCCTTTCGCTTTCTTGGCTGCACTGCTTAGACGCTCCCATATAGCCTGAAGTGCCTGATCCTGCCCAAACTTGAAAATGAAGCAGGGTCAGACCTGGACGGGAGACCTGAGTCCTGCACTGAGCAGGTGGATGCACCTGATGGCCCGCTAGGCCTCTTCCAACTGTATGGATCTGTGAGTACAAAGCCAAGCTTATTGCCTTTTGCATCAGGTACCAGTCTGTAAACTTGGATACTTGTCCAGACTTTTCCATACCATGTTGTATGTGTTCCTCACAACAGTATGGCATCCTAGGCCATCTAGTCGGACCCTCAGCTCTAGCCGCTCCACTCACGAAATCCCCATCATGTGGTGTCCAATCAAGGTTGTCCTTGAGCACCTTTATATAGCACATCTTTCCTCCTTAGGAAGCTGATGGGGATATCAAGTTCTGGATATTATGCATAGCATGGCCATTATGCCAACTTTGGTATCTCAAAGTTCAAGGCAGCCCATGTTGCTGCTTGCCATGTAGGAGGTGTTAAAACAATCTTTCAAAAAATCACATTGGTCAAAATGATTTGTCACTCATTCTAAAGAGAATTTTCCTTAAAGTGATTGGTCACCCAGTTGGAAATACCTTATCACTATTTCTCCCCATAGACGTAGCCTCTATTTTCATATTGAGCGGAGTCAGTGGGGCTTGCTTCTGAGCGGACATGCACAGGGTCGCAGCATTGGACACATTTAATTGATGTGAAGCCCTCATTCACAAGGACACACCCACTGGCTGAGTTCTAGCATTCTCTAACATTCTATCTCACAGCGGCCTTGTGTGAAGAGCTCATTCCAAAGACTAGACTGCTATTTCCTGCTACACAACGGAGTTCCATTTTCTGTTCAGTATAACGAATGCAACAAGACATGTAGCTCAGATAATCTCCGTCTATCAGATCGGCCAGTAATTCTTTCCTCAATCCATTTCAATTCATAGAGAGGAACAAGTGCATTACTGGGTGTCCCCCTTCCAGCTATAACGTTCCTTCATGTTCACACAGAGGTGTAACATTAGGTTATGACCTATACCTGGAAAATCCCGCATGTATGGGTGAAAATTACATTGCATTTAATACATTTTCTCTCCTGGGCAATCAACCATCTGACTGGGCCGAGTTACTCAGATCTCATGCTGGGAGTCCATGCCATATTGGAACATTCTAGGGATGTTCACGAGCTCACGAAACATGAGCTCGGCAACGTTCTCCAGATTCTGTCTGGATTCTTTTTCTTTTTGCATGAAAATGCACATCATTCATGCCCATTTCCCCCTCATTGTGCACGTTCTTGAAACGTATGCAGGCTTCCGCCATTGATTCAAGCATTTCCCAAAGCACGCACTTGCTCATGGACGCTTTTTGAAGGTACACATGCTGGCAAGCGAGTCAGGGATCAAAAATAACGTTGCAAGCTCAGAAACGTGTGGACTTGGGCTGCAGGTTGTGCCTGAGCCCGTGTCCAATCCAGAAGGATATCTTGTTTAAAACATTACTAAACTGTCAGTTGGCCCACTTCAGATGAAAAACCTTATGGAATCTGGCTCCATCTAAGATAGAATTACTTGCATTTCTAGATCAATTTTTAAACAGTTTGAAAAGTGAGCCTTTTTCTTGTTTTTTTAAAGTAAGTACTCTTAAGACTCAGAAAACATAGTGACTAAGTACTGGGATTCAGCGTTTTTCTTTTGCATAAGTAAGTCATCATACAATTCTTTATCTAGATTATTTCTTCAGTAATTGACCATGAAAATTCCCAAACCATCTCCTTTTGAATACCAACTGCTGTCCAGTCATATTGATACTTTTATATCCATCAGGGGCTCCCTTCTAGGCCAATGGCTCAAAGGACCAAGGACTAAAAATTTAATTGAAACACATCCTGTATCCAGCTTGCAAAGGGAGCCACGCCGGAATGGCAATTTAACTATCTTGTCAAGTATGATTTGTTACACTCATTGTCAAGAACCAGATATTAAGGAAACAGTTTACAAGGTTTCCGTAATAAGCTGTTGAGTGTCTAATGTGGATAGAACAGATTTTTCATGCATTTTAATAGGCACAAATGTGAAACATAGTAGAAATAGAAAAGGCATTTTAATAGAAGATACTTTGATGGTGGTGACATAGACTTCCAACAAGCTTTTAATACTTTTTCCCTCTTCAGCAAGGTCATTACCAAGTGTGCTTCTGATCTTATTTTCATAAAGATAATGGAGAATAGCAGCTTAAAGTACACAAGAACTAAATGCCTGCTGGCATCTTTTTATTTAGCACGGACTTCTCAAGCATCCAGATGCAGAGAGAATAAACTGTAGAGAATAGTAGTGTGGAACCATTTCAGCTGTGCATGATTAAGGCATATTTATCTCTATGGGGAATTATTTCCTCCCGATGCGCACAGGTACGCACCCAAGATACTTTGCCAGCAAACTAGGCAGTGTGAAAGATAAAGTCATATTGATATTGTGACTCCTGTTGATCTATCAGGCTGAAATAGATGTATTCTTAATGCAATCCATTGAGAGCTGTAAATGGAAGGAAATGCCATGTTTCCCATGCATACACCTAACTGTGTATCAAGGATCATCCACAAAATAATTCCTGCTGCCTTTTTTTTCTTCAAATTGAGGGAAATATGGATTGTACTGGTTTTACTCTGACAAGTTTGCTTGTTACGTATTGCCTTCCCCCTGTGGCATGCCAGCTCCATGCTATTGCATCCTAATAGCAACAAAGAAGGACTTTTCAACAGGGATGGAGAATTTTATTTCTGCTGATTTCTGATGAGAATCTACTGAAGTGTAGGGAAAAAATAGAATTTGAGATTTTAAAAAAAATCTCAATGTGGGAGAAAACCAAGTTGCAAGATCCAAATTGAACAGCACTGCCAAGGACACCCATTCAATTTTTTTTCAGTGTGGTGGTCAGAGTGATGGACTGGGGACTCAGGTGATCTAGAACCTAGTCCCTACTTGGTCTTGAAGCTCTCAGTTTGACATGTAGCCAATCACTTCATCTCAGCGTATCCTACCTCACAGGGTTGTTGTTTTGGGGATGAAATGTAGTGCAGAAAGACTATGAAAGTCAATGGGGTGTGGTGGTTAAGAGTGCAGGAATGGGACTCAGGCAATTCAGGTTCTCTTCCCCACTCAGCCATGGAGCCAGCTGGGTGACTGTGGGCAAGTCACAGACTCTTAGCCCAGCCTACCTCACAGGGTTGTTGTTGTGTGGATGACTGAAAGGACAAGAATTATGTGAGCCACCTTGAGGTCCTTGAAGGAAAAAAAGGCATGATATAAATATAGTAAATATATACATACACAAGCCACTCTGGGTTCTTTATAAGAGGGAAAAACTGAGATCTAAATACAACAAGAACAAATGTACTGGATGTTACACTGAGGCTAGAAAAGTTTTGGGGTGGAAGGAACTTGGTAATCATAGAATCATAAAATAGTAGAGTTGGAAGGGACCATGAAGGCCATCAAGTCCAACCCCCTGGTCAGTGCAGGACACCAAGTTACACCATCCCACTCAGATGGCTGTCCAGTTTATTTTGAATGCCTCTAGTGTGGGAGAGCCCCCACCTCTCCAGGCAGCTGGTTCCACTGTCGTGTTGCTCTGACAGTGGGGAAGCTTTTCCTGATGCCCAGCCTCAATCTGGGTTGTTGCCACTTGAATTATTATTCCATGTCCTACACTCTGGCATCAGCAAGAAGAGATCTTGACCTTCCTCTTTGTGACAGCCATTGAGGTTGAATGGGCCAAGTCTTGCGACATGCCTTGCTGACTTCTGTGGACGTTGTTTTCAATATAGAGAAGACAGAACATTCATACTGACCTGGCCACTTCCAGAACTGAACGCAGGCTTGGGGAGCACCTGAGTTTCAGTCTTCCATGCTGCTACTTGCAGAGGTTTTGGGGAACAGGAGAGCTGGGGCTTGAGCTTGAGAGGGCTCTGAATGAAATTCATTAGGGTGGGGAATGATATAATGCTTGACTTTTCTAAAATGAAGGGAGAGGTGAGTTGATTTCTCCTTCACAGAACCATTTCAGAAGCATATAAGCACATATTTCCTTTAAAAGACTGAATGCACGCAGCTTGCAACAGTATTCTAAATTTTCCAGAACTTTTAAAATCTTCCCAGAAGTGATATGGGTTTTCATCACTCAAGTGTTTAAGGCCCAGCCACTAAAGTAACTTTCTCAAGTGTATCTCTCCAGATATTTAGGACTTCAGCTAAGATGAATCTGGGATGTACCGAGCAGTTAGTCTGACATCAATCCCTGGATAAATTCTGGAGCAAATTATTAAAAAATCAGTCTGCAAGCATCTTGAAGAAAATGCAGTGATTAATAAAAGCCAACATGGATTTATCAAAAATAAATCCTGTCAAACTAATTTAATCTCATTTTTTGAACGGGTGACCTCCCAAATGGACATAGGAACACTGTTGACCTAATCTACCTTGACTTTAGCAAAGCTTTCAACATAGTGCCCCATGACATTCTGGTAAGCAAATGAGCAAAAAGTGGACTGGATTAATATATATATAGGTATATATATATTAGGTGCGTCCAAAATTGGCTGCTAAATCAGACACAAAGAGTGCCCATCAATGGCACCTTCTCAAACTGGGTGGAGATAACTAATGGAGGGCCACAGGGTTCACCCAGTGCTCTTCAACATCTTTAGTAATGATTTAGATGAGGAAGTACAAGGAAAGATAATCAGATTTGCAGATGATACAAAGTTGGATGGAATAGTGAACACCCTGGAAGACTGAAGATCCAGTGCAATCTTGCTAAGCTTGAACACTGGGCTGAAAGCAACAAAATGAGATTCAATAGAGACAAATGCCAAATCTTTCACCTAGGAAAAAGAAGCCAAATGCATTGATATAAGATGGGGAATGTGAGGCTCAACAGAACTGAAAAAGAAGCTGACCTTGGAGTTATTGTGGACAACAGGCTAAACACGCGCCAACAATGTGATGCAGCCGCCAAAAGGGCAAATGCTATTTTGGGATGCATCAACAGAAATATTACTTCCAAATCATGAGAAGTAGTAGTTCCTGTATAGTCCCCACTAGTCAGAACTCACCTGGAATACCGTGTCCAGTTCAGGGCACCAAGATTTAAGAAAGATGCAGGAAAATGAGAAAGGGTCCAGAGGAGGGCAACAAAAATGATCCAGGGTTTGGTAATGCTGCCCTCTGAGGAGAGACTGAGAGAACTGGGCATGTTCAGCCTTGAAAGCAGAAGACTGAGGGGGACATGATATCCCTCTAGAAGTACCTCAAAGGCTGTCACAAAGAGGAAGGCCAAGATCTCTTCTCCCCAATGCCAGAGTGTAGGACACAGAATAATCCATTCAAGTGGTGGCAGCCTAGATACAGGTTGGACATCAGGAAAAGCTTCCCCACTGTCCAAGCAATACAGCAGTGGAACCAGTGCCTAGAGAGGTCATGGTCTGTCTCACGCTAAAGGCATTCAAAAAGAAACTGGACAGCCATCACAGAGGGATGGTGTGAACAGGTGTCCTGCAACAGCAGGGGGTTGGACCCAATGGCCCTCTTGACCCTTTCCAATTCTACTATTCTATGATTCCATGAGCCCGTAATTCCCATTAGTCCCACCCAGAATGATCAGAAATGCTAATGCTAATGATCAGAAATGCTGGGACCTGTAGGTCACAATGCCTGAAGGGTGCCCGCCTGGGGGATGCTGCTTTACACGGAATGAATACTGAGTTGCAGTTTAACATGAACAGCCTGGTATTCGAGTTTATGTCATCCCTTGTTATGTTGGGGTTAGGGTTGCACACCCCTAAGGCAGGGGCCTCAAACTCAGCTTACCTGGGGGCCGCTGGAAGTAGAGTCTGGGTGAGGCTGGGCCGCATCAAGGATCCCACCACCGTGGTGGTGGTGGGCCGCTCATCCTGCGTCGCTTCCGGAGGCCGGCCCGGGCACCGCCGGCGCTTTGAAGGCTGCAGGGCCCCTCCCCCGTGCCCCACCCGTCCCAGCAATTGGCCGCAGGCCACGAGTTTGAGACCCCTGCCCTAAGGGAATGATGCAACGGACATCCTGACAAACCCTGACCGGCCATAGGAGAAGTCAGAACCCCAGTTCCAACCTCAGAAAAACACTGCAAGGTATGACTTCAGACTTCCCTCCTTTCACCTGTCAGTTGGTGCCAGTCTTCCCAAGCTCAGAAGATCGACCTTGGAGCCAGAAGTCTGTGGGTGTTCTGGGGAGTACAGGGGGGAAAAGTGAGGTGCCACCTGGAAACAGAGCATCTTAGCCACACCTCACCCTCTCATCTTCATGCACTGGGACAAAAGACCCAGAGGTCTAGAATTGGCCATGGAAGTCTTTCCAGGGTGGGGAAAACTCAGAGACAACCTTCTCCGCCATGCTCTTTCCACCATCCATGGGATGCCCATAATCCTCCCAGTTCGGAATGTTATATATGGGTTGGTGTTGCCTGTTATACATTCATTGCCATAGGTCTATGAGCACTGATCAGAAGATGTTAGGCTGATACACACTGCTACTTTGAAAGCCTGCAGGTCACCCCACGGCAGGAAAATAGTCAAGCACACATGTCCCCTCTCCAGAGGAGCGAGAGTTCGCAAGTGAGCGAGGTTAGTTCCATGGGGTGACTCCTCCCTTTTCATCCAGCCACTCTCTGGGACATTAGAACTTCTCTGTATGGGTCGCGGCATATGTGAACCCCAGTTGTTTTGGCCTACAGCTTCCAACAGCCTTAGTCTGCATAGCCAATGGTGGGGGGTGCTGGGAGTTGTAGGCCAAAACACCTGGAGGGTGGCAAGTCCCCCTCTCTTGCTCCACATCCATCTGTGGCTACTGGTTTGTAGTGGCTTGCCTCATCCTGTTCAGAACCTGATGGGTCAATTTGGCAACCCTTCTGACTCTGAATCAGAATCTTAGTTTCCAGGAGAAATCAGGCTTCCTATTAAGTAACCTTGGAAATAAACAGCTGTATAACTTTTCTGCTATTTGCCATAATGCCTTGAAATTTGAAATTCTCCTGGTCCCATTTGAGGATATTCTATCTCAGACAAATAGTTCTAATTGCTATGCGCCTTCATATATATGTATTCTTTTTAAAGGAAACTGCTGAGAACTTTTTATGCCTTGGCATTAGTGGATGCAATTGCCAAGGACAGCTCCCTATTTTGAGTTGAATAAGTCCAACTAAATTGCTTCTGAGTAGCTGTGCAAGAGCAGCTTTTATTTCTGGGGAGTTGTTACAAAAATGCCGTACATCTTAGAGATGGCCCTGGTTAAGAAATCTTAAAAACGTTTCAGAAAGATAGGTGGGGAGTTCCTTCTGGAATGGGGGTGCACATGTTGGAGGGGCTATTTCATTCCACGGGTCATTTGGTAATTTGAATAAAGTTGGAATGTGTCATAGAGGACTTTTCATTATATCGAAAGTTTATAGGAAAAGGTATGCATTTTTGGACAATCATCGCTTTGATTTGTACATCTCCCAAAATCCTCGAGATCAGCTCAATATGCCCATCCATCCGTCCGTCCATCCATCCATCCATCATTAAATGCTCTTTTTCTTTTTGCAAGGAACCCAAGTCAGTTCACGCGATTCGCCTCCTCTCCATTTTATCATTGCAACAAACCTGCCAGGTAGCTTTGGTTGGAAATCACCGTCCAGCCAAAGTCACCAAAGGAGGTTCAGGGCCAAGTGGGGACCAGTCCCCAGACCTTTAGAGTCCCAGACCAACACCCCTGCACAGCACCGGCTGAATCTGACACACATCCCTTCTGCTGACGCTCACATTTCAGGAACAAGGAGGGTGGGATCTTTCCGCACAGGCAGATTCAGGATAGCCATTTATAGCCATCTAAGCCAAGCATTAAAGAGCTCATGTTGAGAAATAACAACAGTGATCAGCCATTGCTGGGAAAGGAGGAGTGTATGGACCAAGTCAAAATCATAAGCAGCATCAGGCGTAACTCACCTCCACGGAGTGTTTCCAGGTATTCTCAACGGGGGCTTGCATGCATGGCCACACTGTCACACAGGGCGAGCCACGAGCCGCACCACGGCTGCACAGACCCTTCTCGTTCATAACTTACAACAGGGAAGGGTAACCCAAGGTGATGAGCACGATGGGTTTTCTTATTGCGAAGGAGGTAACAGTAACGCTACTGCATGCCTGCTCATACTCCGTAGGGTTATCGGGACAAGATGAGCAAAGGCTCTGCTAAAAGCCTGGCACTGTAAGAACAGCTTCGGACTTAAGGTGGGATTCCCGATCTGATCAGAAACGCGTCTACTAGCCCTGCTCCCTATGGATGCCTCAGCAATGCTGCTATTTGCCTGTCAGGAAGACTCTAGGACACACTGATTGTTTGCCTGTCCTGATGGTTCTTCCTTTTGCGTTGCGTCTTAATCACGTTCAACCGCGTTCATTGTTTTCCTCTCATATGCCTCTAGCAACCTGCCTGTGTGATGCCTCCAAACTGGGTATGTTACTGATAGCTTATAAGAGTGTCTCGTATGGACTCCATCATGGTAGTCCCTCTGGGGCTGCCTACATGTTGCCTGTATTTCCTGTAGGTCTGAACGAACTGCAAAATGTTCCTTTGATCGTACACCCCTGGCAGACCCTTTCTGACTTTCTTTGTCAGGGTCAAAGCACTAACGGCTGCTTGAAGTGTTTGAAGGTGCATTGGTACCTCTTCCTGCACATTCCTGATGAGTAGCAGCACTCATCAGATGTTCTTGAGAAAGAAGAGGGGCTCCTTCTACCCCTCTAGCTCAATCCAGGCCAGGGAGATGCTTCCGGCATGCACCGCTGAGGCCAACAGGCCCTTGAAAAGACACTTTCTTTTCCTTTTTAGTCTTTTGATGGACCTGGCAGGCAATGGCTGTCTCTTCTAGCTCCATAAATAACTCTGGCCTAAGTCAGTGACTTTTCAAAACATAAGCATAACCCTGCTCTGTATAACTTCATGGGTAAGGAAGGATGTAGCTCTCAGCATGTCATTTATTCCCGTCTTATATTTGATTCTTCCTGAATGTTCAGATTTTTAACATGTTCGCATATGAATATTCATATGCTTTTTCATACACATTTCTCAGACTGGATACATTTTGGTTTGCAATTTTACCTGCTACACACCTTTCCTTAATATGGTAGGCTGTTGAATGTTATTTTCAAGAATATATGCACTTTTTCTGGGTCCTTTTCTGGAATATATGCATTTTGTGGGCACTTTTTTCCTTTTTGGGCATTGCAAAATTCAGAGAAGTAAAACTTACAGAAAAGCTGAGAGTGGTTCATGCCTTGGGTCAGAAGTGTGAAATTAAGAAAATATGTAATAAAACGCCAGCAGAGTTAAGGTACAATCTTCATGTCCCAACCTGGGTTGTGGACCTTTGTCCTGTTGGAAATTGCATTGGATTGTGCCCTTAGTTGCTCACACACTCCTCATTTTGGGGTGCAGCATCCCATCCCATTTGACTGCTCTATGAGCAAAGCAACAAATACCGTGACCTGGTGCCAATAAAACCAGTGGACTAAAGTAGGTGTTGCTGTTGCACAATGCATTCTGGGCCACTGAGTTCATGCCTATTCTACAGGCAATCCCTTTTACCATGTGGAAACAGATGAGTCGTTCAATATGACTGTGTCTAAATCAACTGTCTGTATCAGGAGTAGGGCGACGGTGTCCCCTGAGGTCCATGATGCCTTCTACTCTACCTGTGACTGTTTTGCAGAAAAGTGAAGGCTCCAAATGCTTTCCTCTCCTATTCCATCCACACCTCTAGGCCCACCATTCTAAGGAATACGTGGGATATTCCTTAGAAGCCAAATGGCATATGACTATGGGCCAGTGCTTTCACTTGCAGCTTGCCCATTTTGTGCAGGCATCCAGGGCACTTTCTCCAATCACCAAGATGCTCACAGGGCCCAACAAGCTTCCTTACCCCCCACCCCCACTTGACATCACCTCGTTTGCTACATTGCCATGCATGTAGTGGGGCACTGGTTACAGATGCTTGACTAGGACCCAATGGATCTGGGTTCCAGTTCTAACCCGGCCACGGAGCTCAGTGGGTGACTTTGGCCCAGTCATTCACTCTCAGCCTGCCCTACTCCTGTGGGTATAAAATGAAGAGACAGATAACCTTGGAAGCTTCCCCTGGGCTCTTTACAAGAGGAAGAAAACAGGATATAAATATAATAGGATGAGAATGGGTCGAATGAGTGTATACGATGCTAGAACATGACCACATGGTACTTATTTATTTTTCCAGTACACAGGGGTGTCAATTCAACTCATCCTCAAATGAAGAACATTATATTTATCACCCTTTATCTATTGGGTTAGACCCAGATTTAGTCAAGCTTTGGGTAAACAAACTCATTGAAATCAACAGAACAAGCACATTTATTTATTCATTTATGAGATTTATATCTCAGCTTTTCCTCTGTAAAGAACTCCAAGCAACTTACATCATTCCTCTCCTGCTGCTCTCGGTCGTATCCCCACAACAAGCACCCTGTGAGGTAGGTTGGGCTGAGAGTCTGCAACTGGTCCACGGTCCGCCAGGGAGCTCCATGGCCAAGCAGAGGATAGATCCAGATCGCCTGGGTCTTTGTCCTGCCCCGTTAACTGCTACCCCATGTTGAGTAAGTCCCTTGATTTCAGTGGGTCTTCTCTACGAATAGCTAAATCTGAACCCAACACATTCTTAAGGGTAAAAGCTGTAACACATAGTAAGGTTGTGATATGTTGGGTGGGACGCCGGGAGGGCACAGCTGCCATTGCCAAGCTGAGCACTGAACAATACATTTTATTCCCAATGATTTCCATTTTATTTCATTGTGAGTTAGTACTACTTCATGTGTTGGTTTGGTGTATACAGTAAATGGTAGGAGGGTCAGTTTCTCAACATTCCTCTTAGTTCCATACATGGAATGAAGAGCAGGGGTGCGTGTGTGCGTGTGTGTGTGTGCCCACCTGCTGTCCTTGCCTCCATGCATAGATCTGAAATGCCAAACTGAACCAACAACATGTTACAAGGGGGTTTAATTGCCTCCACCTAGTTGAGAACTTTGGATTCTGCAGGGTTCCTCAACCTGCATACAGAACCTGTGTTCATACAACTGCAGGGTCCAAAATTCCCTTCCATTCTTCAGGTCAATATATGATGGTCAAAAGCTGGAGGAGTGGGCACAAATATACATCTGATATGAACCTGTTCATTGCTTGAGATCTGTAGGAAAGCATGACTGGGTCTTCTCTGAGGCAGTCGCTACCAGTAGAACTCTCCCATGGGAGGTTAGTCCGGTCCCTTCTTTGTTCAGCTTTACATGGGTTGTTAAACTTTTGCTGCCACTCCAGCATGATTTTGCTGCTGATAAGAAGTTCAATTATTAAATGTCATAAAGATTTTGAATTGTTTTAAAAGTTCTTATGATGCTTAACTCTAAAAAAGCACCATTGGAAAAGCATTGGAAAACTTAAATGGAAAAGCGCCATTACGGCTAGGAGCTTTCGACAACCTGGGCTTCTACGAAGTGGCTGCTCTTTCCTTCCAGTACCCTTCTGCTGAGTTCTTGATTCCTTGCATTTCCTCTGCCTACTGGGATTTCTTTTCATTTGCTCAGCTAGCAACTCAGCTGGAGCTGTGCACAGAACCTACCTGAAGTTAGAGCCAAAGTTTCTTGTCTCAGTGGAGACTCTGAGAAGCCGTTCTGCATCATTCTCCTGCAAATTCGACTGTTCTTGACTGTCCCAGATTAGACAGTCAAGAGAAGCGAGAAGCTACATCATGGTTCCACCTCAATGAAAGGTCCCTTAGCTTACAATGCCAGTATGCACATTAACCATTGAATTCAGTGGGTCCCCAGAGCAAATGGACGCAATGGTGCTCTCAACACATGGAGAGACGCAAAATATACCCCCTTTGCTGGACCATAAGGGGGAGATGGAAAATAATGGAAACGTTCAAGTCAGTATTGGGTTTGCTTACACCGACTTCTTCTGCGCATTCATTCATTTGTAATAGCTGGTAGAAAAGGGAGCTAAAAAGTAGAACTGATGCCTTGGGGATAGGTTTGATGAAACAGAATATTAAAGCGGAGAAGAAGATGGAAGGAGAGAAGCGGGTGGAGAGAATGAGCTGGCACCCAGCGTGTTGTTGCCATCCCTTTTATAAAGTGAAGTCAGAATGGTACTCAAATAAATGCATCAGCTTTAAGAAGGTGAAGTACCAGAAAATGTCTTATAAATCACCTTCTGCTTGCAGGGAGTGACTTTTTGAGACTTATCCCTTTCAATAATATGAGTGAGATTCTGAGCACTTCAGAATATTTCACTGTGTTGTTGTTGTTGTTCAGTCACAAAGTCATGTCTGACACTGTAACCCCATGGACAACATTCCTCCAGGCTCTCCTGTCCTCCACCCTCCCCCGGAGTCCACCCCCCCCACCCCCCAGTGACCCCATCCAGCCACCTCATCCTCTGCCGTCCCCTTCTCCTTCGGCTGTCAATTGTTCCCAGCAACAGGGTCTTCTTCCTTCTCATTAGGTGGCCAAAGTATTTGCGCTTCAGCTTCAGTACCTAACCTTCTAAAGAGCAGTCAGGGTTGATTTCCCTCAAAAAGGGTCCAATCCAATGCAAGTATGCAAAGAAAAAGAAGGCTTACACTTCCCAGCATGCCCCTGCATAGCTGTCCGGAGCATGCTGGGAGCTGTGGGACATTTTTCTGTCCAAGTCTGCATAGGATTGCCTCTGTAGATTTTTCGCCTGAAGAGGAACCTCTGAATTCATATAGGATGTCATTTCGTATGAAATCTGTTAACAACCTCAGGTTCTGCAATTCCAGTTTCATTTTGAAATTTCTGGTTTTCTTGAAATTCTTTAGATGTTCTACCCAAAGAGAAGCTTCTGAATTCTTTTTGAAGTTCATATTGGATGCAAGCTTGCAATGTCTGGAACTCTCAAAGGAATTTCAAAACCTTGAAACATTTTTCCTAGAAAATGTTTGAGGAAGAATCTTCAAAGTTTGGTCAAATTTCATTTTTACAGTGGCTAATCTCTGTGAGGAAAAGCACTAGCAATTCACACCTTTCAACTGGTTTGGCAGCATAATAATTTATGGGGAAATGCAGAATCCAGATTATTTTTAGTCACTCCTGTCCATATGAAAAGCAAAACCTTTTATCCTATTAAAAATATCTGTGCTTGGGGCCTTCTAGGTTTTATTTCACATGGTCAGATGGTTGCATGCAATCAACCAATACATGTACAAAGAGCAACCCTTTTTCAGATGACAAGCACGGATGAACATTGGAGTGCAAATGTTTACTCCCAGATTCACAGCTCGGTAGCCATCACTGTCATGTTTTGGCTGGGAATATTTGGCTGAGAGTAGGAATTTCAGACTTCAGACTGAAGTCACTGGGGGAGCTTTGGTGGTATTTATTTATTTATTTATTAAAACATTTTTATGCCGCCCCATTCACCGTAGCCTCGGGGTGGCTCACATCATCAAGTTAAAATAATTATAATATAAATTAAGAATATAAATATTAAATTAAAATACAACAATACAGTATAAAATAAGCCGCCCTGGCCAAATAAAACCAATAATGTTAACAGTTAAAATGCCGTTTGAATAAAAAGGACTTTGCCTGGCACCGAAAAACAAATAACGACGGCGCCAGGCGGACCTCACTGGGGAGCGCGTTCCATAACTTAGGTGCCACCGCAGGTATGCAATGATAATGCTAAGTTAAATCATCTGAGGCTGCCCATTCTGCTAACGGGACCCACCAGTAGCTCAGTGGGAAGTGGCTGGCTCATTAAGCAAACAGAAATATTTGGAGCTGCTAGTTTCCAGGGTAGGGAAAAGCCAAAGGTCGCCACTGACCTGTTCCGTTTCTAGAAAGGAGCATTTCCACTAGTTTTGGGGGCTGCTTTGAGATGCGCTGGCTACCAGTATCACTGGCGATGTGTCCCCAGCACAAAGACACAGCTGGAACGAATGGCTGCCCGAGATGCCACTCTCTGGGTCTTCACCTCTGCTCATCTCATATTAGCCGACTGCAAACAGTAGCGATAATTTCCATGAATTATGCAGATTGACAAATCAGTATGTCGATCAACAGTACAGGGAAGCAATATACATTTCAATGAGCTCTCTAATTACAATGGAGAAGAAAAAAGAAAGGAGGAATAAATTGCCATTCAGAATCTCTTGCCAATAGCGAGAGCTGGCATGATGTGGCTAAGAAGCCCTCTTTAAATATCATTTTACTGGCTTGGGTTGCTTCAGATTCTAGCTGGGCAGTGATCCAATTCTCTTGCTTACTGAATGTCTTATTTGTGGCCTGCAATTACCAGGCTTTCTGTTTAGGACACTTCCCTGCAGTTGAAAATCTGGGCCTTTTGCTTTGGGAAGATAAAATTATGATTATCTGCTCCAGTTCCAACTTTCAGTTGTTTGATTTCCATGTACTGCATCCCTTTTCTTGACTTTGATACTGTCCACAAGTTCAACATGTTCAGCACAGAAATGTACTTCCCTGGGACAAGTGAATGAAGATCAAACTAGTTTAAGACCAAGATGTAAGTGCATTCCCCATTTCTCCATTGTGATTCCAGTTTTGTCCTGATAGGCTTATCAAGATATTCATTCTTAATATTAACTTTTCTGTTTCTTTCTTTTCCCAATATATTCTTCTTGAGCTTTTCCCATCAGTAAAAAGCATATTATGCCACATCATTGATTTATATAAAGGCTCCCATGAAATTAATGCCTCTTGCTAAAGTGAATTTATCCAGGAAATCCACTCTGATCCAAAGTTCCACACTTTCCTTAAAGCATCCCCTGAGCTCTGCTGGAGGAAGGAACCTCTCTGGTGCTTTGATGTTGGATGTCTCCCCACTACTGCCAAAAGATGTAAAGGAGAATTAGGGTCCTTTAGCTTTTCAAAGAATGTTGCCATCTTTTTCTTGACTCGAAAGAAAAGCTGCTTGTTCCAGTATTCACTCTTATGAAGATCTATTAAAGCTACAGGGATTGTATTCAAATGAAACTGATTATCTAGACACCTTCCAATCAAGGTTCATCCTAGTTTTGGAATGGAAGCTACCTTGGTTACCCAAAGATGACCTTCTCCAGGAAAAAGACAGGGGGAGAGCCACCTGGTGAGTCCCTTGGACCCCCTAGCAATACCATCAGCTCTTATATCCTTCTGGAAAGGATATCAAATTTGGGAATTGGATGCACTACATTAAAGTGCTTCCACTCCTACTCAGAGGGCCAATTCCAGAAGGTGGTGCTTCTATCTCCCATGCTGTTCAACATCAACATGAAACCCGTGAAGGAGGTTACTCAGAGACATCAGCTGTCCTCATGCAGCAGAATCCAGTTGTCACTTTTTGTATCAGTGGCTGTTCTAAATCAGTCCCCGCACCTTGTAGTTCAGGGCTGGCCATCTGCCTAAACACTATTTAATCTAATCTGGAGGGGGTCACACTCCTGCTAAAGGATTAGATTCATAGTTTGAGAGTGTCCTTGAATCCAGCATTATCAGAAGAGACACAGGTGGATCTGATGGTGTGGAGCACCTTTTATCAGGTAAGCTTGATAAGGCAAGCACATCCTTCTCTGGAGAAAGATAACCTAGCTGAGCTTGGCCCTATTCTGGTACCCTCTTGATACTTCAATGTGCTATACAGGAACTTTCCTTTGGAAATGGACCTGAATCTCCTGCTATTCCAAACAAAGAAGCAAGACTGGTATCAGGGACTAGCTAATGGAATCATATCATGACACTGCTTTACCATCTGGACTGGCTGCTAGTCTAGATTTTCACTTGATAAGACCACTAATATTAACGTTCAGAGCCCTAAATGGCTCGGGGACAAGTTATGTGAAGATCATTATACCAGCCTGAACTCTAAGATAGTCCTTGGTGGTCCTTCTCCACAAGCTCAAGCCAAGTGAAGTGAAGAAGACGGCTACTGCATAGGAGGCCTTTTCTGCTGTGGCATCCCACTCAAGGGAAGAGCTCACATTACCAGCTACACTGTGGAAGTATTCTTGGTGCGAGATGAACACCTTCCTATTTTCCAAGGGCTTTTAGTCTTTCACTTTCTGTGGTTTTAAACCTGTTATTGTATGTTAAGTCTCTGCCCCGTTGCTAAGCTTTTGGTTTCTATTTTATACTGCATTTTTAAACTTTTGCATTTTATTTTTGCATGTCAAATTTTACAGTTTTCACTATCTGGAGGCATAGAAATATAAGAAATTGCTGAATAAAACACCTGCTATTAATAAGTGTCCCCTTTGTCTTTCTAGCTCCATGCTATGACAGTTAAGCCTTTCATTTGCAGTAGGTTTTGCAATCCAGGCTGAAGGGAAATTGAGGGAATTTAAGAACTTTCATATCTCTGCCTGTAATGGGGCCTCTCCATATCTGTACCAACATTGCAAAATTTCCCAGACATGCATTTAAGCCTGAAATGGATAGAATTTAATTCCAAATGGAAAAGAAAAGAAAAACAAAGATTGTAACTTAAATTATTGGCCATCCTGTTCCAGCTGCAACTCCATTTTAAATATGGGCAAACAGTCTTAAGCTCAACCAAGAAAGTGTTTTCTCAAGTGTTAAAGGTCAACACTTTGAAAGCTTCAAAAGCTCTTGGGGGGTTTAGATTAATGCTTGAACACCACAGATGTACTGATCTGGGAGTGGTGCAGCCACTGAGTTTTCCTGCTGGAATTGTGCAATCAGTACTCCCTAGAAATGGATGTGGAGATGGACATATGGTCATTTGTGTTCGGAAATCTGTACATTTCCAGACTTGCAATGTGTTCCACAGAACGAGCAAAATGCATCCAGTAAAACATGCTCCTTTCAAAAATGCATGGAAACATGCTTAAGACAGTAGATGGATATGTACAAAACTATGCACTATTTGGAAAACCCAAATGAAATGCACACATTCAAAATGCTATGGCCCTTTCTATATAGCTTTCAGAAATGTTTTCAATAATTGTGTTTTAATTGGTTTTAATGTATTTTATTTTGTTAATGTGTTTTACGTATTGTGAGCCACCTAGGAAGGCCTCGGCAGTTATAGGCAGCTTAGAAATACATGTATAAGTAAATAAATAAAATGGGGAAAAGAGGAGCTCTGTGGAATCGGACCTGACTGAACTGCTCATTCCTACAGACATACCAACCCTACTCTGGTTGCTACCCTTCGCCTAAGGCTGTACCCCAAAAAGCATCCTTTATTTTGGCGGAAAGGGGCAGCTTTGTGAAAGCCCCGAAGGTTCCACCAAGCCACTGCCTCGACATCATTTCCACCAGGATATTATGTGGTCTAGAGCAGGGCCTTCTCTGCAGTGGCACCCCAATTGTGGAATTCGCTCCTCAGAGAGGTTTCCCTGGTGCCGTCACTTTTTTCTTTTTGGCACCAGGCCAAATCCTTTTTATTTTCCCTATATTTTAAGACCTGACTGTTTGAATTGTTGTTTTATTATTAGTTTAATTTTTAGGATGCTGTGTTTAAATATTTTTACATTTTGTATTGTTATACTGTCCCGATACTTCAGGAATGGGACAGTCCAGAAGAGTTTTAAATAAATAGAGTCCACATACATTGCTGGAATAATGCTTGAGCCTTTCTTGCCAGCAAATAAGGTGTCCATTCTATTTACCCTATTTACATCCCATCCTTTTTCCTCCAAGGAACCCAAGACAGCTCACAGATTAATGCAATGAGGTGTTGCATTAAGAGCACAGGGCTGGGATGCAGGCGATCCGCTCAGCCATGGAACCCACTAGGTGACTTTGGGCCATTCACTGACTTGCAGCTCAACCTACCTCACAGGGTTGTTGTTCTGGGGATAAGATTGAGAGCAGCAGGAGGAGAATGATGCAAGCCACTGTGAGTTCATTATAAGAAAAATAAATAGATAAATAAATAGCAGTTTCCTCCTCATCATCATCATTTTATCCTCAAAACAACAGCCAGCCACGGTTGTCAGGCTAAGAGTCAGTGACTTGCCCACAGAGACTCAGTGAGATTGCTGACCAACTCAGATCTTCCTGGATCCTCAGCACAACACTCTAACCACTACGTCACGCTGCTCCACTTAGTTAGTCTTCCTGTAACTGCTATTCCATTCCTCTTCCTCAATGTGAATGCTTTTCCTTTCTAACCATGGTGATGGGAGAACAAATAGAGTGGTGGGGGATTTATTCAGAATCCACATAGGGTCAAAACAAGGTGGTCCATGCTCAGCTGAATTCTGCTTACAATTTGAGCATGGACTACTTGAATTTTCACCCCGCTGTGCTTGCTTTTATGAGGAAGTAACCTTTTTCCCTTCAAAGTTCCATTGCTTTTTCTGTCCCTTTGGCCCTCAAGAGGCGAACAGTTGGCAAGCGAGGGCTTCCTGGGCTGGCCATTCTTTTATTTTGGCTGTGCTGCATAAATGATTCATAATGAGGGAGGGCAGGTGGCCTGAACTCCTGCGGAGGGACTCACGAGCAATGCTATGCACAGGAAAGAGATTCACCAAGCTTCAAATCTGGTTCTACCAAGTGCAAAGCACCCTTTCTTTTTATTTTCTGGCTCTGGAAGAAGTCTGAGGAAAACGAAACCAAATGCATCGATACAAGATGGGGAATATGTGCTCAACAGAACTGAAAAAGGAAAAGATCTCAGAATAATTGTGAGCAATAGGCTAAACATGAGCCAACAATGTGATGCAGCCACCAAAAGGGCAAATGCTATTTTGGGATGCATTAACAGAAGTATTACTTCCAAATCATGAGAAGTAGTAGTCCCTCTATAATTCCCACTAGTCAGAACTTACCTGGAATACTGTGCCCAGTTCTGGGCACCAAGATTTAAGAATGATGCAGGTAAATTAGAAAGGGTTCAGAGGAGGGTGACAAAAATGATCCAGGGTTTGGAAACACTGCCCTCTGAGGAGAGACTGGGAGAACCTGGCATGTTCAGCCTTGAGGAGAGAAGAGTGGGGGTGGGGGCATGATATCCCTCTATAAGTACCTCAAAGGCTGTCACAAAGAGGAAGGTCAAGATCTCTTCTTGCTGATGCCAGAGTGCAGGACACGAAATAATTCATTCAAGTTGCAACAACCCAGATTCAGCCTGGACATCAGGAAAAGCTTCCCCTCTGCCAGAGAAATATGACAGTGGAACCAGCTGCCTGGAGAGGTGGTGGCTCTCCCACACTGGAGACATTCAAGGGGAAACTGGACAGCCCTCTGAGTGGGATGGTGCAACGCGGTGTCCTGCAGCAGCAGGGGGTTGGACTGGGTGACCTTCCTGGCCCCTCCCAACTCTACTCTTCTATGATTCTGTGAGATGACTGCTTGCTCCATTCCTGCATCCGCAGCTACTTTTAGCAATAACCTCTTGCATCCTTTTAGCAAGCAAAGCCATAGGATCAAAAAGCACAGCATCTGAACATACTAAAGACCTAAAGATGTCCAGTTCCACCAGCCATGCATCTAACCCAATTTGCAGCATTTTAAAGCTTCTTATTTACCCAATATGGAAAAACAGAGCAAATGACTTTTATTCTACTCAATCCATTCAGTAAATCCTATAAGGATAACACATGGATAATGTATTAGTCAATTTGATCATCAAACGAGATTTTGCAGTATCCGCAGGAGAATAGATGGCACTCTCTTATGTACCCAGTGCATTACCGAACACTTGAGATATCGGGGAGATGAATGTTCTTTATTAAATTGCTGCCTCTCTCAGAGAGGCGAGCTGAGAAATGTGTTGCTTGTGAACATCAGTGTTTGATCTTCCATCTACTGACTTCCCCCTACCATTTGCTGATAAGATAATAAAGGGGAGAAAAACCACATGGGGTGGCTTGAGGAATAAGGAAACCCTTGCCAGCAAAATACAGCCAGAACAGTTGGACTGGCCGTGCATCCCGTTAATCGTGGTTCGTAACATCTGCAGAACAGCTGAGACATTGGAAGGGGCAGGGGAGAGGGCATTTGCTTGGAAAAGAGCAGACTAAAGAAACCAAGAAAATGAAGCAATGTGAACCAAAACAAAAAGGAGAGGAAGGACAGAAATGGCTAGAGAGGAAGTGCGGGGAGGGGGAGGGGCAGCTAAGACAAGGGTTTCCAACCCCGGAACCATTCTTGCAAATCACAGCAATGTTGCACAGCTTGTCGTTAGGGACTCCAAAGGAGGCTGGAGAGCATTCAGTGAGGAAGGCAATTTAAGGCCTGGGTGAGCAGAAGAGAGATCCACTGAGAGATCTCAGGGTGATTTGCAGTATATTAGCAAGGCTTTCTGACTGCCAATCGTTTAATGATGGCAAGTCAAATAGAAAATGGCAAGAGCATTGGAATGGAAAAAAATGGAGAGAGCACCCCCAACGTGACTGGTTTTGTACTAATTCAATTTTTCCCAATCTGGTGAATTGTTTCAGGTGAAAACTCTCAGGATTCCCGACCTTTGGCATTACTGGCAGGGCTGATGGATGGCCAAGCCCACGACATATAAAAGGCACCAAGTTGGGAAAGGCTGTGCTAATTGCTCAGCTTTGAGTCTCAGTGTCCTTTCCCTGGATCACACAAGTTTTAATTGTTTGGCATCATCAAGATCTTTCCACAGTTCTAACAGCCACTTCAAGAATTTTGCATCAGATTCCCTAACCTGAAGCACCTCAGGAGAAGATCTTTATGCCCCATGGAGTGTCGTGGGTAACTTACCCCACTCCACCTCTACAGCCAACTATTTCCTACCTGCTTTTGAGGAGTGGAGCTCTGGATTCTAGCAACAACATGAGTGGACCTTTGGATTCTAAGCTGAAAGTTTTCCTACCCCTGATTTTGGGGTAGGCAGCACCTGCTGGGATTCTAACTGGCAGCAGATGGACCTGTATGGGGACAGGTAGCAAGGCTGGAGACTCCAGGAATAATCTGCACCAGCAATTCCTCCAAGGCAACCCTGGTTCCACCTCTGCATGCAGATAAATAGAGATTTAGCAGCCCAGACTGGATCCCCGTTGTGCCTTCCTGCTCTCTTTCCATCTACAGCTGGGTTGATGAATTACACTCAATCTTGGGAGGCATTTACAATAGTTTGGAGGAGGGGAATGTGTTTCCCCACTGAGTCCCTTTTCATAATAAAGGCTCATTCATAATATACACATTTATAGTAAACATTTTGAAGTAGCTCAGAAGCTGCTTGGCACACTTGCAGTTTTCATCAACAGATGCATACATTTGAATGGTGCTGATAGAAAGGATAATCAAAATGCATGGGCATTCAGGTGTGATACCTAAATGGAGCTTCCATATTCAGAAGCAGTCTATATCTGAGTACCAAATACTAGGGAAAGCAGTTTAAAGGATGGGCGCTTGTTCCAAAGTTTGCAGGTGTCTGTGAGGGGTCTCTTGGCAACATATAGGTATGTGAGGGGGTGTCACATGGAGGTGGGCAGAGAGCTGTTCTCCCCTGCAGAGGAAGGCAGGATGAGCTCCAACGGAGCCAAGCTCAAGGAACCAAGGTTCAGTTTGGATGCCAGGAAGTACTTCCTGATGGTTACGACCCCAGGAGTATGGGATGGGCTTCCATGGGAGTGGTTGAGGCCCCATCGGTGTGGGTGTTCAAGGATAGGCTGAACATGCACATGGTAGGCATGTCATGAGCTGAGCCAGCTGGAGCCAGGGGTCAGACTAGATGGCCCGGGAGACCCTTTCTGACTTGTTTTGTTTCTATGTTTCTATGCAAGGGACTGGATCCAGGGACTGGAAAGAAAGCTCTTTGAGGAGAGATAGGAAGAACTGAGCACGTTTAGCTTCGAGAAGAAAAGACTGAGGGGTGATATGATAGCACTCATAAGCACTTGAAAGTTTGTCACAAAGAGGAAGGACAATCTTCTTGATCATCCCAGAGTACAAGACACAGAACATCAATCTCAAGTTATGGGAAGCCAGAGCCTGCCTAGATATCAGGAAGAACTTCCTGACCGAGAGCAATACGACCATGGAACAAATTGCTCGTGGACGTTGTGGGCTCTCCTCCCTTGGAGGCACCCAAGATGCAGCTGGACAGCCATCTGGGAGGGACGGTTTAGCTGGGAGTCTGCGCTGATCAGGCAGTTGGGCCTGAAGGCCCTCTGGCCCCTTCCGGCTCTGCTATGCTGTGATTCTAGGACCTCTGCTGCAAACAGGAAACACCAACAGGAACACGTTTAGGTTTTACACCCCTGCTGAAGTGTTAGGAAGTTCATACTCAACTCATGTCCTCCATCTCTTATATGAAACAAACAAAGAAGGGCTGGCAAGTTTAAGATAAAAATTAAAGAAATGTAGGGCTGGTCTATACATGCAGCATGAAGATTACTGAATGGACTTCAGACCATAGAAAAAGGGTTCTCATTCAGAAAACATCCCGTGTTAATACGAATACCTCAGGCAGCAGCTTGGGACTGCAGTAGTGCATGGAATGCGGTCTGTCTGTGTGCTACAGTCCACTTCTTTCTTCAAGTGTCAACTCCAAGGGAGGTTCAGTGGGAAGCAACAACAGGGACGGCCTTCGCAGGGGTGGCCCCTCCACCGTGGAAGGATGACTGAGGCCCGCCTGGTTCCCACTCTGTCCTCCGTTCAGTGCCAGGTTAAGACTGCCCTCTGTGCTGAGGCACGGAAATATGTCCAAAGTTATCTAAGGGCTGGATGGTATCTTCTTGTCTGGTCTGTTATCTGCAAAATGAAGCACTAAGTGCCGTTTTACTTGTTCACTGTTTCAGTCTTTTAAACTTGCTTTTATGTCATGGATATTCTAAAACATGTTGTGCTGTTTTGATTGTCTTATGGTCTTGCTAGGAACTGTTGGGAACTGCCCAGAGATGTTTGGCTTTTGGACACTGTAGAACTTAAAGATAAAATCTTGCTGGAAGCACAGCAGGCAAACTCCCTTTCTCTCTCTGGTTGTCTGGCTTGTACTGGTTTGCTAATTGCAGGGCATTTCTGTGCAGAAAAAGAAAGCATCTCTCACCTCTAGCTAGAAGTGGTACAATCCACCCCATCGTTTTGCTGCACACACTTCTGACTTTTCTCCAGGGAGCATTTACTGTGAGTTCATGAATCCTTACTCCAAGTTGCTCATGGGCTCTTTAAGCAGTGCTATGATCCTCCAGTTTAACTTGTGTTTTTCAGAGCATTTTCTGATTTATTTTCAAAATGAGGGAAATGAGGTGTTACGTTACAGCAGGGAAAATGGCACTCTGCCTCCTGGTGTATTTGCACCATGTCACTGCACCACAGCTCCACCTAGAGGTTGTGTAGCAGAACAGCAGACAGGGAAGAGCTGTTTGTGTAGAGCTTAGATCTCACTGCTGCGATGAGCCTGAATATAGATGAAGCAATGAACAGCACAATCAGTGCCTAACATAGAAAAGTCCAAACTTCACCACTGCTGAACACCAGCCGAGGGGTGATAGGAAAGGACAGTGGCGCCCCCTGCTGGTGGAAAAGTGCTCTGTTGATGCAGTGGTCTCAACATCCCAGTGGTCCATGGTGTGTGGAAAAGAACTAGCAGCGGTCTTTCTGCTGGCAGGAGTAGCCATGTGGTGCTTGTCCAGGACTGAGTTTGGGTGGATCGTTGTGGGTGAGTCCACCAGATTCAAAGCCCAAACGCATCCTGAGAGAGGACCAGGCCCAGCCTGGAGATCATGCAGCTAGTCCCTCCTTATCAGCTTAAATGGTACCACTTGTGGTTTTCCTCCCATTATTTGGTTCATTTTAAATCATTCTCCTTTTCATGTTGGAGAAACTAGCTATGAAGGACATGCGGGGAACAGACTGTGTTGCCAGGTGGAAACTGGGACGTTCCTTCCTTAGCTTCTCCCATGTCGCCACTCCCATTAGTTGGAGAAGAAGAAACCCTTTTATCAAGACAGGCTAGCATCTAATGCTACTTCCAAAGGCGGAATGAAGCTAGCATTGGAAAAAGGAGAACCTCGGTGGAAAGCAAGTGGATGGATTCGCTCCCTCATCCAGGTGAATGGTGGGAGATTCAGGACAGGCAGCCGGAAGGACTTCTTCACACCGGGCATAGCAGAAGTGCTCGTGTGCCAGTCCTTTCCATGAGATGGAGCGACGGCTAGTGCATTGCAGGGCTTTGAAAGGGGATTGGTGCCGGCCCCATGTGCCGGCCTGCCCCTTGAGACTGGAGGCAGGGGCCCTTCTCTGGGAACCACGAGCAGTGGCTACTAAGCCTGGTGACCATGCGCTAGCTCTAGTATCAGAGGCAGCCTGCCTGTGAACAGCCGTTGCTGGGGAACATGGGTGGCTTAATGTTGCTGTAAGTCTGCTGTGGATGCTGGTTGGATATGGAACAGACAGACTGCTGGGTTCAATGGGCCTTGGTCAACTCCAGAACGGCTCTTGCATTCCTTGGCTTTCTCCTGATAGAAGATGCATACTGCCGTGGACGGCTTGAAAGAACGGTGTGATGTGACTATTGATAAGAACAATGCAAAAGTTAGAAAGAAAATTGTTGAGTTGTAACCTGGACATGCTGCTTGTTTCTCTTCTCTAGATACCTGGCTGGACATCAGGAGAAGCTTCCTCACTGCCAGAGCAATACGACAGTGGAACCAGCTGCCTAGAGAGGTGGTGGCTCTCCCACACCAGAGACATTCAGAAAGAAACTGGGCATCCATCTGAGTGGGACGGTGACCTGCAACAGCAGGGGTTGGACCCACTGGCCAGTTCTACTATCCGATGATTCTATGAGTCTCTTACTCCTGAGCAGAAAGCAGCTGCTGCATTCCCCAAGGGACACACAATCTACCCAATCTCCAAATTAAGTCATCTGGCTTTGTAAAATCTAGAAGACAGGCAAATGATTTAAGGTTCCTCTTGATGACATTTCAGCACTGACATTTTCGGATGGTCATGGCTGGAGTTTGCATGTAGATATGATCATGTTTTAATCTAAGCCAAAAGGGAAAGATCAGAGCTTGACATTTATGTGCAACCCATTTGTCACTTTAAAATAACACAGAAGTGGTAAAGCTGGATTGTCATACAGAAAATAGACTCTCTGCTCCATGAAGGAATATACATCAAAGCGTTGCCTCAAGAGCCTTACTCCTCATGATTAATTTAGTCATAATTAAGAGCCTGCGCATTAGAGGCAGTGCAGCATGGTGTGGATCGAGTGCTGGATTGGGACCCCAGAAGATGCAGGTTCTAGTCTTCCCTCAGCCTTTGGGCCAGTCACCCAAACTCAGGGTTGTTCTGCCGTTCCTTACAGGGAAGGGAGCTGTGCAAGCCACCTTGGGCCACCTTGCGGGGAGAAGAGCGGCAGGATACAACTGCAGTGCAAGAGCAGTGGTGTAAGCACCCATTTCGTGAGTGCCGCTGTCGGGTGGCTTCTTCATGCCCCTCTCAGCTCATGGGCGAACCCTTGAACCACATGGGTGGAGCTCGCGAAGCAGCTTTTCTGTGTACCTGCATTCCAGTCGAGGGGGAACTGTGGCCTGGGCACCTCTAACAGGGTCTTATACTTCCCATATTATTCCCATACCTAACCTGGTGCCGTCATTAAATGCTTTTCGGCGCCAGGTTAAGACCTTTTTATTTGAACAATATTTTAACGTTAGCTAATTTTAATTGTATATGATATATTTAATTTATTTTAAATATGTCAGTTTTATGCTCAGTCTGTGGAATAGCTAATTTGTTTTGTTTTGGATTTAGAATGTTCTGTAAGCCATCCAGAGACGAGAGTGATGGACGGCCTATAAATTTCCTAAAAAAATGAATATTGTGCCAATGGGGCGCTTTAGCAGTGTACCCAGTTCCCCCACAGCCTGGCCATAATGTGCCTCCCACAGCTAGAAGCAACTGGATGGTGGAA
Source organism: Varanus komodoensis (assembly GCF_004798865.1). NCBI lineage: Eukaryota > Metazoa > Chordata > Lepidosauria > Squamata > Varanidae > Varanus > Varanus komodoensis. Next base: position 63,648,379 of record NW_025335568.1, read on the forward strand.
TACACATGAAGCACATGTTTCGAGAATAATCCATGAAAAGGAAAACATGCCATATTTCATCCCATCAGCTAACAGTGACCAATAATGGAAACATTAACCAAAGAACAGAAGCATGAAGGATGCGGAATAGATGCTTAGGGACAGACGTAAGAAATGGAGAGATTTCTCCTAAACGGCTTGGGACCAGGATTCCTGAAGGAACGCCTTTTTCCCTATTTGCCCTCCAGCCCCCTAAGATCAGCAGCAGAGGCCCTCCTCCAGGAACCCTCTGTGAAAGACGTTAGGAGACAGAGTACTCGGAGGAGGGCCTTCCCTGTGGTGGCGCCCCGTCTATGGAATGCGCTCCCCAGAGAGGTCCACCTGGCACCGTCATTATATGTTTTTCAGTGCCAGGTTAAGACCTTTTCATTTAATCAATATTTTAATATATCTTAATATTGAATTTTACTGTTGTATTTTTATTAACTTGCAGCCAGAGTGGGTTGTTAATATATTTACGCTGTAAGCTGTCCAGAGATGCAAGTAATTGGACGGCATACAAATTTTATAAATAAACAAATAAATAAATTTGGGCATGCTAGGAGTAGGCAGTCATGGAGAACTGGTCAAGACTTTGGGGGACCCGGTTGTTCTTCCAATGTCTCTGTTCCCTCTGCACTGAGTTAAGCATCTCCACAGAAATGTTAGGTGCAATGCATTGAGAATGGACATTGTGAAAGAGTTTCAAGAGGATAACCCCAGTTTATGAGCATTTCCTTTTAGCCCATAGGTGCATCGCTCCATTTCTAAGGCTCCCCACTGCTTAGCTGTGCTGGGGGAGGTCTAATTCCCTGACCACTTCCATCTGCCTACTGTACGTGTGTCTGCTTCCGTTCAGCCTCTCTCTCCTCTGCAAGTTCACTGCTGATGTAATTTCCCCACAAGAAGCAGCCTAGAGAAAGTAGGAATTATTGGAAGAATCCATGCAGGGAGCACCTGCAAATGTTTTCACCTCGTCCACAACTAAGCTCTGGCTTTTGGTGCTGAAATGACTGAAATAACAATTCCTGCTAGATGATTTGTGCTTCACTTCCCGATCTCTCACCCCATGCTGTGTGTCGCTTACGTGAGTAAAACAACTCTGGTGATATTTGTGTACAACATGCGTGTTTACTTCAGCTCAAGATCTCCAAGTATCAGAGTCCTAATTAACCATTAAATGCTCCAACATCAGCTCTGGTGCAAACTCTCCACTTCATCCGAATCTCTCATCTTTTCAGTGCCAGGTTAAGGCAGCCTCTTCTCCAAGGCCTTTAAAGACTTACTTTAGCCGGGGGGGGGGGGGTGGGGGGGGTACCCTTCCCAGGTGCTTTGCAGAGTTATTCTTGGCCATCATCTGGTAAACTGCATTTTTTGTTAAACTGCATTTGAACTGCATTTTTATAAACAGCAGGGCTGTATCAAAATGAACTAAAATAGAGTGGAACCAGCTGGAGCCAGGGGTCAGGCTAGATGGCCCGGGAGACTCCTTCTGACTTAATTAATCCCTGAGATAGGCACAGACACGTGTGTCCCAGCCAAGGGTCTGCCCTGCTGCTAAGCCCTCTCCCCTCCCCTGCATCACTCTCCTCTTTCCCAGCCTCTGCATCTGTCTCCCACCTGCTCCGCCAACCCAGGTTATGGTCCTCACACCCAGCAAGTCCGTCTTCCTTGGGCTCCCTTGCGGACCACCGGGCCCTCAGAAGGGCCACATTGGCTTGAACGGTGGCTGGCATAGCTTTGCAGAAAGGCAGCCGGGAGTCCTTCCAGGGAGCCAGGCACTGGCGAGTGGCATCCCTGGAGCCTGCCTCCTTCCCTGGGAGGGACCAAGCCAGGCATGTGTCCATGACCACCCTCCCTGATCGGCTGTGCCAGCTGCTTCCTGGTTGATGCAGCTCCACAGAGAGCTGGGCTGCCAGCGAGCTGGGTGTGAAGGATGCTCAGGGCAGCTGGTGGGAAGGTGGGCTGGGTGGGAGCAGGAGACCTGGCAGTGGTGGAGGAAGCGGCAGCCAGCAGCTGCTGCAGGAGAGGGAAGTATTTGAGCTTGATGAGATTCTGCTGTCTCTGTTTCGGTAAACAGGCATGGAGCAGAGTGGAGTGGAGTGGAGTGAATTTTCAGGGGTGAGTATTCTTGAAATGTTATGAACAGGTTTTTTTGCCCAGCCATTTACACAAATGGCAAAGTGTGGCTGAATGGGGAGGGGGTCACAAAATTTGCACAAACGTAGTCTTTTTTTAAAAAATGCCCATGGTCTTTCTCTCAGAAGAGCGCAAGAACATAGATGCAGCTGTGAGTCATACAACCATCGCTGGTCAATGCCCTTGTATCCTTCAGTTGTCAACAGGCTCAGTGAGGTGGAAGAGGTAAGATAAAAGGAAATGACAAGGCAATACGGAATTCCATATGGAATAACTGGGGTAAAGTTGCGAATGACCTGAGCCCCCCTCCCCCCAAAAAAGAAATAATTACAAGGCAAAGGGGAACCCACTCTGAGGGACCAAAGCTGCAATCGGAAGGTTGTGTGCAAAGGGGGCACGACAGAGACGCATCCTGCCTCTCGGCAATGTAATCTTCCCACTCCTAGGTATCGAACAGCTACCTGACCATTTTTCTTCCCTGAATCTCCGGCTTTCCTAGAAACATGAGTTATTGGATGGTGGAAACTGAATTAAATTCAAAGGTATAGCTGTTCACTTCTGCTAAAACACAGGACTAATAAACTACACAAGGAGTGAAATCAAAGCTTGGCAAAAGAGTGATTAAACCACTGCACACCAATCAACAGTTTCATTTGTTTTACGTTACAGGCTTCAAATTAGCTGCTCCTGAATTTACTTCACATGGTGTTGCTAATCAGATTCAGCACTCCCAGTCTGGTGCAGAATCAGATGTGCCTGCAAAAGCAGCCCTGCCCATGGAAGCATTTCATGCGCATTCCCACACCGGAGAAGGTCTTTGCACGTGGTTGCCTGGGGTAGGAACAGAAGCAATTCACTGAGAGATCTCAGCATGATTTGCAGTATATGAGCAAGGCTTTCTGATTGCCAATAGTTTAATGATGGCAAGTCTGATAAAGCATGGAAAGAGCACACCCCCAGCATGACTGGTTTTGTACTCATTCAGTTTTCCCCAGTCTGGGACACTCCTGTGTTTCGCACGACAACTCTCAGGATGCCTGACCCTCCGGTATCCCCAGATTTCCTCATATGCTTGCCGGGCCCTGCAAAGTGAGCCGAGTCACGCAGCTGGGTCCTTCCCAATGGCTGCAGGGTACAGAAGAGGGCGGATGTGAGCAGGCATGCCAGGAGCCGTTCTGGCGACCAGACCAGCCTTCTTCCCTGATCAGAGCTGCCAGTAACACTGCCCGCACACTGCATGGCACTCGGTTGCTGGTGGGCACCCCAAGAGTGCTGGGAGCACTGGCCAGGAACTCAGGGCAAGTGTCCCCACTTGCCTGGAGCCTGGAGCCCAGCCCAGGGAAGCTGATAGATCCTCACCTCCCAGCAGATTCCTTACACACACCTCGATGGGAACAGGAACGAGCACGTACGAACCAGCCCAAAATGCCTCCGCACTCCTGGCCGACAGACAGATTTCTGCACTAGTCTGTACTGGGAACCCTGCCTGGCCTTTGCAGCCTCTTTGCTCCCCTGCAAAAGAGGCAATACATTTTCTGCCTCATTCCTCGGGACACTGCGAATTTCAGAGAAATCCTTGGAATGCCCTCCCTTGGGGCTTTCTGATACCGCTGTCTGCGGAGGGCCTAAAGCTGAGAGAGGCTTTGCTTGGTTTTGTGGTTCTTAAAAGTCCTTTGGAGGAGAAGGAGGCCCCTGCTCAGCTTTCCGGCACTCACCAGGTAGCAGCACAGCCATTGCCTTCTAGGTTAGGTTTTCCAGGATGGCTTTCAGGAAGCCAAAGAAACCGGAAAGGTGGCAAGGATACAGTGGGTGAAAAATAGGAAAACAAAGAACATGCCTTCCTTAGCAACCTCCTTATTACAGTAAGGTAAACACTGTAGCCCTACATTCTGAGAAATTTCCCCCAAATCCTCACCCCTTCCCACAATTTCTCTTCTTTCCCTCCACCAACAAATGGCCAAAGCTATTTGAAAAATTCAGCACAGCGCCATTCTACCCACTGAGCACAAAGGTCTGCACACACACACTTCTGGTTCCCACTTGGTGGTTGCAGGATAATGCCCACTTCTCTAAACATACTTACATATGGGTTGGTCTGTTTCCGTGTGCAGTTCGAATGCCGGAAGTAGCAACCAACCAACCAGTGCCCTGCCCACTGGCTTTCTAATTGTCCACAGGTATCGGCTGCCAGGTGTGTTAGACCATCGAACAAGAGCTCACTCTAACACGGCCAAGCATGTTTGTTTCAGATCTTACACAAGAAGGTAGACATTATGTTTCTCACTGGTTTCTTTCCAGCACCTGTTTGCTCATAGGAAGGAATGAGGGTGTATTCCTTACGGAATCTAAGCTACCTCCTGTAGCATCTACCTGCAGAGATCAAATGGATTGTGCAGAAATAATCAAGGGTTCTTACTGAGTTTGCAATGAATGTTCGTTTTCTGTCTACCTGGGCTTATTCTTCTGTCTGGAGGCCCATTTGAAGGGCAAGTCCTTTCCAGGTGTACCAAAAAGTGCTTCCTCTCCCTTACCAAACAGCCATTTCTCAGACAGTTTTTAAGACTGGAAACCATCTTGATAGAAAATGATTTTTTCCATCTTCTTGCTGATCTACCATTTCAAGTTCCACCGTTTACATTTATTCTTTGTAAAATTTTAAACATGCTTCTTTCACATATAATTTGTGTGGGGCATTTAAATTCAAACTACAAGAACACATGAGATTGAGAGCACTTATCAAAAATATTGGGATTTGCCATCATGGTTATCTACTCCCATTGGGTATTTTTCCTTCTTTTACTTTCAGTTTCATGGTATCACATCTAGAAAGACCCATAATTCACAGTTTGTTCATCACAAGAAGACACCTGGAAGGTAAGTTTACACACATGTGTGAGTGTGTGTGTATGTGTGAATAGGTAGGCCACATTACAAGCGTTCCAGGAGCAAAAAACTCAAATGGCTTTGAAAACAATGTCCTTGGCAGTAACAAACAAACTACCCCCATCCCACCAAACCAAAAAATGAATGGGAACTGAATAGCAATTTGCTTGTAGCATGAAAATCCAAGCAAAATTCTGGCTGAAGTTAACGACTTTCATGTCCCTTGGTCTTCAAATGGAGAGCTGAACACACACTTCAGTCTGTCCAGCTAAACATGATGGGAGTTAGAAGTGTTTAGCTTTGACTTGGCCACAGCCTCTGACATCGGGCTGAACGCTGACAAGTATTCTTGTCCAATATGATCCGTGACATTTGGTCCCCTCCCCTCCCCTCCCCTCCCCTCACCCCGCAAAAAGGAAAACTGGAATCTATTGTACTTACTATAGAAAGTTTGGGAGATCCACAGACTCAAAATAAAATCACAGTCCACACTCCTCTTTCAGAACATAGCATCTTAATCCAAATGATATCAAAAAGGTTAAAAAATTATCACCAGTTCACCCAGTAAGCATAATGAAAGACACATAATAAAAACATTTCAGTCTAAGAGACCTTATAGGATAAGTGTGCAAAAGAAACCATCACACAAATGTAACCTTGCAGGCTATAAAAGCATGGACTAAACCCCCATTTTTACTCCTAATCAGCATGGCATTTAGCAAAAGCTATTGGGAGTGATCTTGGAGTAGACTCTTTGTTTGGGTGAGCTACAAAAAAAGAAGGAATTATATGGATATAAATTTATGATGACAACCTTTGCAGGACTCAGAACGCCTGAACAGAAGTTGATGTATTTAGGGATTGCTCTATTCTTTACGAATCATCTTCATTTTATGGGTTCCCCATGGTGTGCGTGAAGTTTCTCACGGCACAAATCGAACCAGGCAGGCTCTGTACATGGACTTCACTGGGTCCACCACTGTCTACATCCCCAAGGAAGTCATGCAACTGTGAACACATACTGAGGAAGAGGGGTGGAGTTTCGAAAGGGCTATCCAGATGTTTTCACTCTATATTAGGAGTTCTGAGACAACTCCTTGGCTCCTAGGATCACAAATATACCTTTTCAGTGGTGCATGACTTGGCCCTTAAAAGGACCTGGAGAACTTTTCCTTGTTTTAAAGAAACATTGCAAGTCCCTGTCACCTAATGCTTTTTGAGGGCAAACCTTTTGACTTGCCCCATGTATCTGGAGTTCCTTTTTTCCCTTTCATGACTGTTGCCTGTGACAAGAACCCATGACTACGTTTCGCATGATAGTAGTTCGATAGTTTCTGCAAATCCACAAAGCAACTTTCTCCACAGCTGCTCAAGGTTTACCTGATAGTTTGCTGATGTGAAGATCGGTGCTATTGACTTTTTCCTCTTGGTTGCACAGATAATCTGTGATGTCCATGGATCAGCCAAATGTGTGCATGGATCCCACATAGCATCCTCATTAAATTAACAGAAGTCGTGAAGAAGCAGGACAGTAATTTGAATTTAATGTGATAGAACTCATCTAGAATGGATATATTAACCCAATAAAGCTTATGGTCATAGGATTAATTTTGATCTCCTCCTACAAGGGGAAAATAGAGGTTCACCTCTGAAGACCAGGCCTGCTAATTGTGCTTCTTCAGCATTGCAGTGTTGGTGCTGGAGAGGACAAAGGGAGGTGGGTTTTTGGAGGGGGTGCTGGGACAGGCCACTGACCTGCTGTATCCAAAGCCTTCCTGTGCCCTCCGACACATGGGGGAAGAAATAACCCAACCTGAAAGCAGACATAGTCCATTCCCTTCCCATGAGAATCAATAAGAAAGAAATAAAGAAAGAAGAACCATATGAAAAGTCACATTAAAGGGGGAACAAGCGTGTTCCCTTTCATTCAAGCTGCTGGCACGATCTGTCAGGAAGGATGATTCCCCCACAAAACTTTTCCTTCAATTTGCACGTAAGATTTCCATACTTGTTGATTTTGTTCTAATTAATTTAAGATTGTATAAACAGATTTTGGGCAATTGAAATAAGATTTAAAATAGCTTTAGCTGCTGAATGAGGAAAGCCCATATTAGCTGATGAGGGCAAATGTTAATCTAAGACAATTCTCCACTGATGAGGACAAATGTTAAACAGTGAGGTCAGAGGCACTGTTGTTTATATGAATATTTATTTATTCTGCTGATAATAATGGCTTTACCTAGTACCTGTGTGGGTTGGGAGAACCAGCACTTGTTTTGCTCACCTAAATTCTCTGAAAATCACTTTGAAGCTTGTTTCAGCTTGCTCCTGTTTACATTTTGTCCTGTTTCATCCTGTTCCCACTTCCATGGGAAATGCGCACACATTTGCATTTACTTTTCAAAAGTATGCACCTTTACCCCGTGGACTAAAGTGTGCAAATGCATATTTCCAAACATTGTTGCAGATTCAAAACTTTGTTGACCTTTTGTTAAGTGTTTGTGAATGCATTTCATTGAGTACCGCAACAAGGATATGCTTTGCAATTACCCCAATAAAGGCCAAGTCTGAGTACATAACAGTCCAAAACAATCTCCTATCAAGGCCCTATAATGTGTAAATTTGCTTAGCTTCAGCAGATCGGCCTTTTGACCAGTCCTGGGTCTCTTAGGTGGAAGCAGATATTTTTAAAATAGGGGATGGGAAACAATGTAGCAAATATGTATTATTTCTGCAAGGATAAGTGACTTGTTTTGTTTATTTAAATTGTAAGTCACCTTCAGAACTTCAAAGGTCATGCATAGTGAGGTTTCTGTAGGATGTAAAGTGATCTAAATGTATTAGTTAAAAGGCAGGTTGCTGGTCAAATGATAAAGAAATACTAGAGATATGCAAACAGGGTCCTTCCTGCCTGAAGTTTTATTGATCTTATTGAAGCACATTTGGTGTCCTTCAAAATTCTGAGGAGAAATCGTAAGATATGCCTTAATTTACAGCCCTTTGGGTGACATCTGAAGGCACTCTGAAATTTCTCCAGCCTTATTAAAATTCTTTAAACTCCCCTTGAAACCCCCCGAATCCACATTCCATTTTGAGGGTGGAATCCAGACAAGTCTAAGCCATGCAGGGCATTGTGAGATGATTCCTTTTCACACCTGTGTCATTTGCTACAACTTATCAAATGCAAGCCATTTAACTATGCAAAAATGGTACACACCGCATTTTAATTTAAAGAGGGTGAATATTGCATAATGTAGGAACAATAAGTTTAAAAATTTTGAATAGGCACTTACTGGAATTACAGTTAATCCTGATACAGTCTAGATGGGGAAGAATAGATGAGAAATGAAAATTTATCCTTCAAAGTAATCGCTGCAGACATCCAATAAAATCACATTCCACCCTTCCGGGGACAGACACATGCAAACATGGCCACTCTGTTCAGATTCTTTCCGTATTGCCGTAGAACGCAGATACATGGTGAGAAGACTTTAGAAATAGAAGTGATAATATAGGGTAAAAGAAAATATGGCCAATCTCAAACAAAGCTACATGGTGACAAATCCAAGTGGGGGAAAGTGCTTGTGGCGGCTGTCCCAGATGCTGGATTTAGGCTGGCTGCAACCTTCTCCCCCATGTATGAAAGAACAGATCGATCTTCTCCATTGTTATAACAAAAAAGTGCTCCATCACAATGGGGAACGGTGCAAGCCAAACACAAAATCACACATGTGGGATCACAGTGAATACCTCAAAGGAGGATCCAATTTGTCAGGCTTAATGGTTTAAGCATAATGTTCAAGATACTTCTGATCGTCTCTCATCCTCTGGAATACCCTTAGCTGTTTTTAATTAGTCAACATTTAGATAACAGTGAGCAAGTGCTCCTGTCATTGCATCACAAAGCCTTCCGTTCATTTTAGGATAATGAACCAAGCTGACTTCTCCCCTCCTTCCCTCTGGAAAGAGGTGCTAACTTTTAGGTGTAACCCTTGTGGTAATTGGGGCTTCTAAATAAAATAGTTGATGCTTTGGTTTCATTCGTACCATATTGTAAAACAAAGAGTTCCTTGTGCTAGATTTTAGATTGACAAATTAAAAGATGATGCTCAAATGACCAGTGCATTCTCTTACTCCTCTGTAAGGTCTTTGAGGATATGTAGGTATATATATTTAAAGAAAAACCCCTAGATTTTGTTTCCATGTAGCTGAGTTTGTCATGTGTCGTCAACCGCATCAGAAAAGTGGTTGCAAACAGCCAGGGAACACCACTACATGCCTCTTCCTACAGAAAGCTTTCTCCAAAGGACCATTCTTCTGCTGCCATTTTGTGAATTGAAGCGATGCTTCACCGTGCACTAACTCCAAATTTTCACTAGAGGGCTCTGTATGAAGCGAAAGAAGCCTTTCCCTCTTTGAGATGTATAAATTCCCTACCGCAAAATCTAATTAACTTCATCCAAATTCAATGACCTAGCTTTCCTTAAAAATGGGCTTTGAATATTTCAGTCGGCCCTACTCCTTTTCGCAATTTAAAAGTGAAATCACCTTAGAGCTAGTTTTTAAGCGTGCTGTGCAAAAGGTCTTGAAAATAATCTCACAAAAGGATGTCATTCCGGTAAACCTGCATTAGGTTCCACAATGAATAAAGCAGCGATTGATCATTTCTAAATGCTACAAAAACCCTAAGAAAGCACGATTTTATTTCTGCAGAAGAGCTTACGTGGTTTGTGTTCGCATGGCTGTTTGCCGAGGGCCGCAGACTTTGGGCATTGAAGGGTTGTGTTATTTGTGACATACAAAAATATATCACAATGACGTTTGTGGTTTAAAAGAAAAGGGGGAAGAAGAGGAAGAAGGTGGAACGGGAGTGGGGGATGGGTTGGATAGGACTGCATATAGTGTCAGGCTGCTATACAGAGAAGACCAACATGGTGGCATTTTATTGTTCCATTTTTGAAAAGATACCCATTTCCTGTGTTTGCACATGTGCTCTGCATGCTGATCATTCATGCTACTTGATGCTTGGAGTCAGCCTTGAGCAAAGCCAGCATTCACACGAGCAACGTACTCCTCTGGCCAGTGCAAGTCTGGGCCCACCATCTCACATGGGCTCCATCCCTGCGAATAAACGCACACGTATCATGCCTCAGAATTTGCGCTGCTCAGTGGATTGGGCTGCTTGGTGGTGATACGATTCCCCTGCCTCCCAGTGCAGAATTGCGTGGGAGAGCCAAGTCCAGCACCACACGGGGGCACCTGAAACGCCCACTGAGCATCGGCAGGTAGATCTGACAACGCCATGCCGACACATCAGCAGACCTTTCCCCCCGCGGAGTGGGAATGGAGATACCCGATGTGCCTGGTCCTTCTTTGCACCAGAGCAGCCAACTGGATCAGGACTCATTTCCCTAACACCGCAGCATGGAAAGGCCTGCGGCTAAAGGCCAATTGGTGTGGTGCAAATGTTTAAAAGCCCGTCCCCCTACAAATGACAGGACTCACTGGTCTTCTCTTTTAGAACAGACTGAAGTCCAAAATGAATTCCCATCGGTTATGGTGGAGTGTGCAAGGGAAAGACATAAAATTAAAAATATACAAACAATGGACTTTGGAAACAGAGACATATTGCACGTACATATATATGTGTTCAAGGCACATATATACAAGAGAGTTTATTTTCAGTGGCAACAGGCTGTTGAATAGATGGCTGCAGGCAAAGATGAAGAAGGATGTTGGAGATGTTAATTTTAGGGTGGGAGTTGGGGAAGAATGTTACCTAGGTTGACTGTTAGCTTAACTCGTCCTGCATCCAGCTCCAAGCGCAGTGTGTCTGCTGATTCCCTCGAAGTGGTGGCCATCAGAATGCCGTAGGCTCGCTGTGATCTGAACCGCAAGGACACATCTTCCGCTTCTGTGTGCATCACCACAGGGAGCTGTATTTTCATAAACATGCTTCCATCGTAGCTCAAAACAGTTGCCTCTGAAAATGGACAAGCAGGGAAATGGCAAGAGCATTACAAGAAGCCGGATTGCCGCTGGTTGAAGAGCATGAAGCAAAGACAAGAGCACCATCAGACATCTGTCAAGCCAAGGCCGCAAGCTTGGGATTCTCACCAAGGTGAGCCTAGCTCATCATCCATGGGTAAGGGACCCCTGGAGCCGTGGTGGTGCTGCCTTCCCGAGTCTGCAAAGACAGGAGGCATGCTGAGCGTCCCATGAGCAGTGTTACAAAGTCGGCAGGCTGCGTTCAGGGTGGCAGCTCGCAGGTTCCGCAGCTCCTCAGGAGCCCGTGCAGCATCCAAAATGGAAATCCGAGCCCTTGCAACAAGAGAACAGGGATGTCCCTTGCAGTGCTACTGCTATCAACCAAGGCACCAAAGTCTGGATCTCCAGCTATTATTGATACCAATGCACAATGCTATTTTAATGTTCATATGGGATCTCCCATTTATTTATTTATTTCTATTTTTTTCCTGCCCCATAACCTGAAGTTTCTCTGGGTGGCTTACATTAGTAGAGCATAAAAGCATACATCCATTACAATAAAACAAGTATGAATCAGATACAAGATAAAACAATAAAAGAATAGAGCACCTCAGATAAAATATACTCACACACAACAGTAAAAACAACCAACCAATTAACCAGAATTAATTAAGATAATAATCTATAGCAAAATATATTAGAATCTAATCAAATCAAATCAACCAAAAATTGTTTAAATAAAAAAGTTTTCACCTGGAGCCTAAAAGAAAGAAGAGTAGGTACCAGGTGGATATCCCTGGGGAGTGGATTCCATATTCTAGGTGCAACTAGAAGCAACTGCGGAGAAGGTCTTCCTCCTAGCCCTTTCCCCTTTGATCTCACTAGGGAAGGGCACACGGAGGTGGAGGTACTTTACACATATATAAAGAGAATCCACGTCCCCAGCAAATTTATCTGCTGCATTCTGTGTTCATTTACTCAGCACTCACCTCTCTTCCACTGATTTAAAGGCCAAGACAATATTTGTTCTTCAGGTCAAAGGTTTATTGGAGAAATATAATTGTCTGGCAATCTGCCATGTCCAGCAGAGTTTCAAAGCCTACCAACTTTGCTGCAGCATATGATGGGATGCCATGAGAAGGGATGCTTGAGAATTTTGTGCTGTCTGCATTTTTAGTACAACTGACCTGATTTTAGTTGCTGGACTGATAGACAGATTAGAAGACAATTATTCTATGGGCTTTGCACCTCTCCCAACTTTGCAATACAGTTCTCAGATCAAAAAGCACACCTAAACAAAATTATGCCATAGCTTAAAATGCATGCAAAAGTGGGTATGCTAGAGTGAAATACGTTAATTAATGGATGTTTAGGATAAAATGATGCCAAAAACTGCCTTCAAAAGGTTTTTTTTTTTTTTTTTTTTTTGCTATTTTTGTAAGTGCATTGATTTGGAAACAGGACAAAACAGATTTAGGAATAAACATTTGTGAAAAAGACATGTACTGGAAATATATTAATTCATCTGTTTCTATTTGGGATTGCATGATCCCTTAGTGTTCATGCTCATCCATTGTTATGCACGCTGACTAGGGACGAGATACATCCAAAGAAAGTTTTAGGAATGCTTGGGGAGCCATCTGAACCCCGAAACAGGAATGTGCGAGGAATTCAACAGGGATGAAAAATCAATGAATTTTCTCAGCTCAGCCCTGTGGAGCCCATCCTGCTAACCCTGCTCTCATGCTGACGTGGTTTGACATGAATTACACCAACATGTGGACTTCTAGTTTTAAAAGAGGCTGCAGTTTGCAAAAGTTCAAACAACAATTTGTGGAAATTTGCACAAAATCCAGGTTTTAACTCTGCAGTTTGTGCAAACTGCTCAAAGTCGTGCTGATGATGGAGTGAAGGACCACATCTCACAAATCTGACATAAAGAGTCAGAAAAGTCAAGGGGGCCCCAGTGCGGTATGCGCTTGTGCAGAAGCCAAGAGAGCATTATGTACCTGCAGATTTTTTTCCCACCCCACTGTATCCCATCCACAACTGCAAGATGCTTCGAACAGGCCTCACTGCTTGTGCAAGGAAGACAGAACGCTTTCTGGAGTAAATTCTAGAGCAAATGGATGTTTCTGTTGCTTTGGGTTGCCCCAGAGGCATTAAGTCACCACTGAGCGAGCAGTTGTGGTCACTGGCGCAGGACAATTGATCGGGCAAAGGGGAAGCATGACGGGGTCATTGCACAGGGCGTAACAGGAACATCTAACAGCACCAGCAACAGGAGCTGTTGCAGGAAAGGACAGGCCCGGTGGCGCATCCCAGCACGCAACATTTGACCAGTTGCATCTCGCCGTTCTGCTGCGCTCGCCACCTTCTTGCGCCGATTATGCCATCCAGTGCCAGCAGCCCTGCACAGCTTGTCACCCTTTGCCTAACCCAAACACACAGAGTCCGAATGAAGCCCCACAGCCACGTCCAGGCTGCAAACCTGCACTTATTTGGGCAGGATGAGGCCCCACAACTCCCAGCATTTCCCTACCAGTCACGTGTAGCATTGCACCCATGTGGAGCTTTCGGGTGTTTGATTACCTTCCTCCTCCCAGTTTGGCAGGCAAGCAACAAACTTCGATTTACTGAGGCGGCTGAAGGCGGCTGCCATTCATTGCTTAGAAGGCTACACTTGGCTCCCCGTACAAGGTGGTTCAGATGCACAAGGGTGGCCTGGGCCAGGGACGCCTGAGCGCACATTCCTGCTCGGCTGTGTGCTCTGCCACCTCCAACGCCATTCGTGGGAATGAGGTGGGTGGGGATGGCCAGTATTGCTGGAGTGTTGCCAAGGGCATGGCATCCTGCAAGGCTGCTGGGGTTGTGGCAGCACCTTGCATCTTTGGGCTTTGGCCAGCAGTCCAACTCAGTCCTTAAGGCTCCTCTTTTGGCACATCTTTCTCTATCATCCACCATCATCGTCATCATCATCTCTCCATCTAAGTCCGTCCATCCATTCAAATATATCTTTCCATCCATCCATCCATCTAAATCTATCTATCATCCATCCATCATATCTCCTCTTTCTCTCTCTCTCTCTCTCTCTCTTATCTACCATCTATTATCTATCTATCCATCCAGATATTCAAATATATCCATCCATCCATCCATCCATCCATCCAAATCTATCTATCCATCTATCATCTCTCCTCTCTCTCTATCTTATCTACCATCTATTATCTATCTATCCATGCAGATATTCAAATATATCCATCCATCCATCCATCCATCCATCCAAGTCTGTCTGTCTGTCTGTCTGTCTGTCTACCATCCATCCATCCATCCATCCATCCATCCATCCATCCATCATCTCTCCTCTCCTCTCCCTCTCTCTATCTTATCTACCATCTATTATCTATCTATCCATCCAGATATTCAAATATATCCATCCATCCATCCAAGTCTGTCTGTCTGTCTGTCTGTCTACCATCCATCCATCCATCATCCATCATCTCTCCTCTCTCCCTCTCTATCTTATCTACCATCTATTATCTATCCACCCGCCCAGTTATTGCTAGGTGACTTTTAAGGTAGAACAATCTCCTGTGTTTCCCCCTTCAATGTGTAGAACTTCATATTGGGAACGTGCATTAGAAATGTATACCTCCCCACCCCCTGCCTTCCCATTCACTATTCCAAAGAGAGGGGGAAGCAAAGCAGCAGTGGAGCAGAAGTTTATGCTCCAAACAAGTGGAATAAATGTTTAATAATGTGCTGTTCATTAAGCAGAGTCATAGCCTCCAGGGCAGGGAATAATAGTTTTACTATCGTCTCTGCGCTGGGAAGGCAACAGAGTAAAGGGAGGAAATGGCTTTATTAAACAACACCAGAGGGCAATTGTCTCAGAGGAGCCCGACGGGCAGGGGGAATTAGAGCAATAACTTTTTTTTAAGGATAAATGGTCCTTCCACGGCTGATGTAAAATGGTGAAAAGAATCGCTACTGCATGGATGAATTTTCACAAAGCAGCACTAAAGTCCTGCACAGAGCTTGGCTTCCATGCATGTCTGTCCCATTTGTGCATCCTAGGACAGCTCACACACTGTCTAGGCTGGCTGGACTATCTCCTGTTTTGCTTTTGGACACTATAACAGCAGGTCGAGTGCCTAATGGATCCCCTACACCAGGTGTGAGCACTTCAGCAGCCTGCAGGGGAAATGTCACCCCGTGGACTCCCACCAACCTCTGCAAGCTAGCGTTGCACATGTGGTGTTCCGTCTTAGCTATGGAGAACTAAGAAGGTGAAAAAAGGTCAGACCAGCTGCTGCAGATGTCTTAGAAATGCAATGGGTGGTGGGCACCAGGCAAATGAACCAGGCACTGCTTGGAGGGACATGGTTTGTGTGTGTCGATGCCAAGAACTTGGGAGAAGCTGTGCTGGACCCTAACAAGAGGAACTCTAGGCCGGCAACCAGTCTGCACAATGGCCATGTAGATGCCCCAATGAGAAGCCCATCAACAGGGTGGGGGGCTGCAGTATTTCCCCCTGCCCCACAAGATGTCAGTCCAAGGCCCTCTGCCTTTTATGCTACAGGCAGTCCTCCGCCATCATGACTAAGAGCCGCTGATAGCCTTATTCCCAAAGAGTGCGGCCAATCACCTTTTGAAGCAAAGGTGCTTGGCAGCTATGACTTTTGGAGCTATCCATGGGCCCAGCTGAAATAAGAGTTACTCTTATTTATTATTTAGATTTTATACACAAACACATACACACTGCCCATTCCTAAAAGCTCTGGGCACTTTACAAGAGATTTAAACCAGCTTAAAAATGTAAAATACTTAAAATTTGGACTAAAAACAAACGTAAAACTTATTTTGGAACTAATCAGGGAAGGCCTACCTAATCGGAGGTCATTTGCAAAGACAGTAGCCTTACTGCTTACTCCCACCTTGACAGCCACGTCAACATGGACTGGCGACTGGGCACCCGAGACCAGGGAACCTGATGGATTCCCACCCCAAAATTGATTCTCAGACTTTCCGAATTACATTGTTTGCCAAGTCTACCCTCTCCCAGTGTATTTGGATCTACTTTCTTACAAGGTTTCCTATATGATGACTTGGAGGATACATATTAAATTAGTGGTACTCATGATGCCATTTTCAAGAATCGGGTTCAAAATTCTTAAGGTGGACTTCCTTGGAGAGAGGAGGACGTCCTCTGCAGACAGATGGTCTCCACAGGTAGGAAGGCATGAGAACTGCGCAGGTGCGGATGGTGCAAGTGGACTCTTCTCACTTCCTTTCTTCCAGAAGAGCTGACACATAATGAGAATGATTGAGCAGGGCTAGATTCTGACAACCCCTCAATGACCCCACAATGCGTGTATACTGAAAGATCACTTTTGCTGCCTTCAACCTGGCAAGGCACCAGAGTCTCAAGTTCAGGGGCTTCTATAGGACTGCTCCCTAAACCCATGTGCTACATGATCCATGTTGCATGCAGGACTATAGGTCTGGCATGGAAGAAAAGCTTCAAGCACGGGATCCGACCTCACTATCTCCAGTTAATGGGGTCAGAGGAAGATGTTCTGTGCCTGGAACCTCCTGCCAGGGAGCAGTGCTAAGCTAGGTGGACAAATAGGCTAGTGGACAAATGGATTGGCTCTGATATAAGGCAACCTCCTTACTAACCTCCTAAATTAACCCATCAGTCCTGGGTTATAGTCTGCACTCAGCCATGGAACTCACTGGGTGACTTTGGACCAGTCACAGACTCTTGGCCGGACCTCCCACACGGGGTTGCTGTGGTAAGGATAATATTGAGAGGAAGAGGAGAATGATGTAACCCTTCTTGGGTTCCTTCGGAAGGAAAAAAATAGGGGATATAAAAATAACTAACTCATGCAATTCAAAATCTTCAAAATGCAAAATGTTGTTGTTGTTAGTTGCAAAGTCGTGTCCGACCCATCGTGACCCCATGGACAACATTCCTCCAGGCCTTCCTGTCCTCCACCATCCCCTGGAATCCACTTAAGCTCACTCCGACTGCTTCAGTGACTCCATCCAGCCACCTCATCCTCTGCCGTCCCCTCCTTCTTTTGCCCTCAATTGTTCCCAGCATTAGGCTCTTCTCCAGGGAGTCCTTCCTTCTCGTTAGGTGGCCAAAGTATGTGAGTTTCATCTTCAGGATCTGTTCTTCTAAAGAGCAGTCAGGGTTGATCTCCTCTAGGACTGACCGGTTTGATCGCCTTGCTGTCCAAGGGACTCGCAGAGTCTCCTCCAGCGCCACAATTCAAAGGCCTCAATCCTTCGGTGGTCAGCCTTCCTTATGGTCCAGCTCTCACAGCCATACATTGCAACTGGGAAACCCATACCCTTGACTATATGCACTTTTGTCTCTGCTTTTTGTATGCTGTCTAGATCTGCCATAGCTTTCCTCCCCTGGAGCAATCGTCTTTTAATTTCTTGGCTGCAGTCCCCGTCTGCGGTGATCTTGGAGCCCAGGAAAATAAAATCTGTCACTACCTCCATTTCTTCCCCATCTATTTGCCAGGAAGTGAGAGGACCAGATGCCATGATCTTAGTTTTCTTAATGTGGAGTTTCAAGCCAAAATGCAAAGTGAGTTAACCCAATTAAAGACAAATGTTTGATTCATGACATGTTCTGCAATTGACAGCTCAGCTTAGAGCAGATTTGTGGTGAGGCTCCAACCCTGATCACCTGCAGAGAACATAACCAGTGATAGAACGCTAGGGGAACAGAACCCTGATCCACCACTGAGGGAGAACCTCTGCGGGTGAGGGCAAACCTCACCTGAGCAGTCCCGCACCCAGGCGTCTCTTCCTCCCCTTAGAATTCCTGTTGGTTGATCTCATCTTACACACAGCTCTCTTATGTTTGTTTGTTTTTGTAGTCCCTTTGAAAATGTACACCTGCAAAAGGCGCTGCCAAAAGGCAATCATGTACTGCAAGCCACAATAAAAATCAAAGAAGAGAGCCAATTTATGTTGCCACGACATCTGTCCCACCATCTGCTCCAGATACCAGACTCTCAGCGGACTGGCCTGGGCTTTTCGTGGCAAAACAAGCGCAGGACTCTGCAGTTTTTAAGATGATTAACCCTGCAATGTCTTTGGGGGCATAACTGACCCCAGGGGATCAACACAACACACACACACACACACGAGAGGAAGGCACACTATATACAAAATCCAGGGGGAAAATCCAGAATTCACAAGTAAGTAATGCTTTTATTAGGACCAACCAAAATGTCACAGGAAATCTTCCAAGATTTTCAGTTCCTTATCAGGCTTTGTTAGCCAAGGAGTCGTGTCCTACCTGTACCTTCCACCAGAGTTTTATCTACTGAGTAGTATATTAATCAATCAATCAATAAATCCAGTGATTCATTCAGCCTACAATCATTTTTTTGAAGCTAAGCCTATAAGGAATGGGCAAATCTGTTGGTTGGGTCTTTCTTAATCTGTTCATCCTGAACTTTGAGGGCAGTATCCAGGGTTGCCCATACACCTCCACTGACTGATCGTCTTGTGCTGATGGAAAGAGTGCAAGAGGAAGCTACGGCTGCATAGAGGAATCCCTGAAATATATTGAAATGCTGGCAGGAAAATTTGTAAGTGCATTTTTGTATGAGATTTTGTAAAATTTTGTGTGCACATTTTTCAGGGAATTTTCACTAATATAAATGTCCACTTGTATGCACTAGCCCTTACTATAGGCATCTTTTCGCACGTGTTTTATTCAAGAGTCTCATTGCAATATCTGGAGACATGTGCATTTTTAAGGATAGCTGACACAGTTCACATATTGGTTTGAAAGTACAAAATGAGATAAGTTTGCATTAATTGCAAAAATGAATTAATTCCCTATCCCCAGCCTATACAGTTACAAGACCCAATTTTTGAATGTATCTGCATCTTTCCCATCTTTCCCAATAAAGAATTTGTACCAAGGCTTAATAACCTTTTGTGGCACTTTGGCAGATCATAATAAATGTGAACAGTTTGTTCCTTGATCCATTTGTGATTTTTTGTTATGGCAGCTAAATGGATCTTCTACGTTGAACGACGCTGAGGACTTGCCACATGGGAGGGCTGCTGCTTGTGGAAGTGATAAACTTTATGCATATTGCTTACAGAAACCCCTGGCTTTCTGGAATATCTGCCTGGCTGCTGCTGGCCAAAGAAGGCTGGAGCAGATGTGGCTCATTGGTCTTGTAATAGCTCTTATGTTCTCCATTTGATTGTATTTAAAATGCGAGCCTTGAGTAACATTTGCCGTAAATTTGCTTAATTCCTTGAGAAATAATTACAGATCTCATTCTTACATTGTTCTCAGACTGTCATTCAAACCAACAGGATCTTGATTCCCTCCCTGCTGAAGCAGCTTCGTGGAAGGAGATGTGTATTTGGTCCTCTTTTCCTTTTAATTGCATGCCACAGCTATAACCGCGTTGTGTCTATTGGCAACGTAGAATAGTTTATCAGCAACTGCACATGGGTAGCAGCAATAATAACTCTGAATGGGGAGAGGGTTATGCTGTGCTTTTGGAATCCCGAACACTGTAATCATATTAACGCATGACCATTTGGGATGCAACTATTACAGGAAGGAGGAGAAGAGATGCTTTGAGCGCAGTTCCCCCCAGACGGGGAAGCCCAAGGGTAGCAAACGATGCTCCACAAGCTGAATAAACACACACAGAGATTTCTGCAGGACAGGCAGCCAGATAACATTGTGAAAACATCATATTAGCGTTGGCCCCCGCAGATGAGGGTCTGCATTCCAGTAAATTAAATTGTGGTGGGGGGGGGAATGCCCAAACCGTACTTATGAGAAAAAGACAAACAACATGAACTGAGAAAGAAATGCCAAAGATACTTCCAGCAAATGCTGTTGATGCAGCCTGCCATTAAGGGTGAAGAGGCCAAGCAACAGCCCTGATTTGCAAAACGTCCCCAGTTTCCTTCAGATTTTGAAAGCTCCAGGTTTCCCCCCTCCCTCCTCTCAGTTCTTGTTAGGAAAAAGGGAAAACAAATACTCCCATATGTAATACCACGGTTTTGCCACAGGGTGGTACACCACACACATTGAACTGACGTGCTTGGTAATTCATCCAACAGAGAAGTTAAGGCCTCTGTGAGTCCATCAGCAACAGAACAATCTAGAGACATCAGAATAGCTGGATTTCTGTCAAAGGGCTGCAGCTTCCAAAATAGGCACTACGGTGTCACTGCACTGAGCACAGTTTCATTACAGGAACAAAGCAGGAAGCCTCCGTCCTAAGTACTGCTAAACTGGGTGAGGTTCTTGCCGAAGCTTTTATTAGGTGTTAAAAGTAACCCCCTCCCGTCAACATTTTGAGATATTGGGAGGCTGGGGGGTGCAGGAGGAAAAAGCATGGCCAATTCAGAGTGAGAGCCAAAAATATTGTCTTCATTCGGAATTGGCTTTGTGACATCCTAATATAGCCAAGTCTGATTGTTGGCACAGCTCTGTTACCACCACACCAACATGAGCGCCAATTGGATAGGATCCCATAGTCAGTGTGGAGAATTACTTCTTTGCGTGTTTTAATATCGCTGATGTTGCTGCTAGTTTTACACTCAAACAGTACAAAGTAAGTAGGGTTTCGTGTGCATTGGAAGAAGCTGTGAACGCTATTCAACCCCCCGTACAATGACAATGTTTGCATGTGATTATTCAGTGCAGCACCACTTAGAATTCATTCTAGGGTGGAGTTTAGAGAGATTTCAGATCCTCGTATACTGTGAAATCTTTTGGTATGGCCACAATTTAAAAACTAAAAAACTGATTAGAAATAACAATACTGAGCCAAAAATGCCAACTCACTTTTGGCACCTGCAATACTGATCAGCAGGAGCTTGCTATGGATGAAAGAAATCCTTAAAAAAAACCTTAAAAACAAAACTGAAGAGGGGTTTTTCCATGGTATGCAATGGATGTTTCTTTTTTTACCTACTGTAATTGTTCTCCTGCCGCTTGCCCAATGTTTCTGGCTTAATAATATGACAAGAGGATGTAATGTTCCAAAGTCATTGTCAAGAAAACAAAAAGATGGCCGGTCTAACTGATTGGGAGCCGTCATCTCCTCCTGCTCCCAGCCAAAGCCTCGTGAATGAAGCTACACCCAAGGAAGTCTCATTCAAGCAGAGACCTTGCAAAGTTGTAGGGCAACCTGTTGCGCCCCCCCCCCCCCCCCCGGTTGCCACTCCATCGCTCACCAGGCTGTTGCTAATAGAGGAACTTGTTTACAAAAGGCACCCCTCCCTCCCAGCCACTACCACCCCTCGTTAGTACCGTGTCCCTAGAGTCACAACCTCCCCTGCTTGCATTCTCTTCCCCTCTCCCCATTCTGGCCACTTTTCTTTTAAGAGGAAAAATTGCTGCGTAAATTTCCAGGCAGCACGGACCAGGGCGAATAACACCATCTGTCCGTGGGCTACAAAAGTGGGTATGAGGAACACTGGGAAGGAATCTCACTAAGTTGCAGAAAAGTGCTTACTGGGAACCATGCTAAAAGTAGCTTCTCCCTTCACCCCCACAACCCTTTTAAAGTTTTCACTCCCCCCACCCTGCTTTTAGACTAGGAGGTGGTTTGAAGGCACATCAGGTGTCCACCATGTTGAAGCTGAGCAGGCCTGGGCCCGGCCTGAGCTTGGAGGGGAGACCGCCTGGGAACCGCATGGAGACATCTTGAGTTCCACGGAGGCAGAAAGGTGAGATATAAATATAAATAAGCAATTGTTTTGCTCCCTGGATGAAAAGGATACTGAAGAGGATTGGCAGAAGAAACCTGGTTCAATGAGCTGGAAAACCACCTAATGCATATCTTCAGTTGCCCAAGTATCTATGGGGAAGCACATCTGGAAGGCTGCATAAGAGAGTTTTCCCATCAGCACCCCCCTCACCCCATCCAAGCCATCCTCTGGTTCACTGTCAGATATACCGGAAATTGTGGGTAGAAGCAGCTGGGGGGTGCTGGGTTCGGGAAGACTAACCTACTTTCAATGGACTGGAAAGTCCCAAGAAACTTGTAGTGGGCATCCTACAAAAGCTTTTAATAATTACATAAATAAACAAGTAATAAAATAAAAGGTCATGTGCGAAATCAGTGTAATATTGAGCAAAGGTTAACTGGGGTACATTCATATTATTTTGATTGCAGATTTTATGTTGAATTTGTGTGCCACTTTGGGTAGCAAATCCATCAATAAAATTATTTATCTCTTTCTCTTTGAATCGTTATTAAAATGCTGTAATACGAGAACATTATTTTATTATAAATGCACCCGTTGAGCTTCCTAGATTCAAACAAGGTTTTGAAACATGATCTCCACTCCCCACAAATGTTCAAGTGATTTATAATCACTTTTTCTTAATATAAAAATTAAATATGTGCATCAATAAGTCTGATTTTCATGTTCACCTTCCCGACTAAAGGGAATATCCATTAACATTTTGAAATTAATTTGCTCTTTAAGATAAGCGCAGTCCCTTCTGAACTAGGATTCTTTTAAGGTGAACTGGTGATGGAGAGGTCTTCCCACTTAATTCATCTGATTCAGATAATGGCAGTGTATTTACAAATAGATGGAGACTGATAAGTGTATGTTGAGTGAGAAAGCATCAGCGTAATGTAATGAGCTCTGGCTTACATCTCACAATCAAGAACAAGCGACGTTCACAGATTATGCTTTCAGCTGCATACATAACATGATTTGCAAGAACATAATGCATGAGTGAAAGACGCATGCATTGTTATGCTGTGGCTGATGAGCATTTGACTAAGAAACTGGTTTATAGGAATCAGAAAATTGGAGCTTGCCTCTTTTGTAAAACCAGGCAAGATGCAGTCTCTTTGCATCAACTCTACCTCTCTCAGACCCAAATGAGGAGAATCATATTTCCCAGCTTCCCAGGATTACAAGATAAGGTATGCAGATGAAAGTCCTTCTTGAGGAATAGTTTGAGGAATGAGGAGGGAGCAGACAGGTCTAGTTCATAAGGATTCCATCTCTCCCATCATGTAGCCTATGCCAAAACCTGCCAGTTTCCTGTGGCTAGTGTCCATCAGGCAAAATAGAGAGCCCCAAGGTCCTGCTGTCCAAACATCTCCCTGCTCAAGCTGATGAAGGTGGCCATGTCTTGGAGAGCTTTAATATGCCCACTAAGACCACCTTATCTGGAGTCTCTCAGCATGAACCCGAATTAAATAAGCTTGGTTCTAACACACGGGACAAACCATTGATCTTGGACTGCTGCTCAATGAGGAAGATGCTCCAGTAATAGAGGTTCCATTGTCATGGTGCTTTTGGTGCGTTCAGATCACTACCTGAACAGGTTGGACCTTTAAACTGCTATACATTCTGCAGGGATAAAGGATGAACCACCCATTCCCAAAACTCCCCATCACTCCAGAAAGTTTCTAAAGGAATGTTTTGAAGTTTTAGCCAACACACTATAGGTCTGACTCTGTATCTGCAGTGAAGTGAGCTCTTAATACATCACTCCCAAACATCCTCAAGCAAATTGTAGAGCTGTGTCAGCTCATTGGTATTTTGAGGATGGAGGAAAATGAAATGTTTGGATTAATGGCTAGAGCACAGATGGCAGAAAACTTGCTGAAAGCATGAGCAAACACAGGTGGGAACCAGTTTGGGATTTGCTCTGGGTCAGTGATGGCAAGAAGGAAGGGTTACGTCTCTGCTCCCATTATATCCGCACAAATATTGCCCAGAGAAGCTATGCTATTGTCTCTTCTGTAGAGACCCAGGAGATCAGAATCAGGAACTTCTGCAATTTTGCTGTGACCAATTTACATTACAATTTGTGATGAAATTGCTTACAGCTGCACCTAATTAGAAAACAATAGATGATGAGATGAATGAGGCTAGGACACTATCTATTCATGTTATTACAGATACCACTTGGAGAGTTGAGGCCCACCTCCTATTCTCTTGTGGGCAACAAAAGCAGCTCGGACAGATCTGAGGATCTAGTGTTTTAAGAGGATACGTGATTTTCTAGGAAGTCTTTCATGACCCCTGTTGATAAAGAGATAAAGTTGGTACCTTTGCTAAAGGCATCAAGCTTGACATGATAAGATATGGCAGCTACTATGCACTGTCATACCTGCCCTTCTTGATCAAGGTTAGGGTTATGGTCAGGTACCAGCCAGTATGACTATGTAGACCAACTGCTGATGAATTTGGTCAGGAGGTGCTACTGAATTTGCATCATGTCCTGGAAGAAGCCACTGTGCACAGAGGCTGGAAAAGAGACCCTTGGACTGACCCCTAGCGATTTTGTTGTCTCCCTCCCAATAAGTGGCAGACATTATCAGTGTAATGCTGAACATGTGTACTAGCAGTAAGCCCCTTTAGCCTCAATGGGACCTACTCTTGTGTAAGCATATGTAGAGGCCCGAACCCTCCATCAGAGAAGAATGCAAATACAGTCAGGATAGCCACTGCTTTGGAAGCCTTTAGAAAGGGTTTGGGCAAATTGATGGAGGATGTCTCCTAGTCCTGATGGATACATGCTCCTTCCAGTCCCAGAGGCACTAAAAATTATACACAACATGGGTAAAGAGTATGTGGGTTCCAATCTACTGGTAGATTTCTAGATGATTTGCACGGATCGACAAGAGTTTCTGACTCCCAGTTCTCTGAAACATCACCCACAAATTAGGTTCTGGGGAAAAAGGGTCAAGTACGAGAAGAATTTTTGTTTGAAAGGGCTCAAGGAGCTTTATTCTAACCATTCTAACCATTCTTATTCTGCCCACCAAAGCCTTAATTTCGCACCTGGCTCTGGGCAGATGGACTTCAGGATTAGAGATGTCCAAATTGGTCCACTGAGTTTCCCTGATTTCCACCTCAAACTTATAGCTCAAATCTGCATCACAATTTCATTTTTATGTAGACATCAGTTTCACATGGATTTTTTCCTATTGTACTCATCCAGGATAGGAACTAGGTTCATGCTGATCAAAAATGAACTGAAACATTTTTTACATACATCCCTACTCAGGCTTCTAGTCTTGTTAAGTGAAAATTCTCAGTTTGTTGGAGAGGTAAACATTTACATACAGCAAAATGAGATGGGAGAGTTCTTAGATACTGAGAGTCAAACAAGTTAGCACATCTTTGAATGTCCCCCCTTCCTCTCTCACACACACCTTTCTTATAAGTTCAAATGGTAACATACCAGGCATATAGCTTCTAAAGAGGCTGAAGGGTGATTCATAGGTTGAAATTATGTGGCTGTAGTTGTTCTTTTAATAATTACTGTTATTTAGACTGCTTCCCTAACTGCTTGTTGGCATCTGCAGGGTGAGTTGCAATCTTCCGTTTGCACTACGAATTGAGAAATTTTGTTTTACCAGCTCAGGATTCTATCAGTGAATCCACTCCTCATTTTGCTAATCAAATGCATAAAGAAATCACCTTACCTCTCTCACATGATCTTCCAAGGTAGCCTGTACCAGAACAATCACAGACGTATCTGTTCCAGCCATCCCTGCATCCGCCGTTGTTTTTGCAAGGATTGCTCAAGCATGGCTTTGCCGTCTCCCTTGAACACGAGGGCTTCACACCTGAGGTGCTCTGGATTTCCGCCATTTGGCGAATATCTTTGCTTTGGCCATCGATGAAGAGGTCCCGAATGCAGCCCACATAGCCGTAATTGAGCAGTGCTGTCCAGACCTCTGTCGGGAAGACCAGGCCGGCTTTATTTTCGGGCAAACCTCCAAGGTACAAGTCATCGTCTAGGTCCAAGATCTCACTCTCTCCAGGTGCTGTGTAAGGAGTACGCATCGTGTTGACAGAAATAGTACCTGTGTGGAAACAGAACGCCAAGGTTGTTATCTGCTCTTTAAACAGAGACACTTGTCATGGTTGGATTTGTTTGTCCATTTATTATTTGGATTGTCAAAATCATGGTACACAAGAAGTTTTGCTTTAACGATAAGAGAATCAACAATCACAAACTTTCAATACTCATGTTTCTGACAAATGGAAATCAACACAAATAGACCATGGGAAATGAACCCATATAGAAAAAGGAAATGAAAATGTAGATCTGGCATATCCCGGCTATTTAAACTATGAAGAGCAGTGCAAACCCCCTCTCTACAAGCAAACGGAAGCAAGAGCAACCAGCATGTGTCTGAACAAGTCCCATTTTTCACCGTCCTGCTCAGCACAGAAACTGAGCCTCTTGGGGTGAGGAATTTCCAAGAGAGAGCACCATCATGGAGAAGACCTTCAACTGAGTGATCCCTCTTTGCATCCTCGTTTGGCAAGGGTACCATAACAGGACTGTCCACATTTCATAGCACTGGGAGAAGAATCTGAGATGAACAGCTTCTTCAGATGATCAGAAATGAGACCATGAGGGCACCCTTCAACACCTATGTTTTTATTTAAGATTTTAATCCTATTCCTATAATTTAAAAAAAAAACTTAAGGCAAATAATAATACATTTAAAACACAATATACAGATTGAAAATCTATCTTCTTTTCTCAAAGCTCTATTACTTCGAGTTTTCTTTTCACTGATGTTTCCAAGAAATGCTATAGGCTTGAAACTCAACATTAAGAAAACTAAGATCATGGCATCCAGTCCTATCACTTCCTGGCAAATAGATGGGGAAGAAATGGAGGTAGTGACAGATTTTATTTTCATGGGATCCAAGATCACCGCAGATGCTGACTGCAGCCAAGAAATTAAAAGACGCTTGCTCCTGGGGAGGAAAGCTATGGCAAATCTAGACAGCATACTAAAAAGCAGAGACATCACCCTGCCAACAAAAGTTCATATGGTCAAGGCTATGGTTTTCCCAGTTGCAATGTATGGCTGTGAAAGTTGGACCATAAGGAAGGCTGAGTGCCGAAGAATTGAGGCCTCTGAATTGTGGTGCTGGAGGAGACTCCTGCAAGTCCCTTAGACTGCAAAGAGATCAAATCAGTCAATCCTAAAGGAAATCAACCCTGACTGCTCTTTAGAAGGCTGGATACTGAAGACAAAACTGAAATACTTTGGCCACCTAATCAGAAGGACCAACTCACTGGAGAAGACTCTGATGCTGGGAACGATCGATGGCAAAAGGAGAATGGGACGGCAGAGGATGAGGTGGCTGGATGGAGTCCCTGGGGTGGTGGGTATGGGATTGGGTGGACTCCAAGGGATGGTGGAGGACTGGAGAGCCTGGAGGAACGTTGTCCATGGGGTCATGAAGAGTCGGACATGACTTTGTGACTGAACAACAACAAAAATGCTATTGTCTGTCACATCCCTGTTCAAGTAAGCTTCCCTGTTGTCAGAGAGGGGCGGCAATTTGTATGGTGCCCCAGCTCCAAGATCCAGCAATCTTGGAGCTGGGATCCAAAGGGGAGCCGTCATCCTGTCTCCTTGCTGCTGACATGGAAAGAGCTGTGCTGGTTGACTCTGTGCTCCTGAAAAAGCACATCCCCCTGGAGGGGATGAAAAGTGGCATGCCAAAAAGCGAGGAGGCTGGGGTTGAGCTCTTCTCAGTGCCGTCACCCCCTCCCCTCCCCTCCCTTCCTTGGCTCTTAAAAAATAAGAGCCAGGGCATGGGGGGGGGGGGCTGTGTCTGCCACCATCATGCCCCACTCAGGGCATGGGAAACGTGCAAGCCCACAGGTCCACCTGCACCAGCGTTGAGGGTGATAGTATTGCACCATAATGCTGCGATTCGAATTCTCTAAGACCACGAGTTACCCTGGACAGGATTGTGCTGCAAATCTGACCTTCCTGGGCTCCAAGGTTTACAGACTCTCTTAATTAACTCTGAGTTGGTGAATTAGCATCCATGCCAGCGAACAAAGCAGAAGACAGATCAGCACTTACAGCAGGGAGAGAAATGTACAGGGAAGGGCAGAAGGGCCTGGGTATTTTCAGAAGTTTAATTTGCATCTGTAGCAGCAGCCAATAAAATATATTGTTGAGCATTTAAACAGGGTTGTGGTAACAACCAATTCATGGCCTGCTGGATTGCTTGGTCTAATTGGATGGTGGTCCACATGCATCCTATTTACAAACATCCTTTACTTCCTGGGAGCAATCCCCCTTCTCCCTCCTTCAACCCCTCTCTAAGTTTTGGGGAGCAGGTTGGGGGTGGCTGACAGGGGCTGGGATATGAGAATCAGCACTCTTCGACTTTGAGGTCAGAGCATGGCATCTGACCTCAGAACAAGAAATCCACATGACTGCAGGGCTCCCAGGATGAGGTCCAAGGAAGTTAAAATCATTCCTTAAACTTTTCAGTGCTCATCCCTACCCTGACCTCCCACTCCAGGGTCCTCTGCCATCTTGAAGACATGCTTTCTGCTGTGACTGGTATTATTCTTGTCCTAGGACAGGAACTTACCATGCTTGTCTGCTTGCAGGATTTTCTAGTGTGCAAAATGGAGCTTCCTCAGTCCTGAGCAGAACTGAACTGGGGCTGAAAACTAGAAAGCATGGTGCTGAGGATTTCCCAGCATTCTGCAGAAGCATGAATGTAGCCAGAGAGATGTGTTGGGCTTAATTGCTGTGAGAAACCTGTGGGTTCTCAGTGATGGTTTGAGATCACCAGCTCCAGCTGCTGGGTCCTGTGCATTCCTTGGCTTATCCTCGAGATATGGATGTCTGCAGATCCTTTTGCAGAATTCAATTGGTATAGAGGGGTTTTCAAGGAAGCAGGGCTAGCTTACGTGCACTGACAGCCTTTGAAACAGAGGGAGAGAGGAACTGTATAAAATCCATGCCTAGGGACTTTGCCCTTTCTCTCTCCACTGGGAACCAGAAGCATGGAAGAAATCAAGCCCTCAGGAGCAACATTTGTCACATCAGGAAGTCCCGTGACTAAGGGAAGTTGCGATCTTCTTCTTTTGTTTGCTTGCCGATGATCTGCATCTATAGTTCATTTTTATCCACGGCTCCATCCTGATCTGGGAATGGGTCTTTCCATTCCTTCCCAGTGTCATTTTTCGAAGCAGCACCAGCAGAAGTTGGACAGCCACTGGATGCTTTTTCCAGGTGTTATATTTCTTATGATGGCCCATATGGTCAGGTTTGAAGAGGAATGCACTCAGTGCATGCAATGATGGGAAGGGAGGAAAGGGACCCTCCAGCGGTCCATCAGGGATGCTTGGTGTGACCTCTCTTGTAGAACACACCTATCTATGATCATTCTCTTTGCAACCATTGCTTTTTGGAGGGCTTCAGGACCAGCAATCAACACAGGGGAAATGCCATTTTCCTGTATTTATTACATTTATATTCCACCTTGGTTGCCTTGCATGGAACCCAAGGTGGCTTACGTGATCCATCTCTTCCCCTTTCCATCCACACAGCACCGCTGTGAGGTAGGCCAGGCTGGCCCAAAACCACCCAGTAAGCTTCATGGTCATGCCAGGGGACTAAAACTCAGGTCTCCTGGATCCCACTTCAACAGTAAATACTGTGTCATACTGCAAGTCATATTTAAATATGGCTGGTCATCAGTTATCACAGCATCATATACTATGATTAGGAGTGTTATCATCATCATCATCATCATCATCATCATCATCAATCATTTCTATATTGTCCCATAGCTGAAGCTCTCTAAGATACGATGCTGAATCTCTTCTTCACCTCTGCCCTGGAAATTTACCCTTATTATAATGTTGGAACACTGGCCCTGATCAAACATTCGTTCGACTGCTGAATGATCCCCCTAATTTTTGTCTGCTCTACAAAGCATTTCATGGAATCTGAGCAAGCAGAACCCTAGCAAGACTGCATACTCCACACTACCAAGCCATACGTCCTCAAGCTGGACATACGGAAGAAACTGGCAAGAGTCCTTGTTCTGCATGCTTTCCTTGTTTTCCTCTCTCCTCATCACAGTCGCTTAGCCACTGGGAGAGATAAATCTGTCACTTTCCATTTCTCTTTCAGATTTTTAAAATGTTAGGTTTGTTTCCATCTTGAATATAAAGAAATGTGTGAAGGTTGTTAAGTTAAAAGCAAACGAACAGACTGAAATGATCTTGTCCATCTGCTCAAGCCAAATTCTATAGACACATGAAGTAAATCTTGGTGTACCTGCTGGCCAGAGAGCTTTTAAGGAGGAGGACCTGCTCATTAGCAACAACAACAACAACAACAACAAAAATACATAAAAAAAGAAGCAGCAGTGCTAATTCAGCACAGCAATCATGGCTGAATGCAGAGGGATTCAATCCCAGACTTTTAAGAGCTCAGCTCTCAAAGTCCTGTGTTTCATCGGACAAATCGGTCAGTTTTAGATCTAATGTGTTCATTAAAAATTAAATAGGAAGACATGTGTAAACTGTGGAAAACCCTTATTGGGAAGGAACTGTGACAAAATTCTTGCCACCTGTGCTTCATCCTTTGCAGGATGCTTGTACTGTCAGCCCATCCAACGAAACACCTCTCAGTTCTTTGGATTCTATGAATTGTCATTCCAAGAGGAGTGCCATTAACAGGAAAATGTACTCCGTTCAGTTAGAAAGCATCATATAGAGTTGTTTATCCCTAGAAAGTAATGGCAGTCCATTAAAAGACGTTCTTTGGTTATTTAAAACTGCAATGAATAAGTACAGCTACTCCTGGAAGACATGGTGTGTGTGTGTGTGTGTGTGTGTGTGTGTGTGTGTGTGTGTAAGATAAAGAGAGATGAGGGAGATACTCCACAACAGTGTCTTGAAATGGATATCTGGAAAGTGGAGCTCTGAGTGAGAGTATGATTACTGTAAACCTCTAATTATATACTCGGGAGACAGTCACGCGCCTTTTCTCCCTCTGTAATTTCTAGCTTAAACTGGAACTTTGACTTTAATTCAAAATCTCAATGACTCCTTAGCCCTTAAATGCTGGCTTAGCTGTGAAAAACTGCTGATACAATCTGGTTTGCACTGCCATGCACAACTGGAGTTTGACAGGAATAATCAGTTTCCTCTCCTGTTCCAATGCGTAATGATGATTTTCCCGAAAGGGTGAATGACGGCTGTGTTGGGGGAAACCCTGCTTGAAAATGTGGGAGACATTAAGGAAACGTTCTGGGGTGCTCGCCTCCCAAGGCAATTAGGCGTGCATCCCAGGCATGCTGCAAAGCCTCAGAAAGCCAAGACCTCTGCAGATTACTTTTGCGGGTTTGCAGTCTCCCCACTTCACTTCCCCCTTTGCTCTAACTGCAAAGCTGGCAGGATGGTAACAGCAGAACAAACATTTCCCACAGGTATGTGCTAATGAGTCTCTTCAATCATATTCATTATCTCAGCAATTTAGCTTTAACAAGTCCGCTTACTAAACTCAAGACCTGGCAGCAGCCATGACACCAAGCTGCAGCAGGGCGAGTGCAAGCAAGTGGGACCACTGTCCATTCTGCAAAGAAGCACCACGATCAAGTTCATCCCAACTGCAGTGGTCACCTGGCCTCAGCCAATGCACCAGCAGTGGAGGCTGGCACTGTGGTGGTGTCTTCACTCTAGGTTGAACATGAAAGGACTGTCCACAGTTCTCAACCCAACCTCCATCCTACTCCTCAGATGGGTTCAACACCACTAATGGCTTCTTAAAGAGTAGGTGTGCATGACCACTGACCTTGGAGCCATCACTCTCTGCCGTGAATCAACCAGCTACGAAGGGACAACTGCAGCATGCCTTGTTTTGACACACCTCCCCTGGGTTTCTTGATCCCTGCAAAAGCAGGGGGAGCAAACCTGCCGGCCAGCCAACAAAAAGACCTCCACAAGAAGTGCAGAGCTTTCAGTGCCAGGCCACTGCGTCTGTACTCTGTGTGGGTGACCAGAACAGCTTCCAGGCTCCATGGCAGCAGCCAGTCCCTTGGGGGAAGTGCTGTGATTTCAGTCCACATCCACTGGGCCTTTCTGGGTGCTTCCATTGTGGGGATCGGCAGAAGGTCAGCTTTCATCTGCTGGCCATTGAGATCTCCAGGATGCTCCAACAGAAATTCCATGTGTTTCATGCTCTTGGAAGCCACACTGTGGGGGCAGTGTGCCCCAAAATGCAGCTTAATTCTACATACATGTATATACAGGCATGCATATCACATTTGAGTTGAGATAACCCTCTTATTTCATCCACTGTGAACTGTTTGAGATAAACCCAGCTTTACGCCTTGATCTCTGTTTTCCCTCTCTTTGGTGCTGTGAATTCTGGTGAAAAACTTTCTAAAGGATGAGTCAGCTGGGGCTATGAAGCAAAGAAGGTTTTCAGAGGAAGAAGAAGACACTAAAGCAGCAGCAGATCAGGGAAATAATGGCTACGAGGCATGAAAAGATGTGAACTGTATGTGAGGCTGGGTTTTTCTGAGACCTTTTCATCCCTCGGAATGGCAGAATTCACACCCCAAACTTGAAGGTCATGAAAATTCAATGGTGGTGTGCAAAGAAACCATGTTGGGAATAGATCTCATTCAAGCAGGAGCATTTGACATGACCTGCGTGCTGTAGGCTGGAGCTGTTCTGCAGCAATCCCAGTGTCACTGTGGCACTCCATGAATATGCAGTTGTGTTACATTTTCTCAGTTCCTCTGGGATTGAACTGCATCGTGTTAGGTTCTGGTATCAAGGCATTTGGTTAGGATAGATTCAATTGCAGGGAGAAAAAGGACAACATGTGCAGCCATCCTTCCAAAGGGCCCAAGAGACATTACTTTACATCTTTGCCTAGTGGTCTCTCTCTCTCTCATATTCTCTCTAATCCAGATCTCCAAAACTCCTCTGCAAAAGGGAAGATGACACCACTACCGACACTGTAAATGCAATGTCCTCATTGGCTCTCATCCATAGGATTTTAAGGATGGCTGGTGGTCCATACATTGGCATCAATCTCTTGCAATCCCCCTGAAGCTCTGTTTCTTTGCAGCAGGCGAGAATGGGGAGGCTGCCTTGGGTACCAAATTCTAGGAGCACCAAAGTGATGCTTTGTCAAAGGTGGCATTGCTTTGAGTCCACACCTGTGTTGCCTACCCAGGTCTTTGTGCTGCTCGCTGCAAGCCCACCCACTATATCTCTCTCTCTGAGGAATATTCCAGGATGAGAGATCAGGAGAACCACCATAGCTGCACAACAGGGCTTGCGGCAGAGCCGGTCAGGCCCGATGCCAAACTTTGGACATCATACCTTAAAGCAAAGCATTTGGAATGACCTTCCTAGGAAGATTCCCTGTGCTGTCAGGGCGCAGAACAGCTCGAGAGCTACAGCAAAATGCTCTAAGCATACATTTAAGGAAGGACTCCTTGAAGTGCAACACGAGCCAAGTCAATTTAGCCAAAAGACCATTTGCCTAAATTGCCAAAATGGGACTTTCCTCCTAGATTTCTCACTGCTTCTTCTACTTTTTTTCTTATTATAAAAAATCTGCTAAGGAAGGGAAGGCAGCACAGCCATGCAATAGCTGCTGACTGGAAGAACCCTCAGGCTTGTAACACGGACTACTACAAATCACAGGAAGAGGCAGAAAGAAGGACGCTGTGTGTGTGTTTATGTGCATGTAATAAAGCAACATGGCTGCTGACCTAGCATCCAAGAGTAAAGAAAATTAAGAAACCTTCTTTAGAAATGTCACAGCTCTTTCTTATCTATGGGCACCACTCTGTAGTGGATTTGCACGCTGCCTAGACATCCATAAGAGTAATAGATTGCAAAACATGAAGAGCGTAGCTTAGCAGAAAATAGATTGGCAGTTCATAAATAGGGTTCTGGAAGGTCTTCCGTTTGTCTGGCAGAAACACGCATAGCTCATCTGGATGCACTTCTTAAAAGAGTAACACATTACTGAGTGCCATCTATGATTGTTGGTTTTGTTATGAGTTAAAGCTGCAGACAGAAACCTCAGGCACACGGTCCCTCTCTCCTTTCAGCTTGGTCACAAAGAAGAGGTAGGAAGCATCCCCTTTTAACCATGCTCTTTCTTCAAAAATGGACAAGCTGTGCTTAATTTAAACTATGATTTAGCTAAACAAGCTAAGATCAAACTGTGGTTTCTCATCCTTGTTTGTTCAAACAAGTGTTATAGTTAAAACTGGAAAGTACAGTGGGTTTAAAATAAAAGTGAGTAAGCTTCTGATCTCCTTCTGAATTACAGGAGAAGACAATCAATCGCTACTTGCCCTGATGGCTCTATGCTACCCCCAGGACCAAAAGGACTTCAGGGGGGAGGTACTGTTCCAATCATGTCCTTTACCTTCCCCACAAAAATCTTCTGGAAGGTCCCCTAATTCTCCAGAACAGATTTTGGGACTAGGATATATACAGTGGGAGGAGAAATTCAGTCTGCCAGCAGTGTCTCTTTCACTGGCAGAAGAACACCCTTCCATATAACCCAGTTGTCCCCATGCCGAATATCTTCTAAAGAGATGGTGCTCTGTATGCCAAATCAGTAATTGAATCAATTTACTAGTCTATTGGGTTGATGGTGGCATTACACTGTGAAGTCATTGGGTGCGCCTGTATCTGAGCAGAGTTGGGTCCAAGTCGTTGAGGGCCTTTGGAAAAGGTACATTCCAAAGGTACATTCCATCAGAGAGTCCAGCTTCTCACTGCCTTTGCCACCAGCTGCTCTGGCTCCTCAGCCCCTCTCTCATCATGGCTACTGTTTGCTCAATGCAGGGGAGCCAGGGAGCTGCCCCTCCTATCTCTTACCACCATTATCACTACCACCCTACCTTCCCCTATGGTTCATCAACAGATGGCAGGTGAGCAAGCCAGTTGCAATGGCCAGGAGGAGTCCAGGGGGCTCTTGTGGGTGGCCTCTGCTGGGGTGAAGGCCCTTGGCAGGTGTCTAACCGTGCCTACCTAGATGCTGGCCTTGTATCTGGGAGGAAGTTGGGAGTTCCTATTGCTGTCTGCTTTTAACAGAGGGATGCAACAAAGTTTTTCTGCAGGGTCCTGTTTTATACTTCAAAATACCCAAAAACACCAATTGCAAGTTGAGTAGCATTTCTCCATCAGAGAATTGTTCCTCTGCTCACTCTGGAAATCAGCTGTCCAGGGGCATTAAAAACTTGTCTTTTATCTCAAAAGATACATCACTGTATAATATTAGTAATAGCCAATGGATCATCCAATGCCATTGCGCATTGTTTCCAGTGTACAATAATGTAAACGGGTGGACATTTCTGCCAACACTTACCTGACCGTCCATCTCTCTGGAAGTCCACATGGTACCATTCTCCATCATTCACCTTCTTTTGCAAAGCTCTTATTTTAATTGTACCAGATCCCATGTCTAGCAGGAGGTAGAGATGTCCGTCAAGCATCTCAATAGCAAAGAAGTCCACTTTCACCATTTGTGGGTGCTTGGCATCTTTCTGATGTCGTGGTTTGCCATGGCTGAAAAGGATCAG
This sequence comes from Varanus komodoensis, assembly GCF_004798865.1. Lineage (NCBI taxonomy): Eukaryota > Metazoa > Chordata > Lepidosauria > Squamata > Varanidae > Varanus > Varanus komodoensis. The sequence continues at coordinate 63,683,830 of NW_025335568.1, forward strand.
CCCATTTGGCTCAGTAGTACGAAAGTCAAATGATATTGATCCTGTTTTCTTGGCATTCCACTTTGGCAAGGAGATGAAAGATTCTGGCGTTTCAAAGGTGATTGGATCTAAGGTCGCCACATTTTCACACTTAAATGCTACAATACCGTGGATCTTCATCTTAGGATCTCCTTGTTTGGCGAGTCGAGACAATTCCAGTCTTACATCGTTGTTCTTATACACAACCTGCAAGCAAAGGACAGTGATGATCAGAATGGACAACTGCATAAACAGAACTGAATTGTGGCTTCAAGAATCACACACTTCATCAAATTTCACATTCTCAAGATGAGTGATATTTATTTATTTTTATTTATATGCCGTCCCATAACCTGAGGAAGATTATAACACCTTTCTCCTCCTCCTCCTGTACTACACCCTGCCCCAGAATTTGCCTTGTCCCTCAGCCTGCATTCGTTCTTGACTCAGTTACTTGGTATTAAGTTAGCACGACTCTTTCATTCCTTGAGACATCATCCAACCAACACAGTTTGCTTCCCTTCCCCCTCAGGCACGACACATATGCTGAGGACTTCGAGGGATCATTTTACTTCCTTATTCCATCTCCTACAAAACATTGTAATGCCTTACTCAACAGCTTATATTCCTGAGGAGCAGGATAAGGAATTCCACCCAAAGTAGTGCTCTTATTATTGTAAGCCATCCTGGGATGATTTCCACATAGGGCGGAGTAAAAATATTTTAAATAAATAAGATAAATAAATGCAGTAACTTTCAAAAGTGTGATGGTCACTTCAATGAAATGTAGTTCTTGGCATGTAAAGGTTATTTACACCTTGGCTAGTTAAGATATTTGGCCACCATGTGTTGGCCACCAGTACGCCATTTTAAAAGAGAGGAAATGGCTTTCTAAGCTTCTGATATACAGGAGTAGCCATAAAGTTTCAGCAATCTGAAGAGCTCTTGTTCTTTTCTACCTATTGCGTCTTGCCTTGACCAATGTCTCTAGTCCTTGCCAGTGGCAAGTGCAAGTCAGTTAAGTGACAGGAGTAACTGACATAACACCTCATCCAGTTCTGTCTTCTTGACAACATTGGCTGGGTTTAGACAACAGGCTAATAAACCCTGATGAAGGACCCACAGGGCACGACCCAAGACAAACCATGGGTTCTCTTCATGGGTTGTTCATGACGAACAAGCCATGGCTTGGTAACACAGCTAGGTCCAGACAACAGGATAACCCATATTTCAAGAAACTGTGCTTCAACAACAAACCATGGTCAATTATACTCACCCCTTGAGTGTGGTCTCTCCTATTGTCTGAACCCAGTCACTATCTTCAGGATGATTAACATACCACACTCCAATATGGAGGCTATCAATACAAATGACTGGTAGGAAATGGCAATTCCCACTCATATGGTACTCTCCAAACTGGGGTGATCAACCTCAGGCTCATGGACCAAATCCAGACACCACTGGAATAGGGTCCCTAAGAGATCCTTCAAATTTGTATTCAACCCTTGAGCTGCAAGAGACTGCAACCCCCATTGTACACAGTCAGGCATATCTGTGCCGAAATGTTATGGCCTGCAGTTGTGGTGCAACCAACCCAGTGCCGTTGCAATCATTTGGTTCTTGGTACGTTTCCTGCTTAACTCCAATGGAGGAAGCACAGTAATCAAGAACTGCAACAACATTGTTCCAATGAACTAAATCTGCCCTGCCCCCTCCAGGCACAACCCATATTATAACCTCTTCTCCTTTTAGGGAGAGACCTGCAACATGCTTATGGCAAGAGTCCAGCCAGGGAGCAATATAAAACCCTGCTGAAGAACTCTTGGAGTTCATTAGGTTTCATGGTGGCACTGAATTCAGCAACTGAAGTTCCTGATTACTGCCCAGTTCCAGTGGTCCCTCTTTACATGAAAACACTGCCCATATTTTGCCCAATTCTATTTAAAGACTGCTTCTTGCACATGTTTTGATATGAATGAAAGATGCTAGTGTTATTCGCCTAGGATCTCCAGAAGTTTAATGTTGGAATTATGGGTAAACACAGGGCTTTTTTCGTCATAAAACGCACCGGAATGGCATTCCAGCACCTTTTTTTCATGGATTTTTCCAAGTGATAGTGCTGGGCGTAGCAGATCGGCGGCAGAAATCATTAATGTAGTGCCTGCGGGCTGTTTTTGTGTCGGCGCTGATTGTCGGCGCTGATTGTGAGGGGGTTGCTCGGCTTGGGATGGGTTGTGTGGTCACGTGCTTACTCAGCCAGCGGCGACCATTGTGTAAAAGTGTGACCCCAAGACGTGAGTTCCGGCACCTCTTTTTTTACAAAAAAAGTACTGGGTAAACATAACTGTATTATGTTTCTGTCCTCTGTAAGAGAGGACAGGACCACCTTAGCTTGATTAGTTTATGAACATGGTTCTGCCTAGCTCTCTGATAGGGCACATAATACAGACCAGAGAAGGATAAGTTATGGGTGGTTAGGACTGCGTTTAGGAAAGAGTGGCTGCTTGACCAGGGGACTGGAAGCAGGTCAAGTCAGAGATTTTCATCTTTTCTTTCATCTCCAAGAAAGACTAAGGTGTGCACATTAAAACAAGACAAAACACTAAGGATGTTGGTTGCAAGTAGCACAATGTGTATATTTTTTACAGAATGGCACCCCAAAAGTATGCAGATCTAGTGTGATTTGGGTAAATCAGACCAATGGTTCAAATCGGTACCTGAAAACAAGTAGACATGTGTGCAAATTGCATGAGGACCGTGTGCTTTTTGGGTGCAGATTTCTGCAAATTGGCTGATCTTATGCAAACTTCCTTAGCATGTTTTTTTTTTTTTTTGAATGTGTAATGCATGGTCCATCTCAGAGCTGGACATCCTAACATTGGCTTAGCCCACACCACAGCAAGCTAGTGCCAACAAAGGGTGGCTGAAATGGAATCTGGAAGGCTGCATCATGAAAATGCGCTGAATTTTCACCCTCCATCGCATCCCTAGGGGTGTTTATTTATTTATATTTATTTATTTGGGTATTTTTACCCCATCCAAGACCCAGTGGGTCTCTGGATGGCTTACAATTGTGGTGTGTTGCTCTTGTGTTTGTTCTGTGTGCCTAAATATGAGAAAGGGCAGCATGGCTTGTGGACAATGTGGTATAGGAGGGAACTGTAGTGTTGGCAGGAGGGCCATGTTCACTGGAAGAGTATGTGCTTTGCCTGGCTAAAGAGCCACATTCAGCAACTTGGCAGGGCCTAAATGCTCCAGACCCATTGCCAGTGACTGTAGACAATATTGTGCAAGATCCATCCATGGTCTGATTAAGTATTAGCAAAGATTCCAGTGCTTCCTGGATCTGTCCACCACCCCTGACCATGAGAGGTGTAACAGGAAGCCCAAAGTTATCACTGTGCTCCCAGAACTGGAGAAGAGGTCAATGTAGCTTCCGTCCTTCACCTTCTCCTCTACTCTGGGCATCCCTAGCCTCCTTCTGAGAGCCTGGAAGCCACGTTTGTTATCCTGGAGCAGAAATCATGGGCACTCTTAGATAAGTAGGCTGAGCCCAATCCCTTGCTCTAAGGCGGCCGCTCACGCATTTCCATAAACTGTACATACATCACTGAGGGGGTGGGGGAGGGGCAGCAGCAGGAGCAGAGGGGAACATATATGCATAAAATTCATGTATACTAATTAATATTCTTGGATAAAATTGATAAAGAGCTACTATAACTGAAAAAGAAATGCATCCATCCTAGTGGGGAAGACCATGGCCTCTGCCTGTGGACCTTCCCACTCCATCTGGTCTTCAGATGCTTCCTGTTGGTGGGCGACTTCAAGGCCCCTCCTACTCTTCCTTCCAGTGGTCCGTTGACTTTGAGCTGATCAGGGACTGAAATGCGTTTCATACAGAGGACACTTTCAGAGAGAGGACTATCCTCTGGCAGTCTTTTAAACAGAGAGAGTCACCTGTAAAGTAGGGCACGTGGCCACCCTGTCTCACATTACCAGAAGCATTGGTTTCAATAATAGCTTTTATAATATACAGAGAAGTGGGAATAGGGAGAAGGGTGATAATATGGTGGTGTGGAGGGGGGCTGCTTCTATCCCTCCCTTTCACTGCATATCAGGCATGACAGGTCTTTAGGTGGCGTGCATTAAAGACAGCTTTGTTATTCCTCCACTTAATCACATGCGCTTTAGTTAATTCACCCACTTAATTATGAGTTCTTGCTCTGAAAATATTTTTAGTTTAAAATGATCTTTAATTCAAATAATTGGAGGGGGGAGGTTCAATGAGATATCTTTTCAAGAATTAAAGCATGCGGTGAATTTGCTTGCCTAAAAGATTTCTGCACACTTCTATTTTGCTGATTTAACAAAGTGTTAGATTTCTTGCTCTTCTAAACCTGTTATCACTTCCTTAAGCCTTCCCCTCACCTATATACAATGTGCCAAGGTCAGACTATAAAGTGAACTCGATTTGAGCATCGTTTGGGAGTGTTGTCCTTGAAACTAGGACATGAGAGCAACCTTGTTAGTTAGGAAGCAATGCCACTACAGCCAATATCAAGAGAAGCAAGGCTAGCCCAGAAAAAGCAGAGAGCAAGTCACTCGACTTAATTCTTTCCAAAAAGCAAAGACTGATGGAGGATTATCTTGATGAATTTGAAAGATGATGTTGGATCGAGATTTCATCAGTTAATCTCACAAGTGTTCCTCTTCCAAGACATTCATACATTTTCTTCCAGGATTCAGAGAAAACTGGACACATTACCCAGGCAATATATAAATGGTTTTTCTACCATCCATCCATATTTTACATGTTCTTGTTTTTGAGAGCATTTCTTAGTCAAATATTCCATCAATTCTGAAGATTTAAAAGTTACATATATGGTACAGCTGCTATACTTAGATGGGAGTGCAGAAAAATGTAGCAGGTCGAAGGATACTTCCTAAACTTCTTGTTTGTTGTTGTTGTTGCTGTCAAGTCATCTCTGACTTACGGCAACCCTACGAATGAAACCCGTTCACGGATCACTGCCTTGTTGTGGCGAGGGGGCTTGTGTAGCTCAATGAAGCTATGAGCTATGCCGTGCAGGGCCACCCAAGACGGACAGGTCATAGCAAAGAGCTCTGTCAAAACGTGATCCACTGGAGAAGGAAATGGCAACCCACTCCAGTATCTTTGCCATGAAAACCCCATGGACAGTACCAAAAGGCAAAAGATATGACGCCGGAAGATGAGCCCCTCAGGTTGGAAGGTGTCCAATATGCTACTGGGAAAGAGCAGAGGGCTAGTACTAGTAGTGCCAGAAGGAATGAAGCGACTGGGTCAAAGCCGAAAGGACACTCAGTTGCAGATGGATCTGGTGGTGAAAGGAGAGTCCGATGCTGCAAAGGTCTATACTCCATAGGAACCTGGAATGTAAGATCCATGAATCAAGGCAAGCTGGATGTGGTCAAACAAGAGATGACAAGACTGAACATGGACATCTTAGGAATCAGTGAACTAAAATGGACAGGAATGGGTGAATTTAATTCGGATGACCATCAGGTATACTACTGCGGGCAAGAATCCCTCAGAAGGAATGGAGTAGCCTTCATAGTCAATAAAAGAGTAGGAAAAGCAGTACTGGGATACAATCTCCAAAATGACAGAATGATCTCAGTTCGAATCCAAGGCAAACCATTCAACATCACAGTAGTCCAAGTCTATGCCCCAACCACTGGTGCTGAAGAGGCTGAAATTGACTGGTTCAAGGAAGGCCTACAACACCTTCTAGAATTAACACCCAAAAATGATGTCCTTATCATCATGGGGGATCGGAATGCTAAAGTAGGAAGCCAAAAGATAACTGGAATAATGGGCAAGTTTGGCCTTGGAGTACAAAATGAAGCAGGGCACAGGCTGGTAGAAGTTTGTCAAGAGAATACGATGGTCAGAGCAAACACTCTTTTCCAACAACCCAAGAGTTGACTCTACACATGGACATCACCAGACGGTCAACACAGAAATCAGATTGACTACGTACTCTGCAGTCAAAGATGGAGAAGCTCTATACAGTCAATAAAAACTAGACCAGGAGCTGACTGTGGCTCAGATCATGACCTTCTGGTTGGAAAATTTAGGCTTAAATTGAAGAAAGTAGGGAAAAGCACTAGGCCACTCAGGAATGACCTAAATCATATCCCTGATGAATATACAGTAGAGGTGACAAATAGATTTAAGGAATTAGATCTGATAGACAGTGCCTGAATAACTATGGACAGAGGTTTGCAACATTGTACAAGAGGTGGCAACTAAAACCATCCCAAAGAAAAAGAAATGCAAGAAAGCAAAATGGCTGTCTGAGGAAGCTTTACAAATAGCGGAGGAAAGAAGGGAAGCGAAAGGCAAGGGGGAAAGAGAAAGATACAGCCAATTGAATACAGCATTCTAGAGAATAGCTAGAAGAGATCAGAATGCCTTCTTAAAGGAACAGTGCAAAGAAACAGAAGAAAACAATGGAATAGAGAGGAGCAGAGATCTCTTCAAGAAAATTAGAGATATGATGGGCATGATAAAGGACCAAAATGGCAGGGATCTAACAAAAGCAGCAGAGATTAAGAAGAGGTGGCAAGAATACACAGAGGAAATGTACAAGAAAGAGCTTAATGTCCCTGATAACCACGATGGGGTGGTCACTGACCTCGAGTCAGACATCCTGGAATGTGAAGTTGAACAGGCCTTAGGAAGTCTGAGCAACAACAAAGCTAGTGGAGGTGACAGTATTCCAGCTGAGCTATTCAAAATCTTAAAAGACGATGCAGTAGAAGTGCTACAATCAATATGCCAGCAAATTTGGAAAACTCAACAGTGGCCACAAGATTCAGTTTACATTCCAATTCCAAAGAAGGGCAATGCCAAAGAATGTTCAAACTACCACACCGTTGCACTCATTTCACATGCTAGCAAAGTTATGCTCAAAATCCTAAAAGCTAGGCTCCAGCAGTATGTGGACCCAGAACTACCAGAAGAACAGGCAGGATTTTGAAGAAGCAGAGGAACTAGAGATCAAATTGCCAACATCCACTGGATCATGGAGAAAGCTAGGGAGTTCCAGAAAAACATCTACTTCTGCTTCATTGACTATGCTAAAGCCTTTGATTGTGTGGATCACAACAAATTGTGGCAAGTTCTTAAAGAGATGGGAGTACCAGACCATCTTATTTGTCTCTTGAGAAACCTATATGCGGGTCAAGGTGCAACAGTGAGAACTGGACACGGAACCACTGATTGGTTCAAAATTAAGAAAGGAGTTCGGCAAGACTGTATACTGTCGCCCTGCCTATTTAACTTATATGCAGAGCACATCATGAGAAAGGCGGGGCTAGATGAATCACCAGTTGGAATTAACATTGCCCAGAGAAATATCAACAACCTCAGATATCCAGATGATACCACTCTCATGGCAGAAAGTGAAGAGGAACTAAAGAGCCTCTTGATGCAGGTGAAGGAGGAGAGTGCAAAAATTGGCTCAAAACTCAACATTAAGAAAATTAAGATCATGGCATCCGGTCCCCTCACTTCCTGGCAAATAGATGGGGAAGAAATGGAGGTAGTGACAGATTTTATTTTCCTGGGCTCCAAGATCACTGCAGACGGGGACTGCAGCCAAGAAATTAAAAGACGCTTGCTCCTGGGGATGAAAACTATGGCAAATCTAGACAGCATACTAAAAAGCAGAGACATCACCCTGCCAGCAAAAGTGCATATAGTCAAGGCTATGGTTTTCCCAGTTGCAATGTATGGCTGTGAAAGTTGGACCATAAGGAAGGCTGAGCACTGAAGAATTGAGGCCTTTGAATGGTGGTGCTGGAGGAGACTCCTGCGAGTCCCTTGGATCGCAAGGCGATCAAACCGGTCAGTCCTAGAGGAGATCAGCCCTGATTGCTCTTTAGAAGGCCAGATCCTGAAGATGAAACTCAAATACTTTGGCCACCTAATGAGAAGGAAGGACTCCTTGGAGAAGAACCTAATGCTGGGAACAATTGGCAGTAAAGAAGAAGGGGACAGCAGAGAATGAGGTGGCTAGACGGAGTCACCGAAGCAGTTGGTGTGAACTTAAGTGGACTCCTGGGGCTGGTGGAGGATAGGAAGGCCTGGAGGAATGTTGTCCATGGGGTCACGATGGGTCGGACACGACTTCGTGACTAACAACTACAAAAATGAATGAAAGCCCTTCCGAATGTCCTATATCTGACAGCCCTGCTTAGCTGTCCTAATTCAAAGCTGTGGCTTCCTTTATGAAGTCACTCCATCTCTTATTCGCTCTCCCTTTTCTTCCCCTGCCTTCATCTTTCCCTAGCACGAGAGTTTTGCCTTCTCATGATGTGTCTGAAGTATGGCAACCTCAGTTTTGCCATTTTTGCTTCCAGGCACTGGCTTGAGTTCATCTAGGACCCAGTTGGTCATCTTTCTTAGCTTTCATGAAATCATAGCTTTCATTTGAGAAGAAAGAGAACCAAAACCAGAAAGATACTTGCAAGTTACTGCATTGTAACTTCCAATATCCCTCACCATTGCTGTGCTGGATAGGGCGGGTGGAAGTTGCAACAACTGGTGGGTCACACTTCCCATCCCTACCTTATAGGAGTATCAAAGGGGATGCTTTTCCCTCTTTCCAGAAGAAGGCACTTTGGCTGCAGGCACTACCACAGGGGGCCCTTGGGGGCATCTCTTCCTCTCGGTCAAATGGCGATGCTCACTCACTGGGCAGAGAAATCCCAACAGACTCACTTGGGCCTTGGGTTGGGAGAGATCCTTTCCCCATGACTGAAAGAGTGCAATGCTCTATTCAGCTCTGCCAAAGATGGTGGCTGGATTGCAGGGAAAGCCGTATGAGGAGAGACTGAGGGAACTGGATCTTTTCAGCCTGGAGAGGAGGAGACTCTGAGGGGATCTGTTGGTGACATATAGGTATGTGAGGGGGTATCACTTGGAGGTGGGTAGAGACCTGTTTTCCCCTCCTGAGGAGGCGAGGACATGCTCTAATGGAGGCAAGCTGAAGGAACCAAGGTTCAATTTGGATGCCAGGAAGTACTTCCTGACAGTAAGGACCCCTAGGGTATGGAATGGGCTTCCACGGGAGGTGGTTGAAGCCCCATCGGTAAGGGTGTTCAAGGATAGGCTGGACATGCACCTGGTAGGCATGGTATGTCATGAGTGGAGCCGGCTGGAGTTGGGGGTCAGAATAGATACCCCAGGAGACCACTTCTGACTTGCTCTGTTTCTATGTTTCAAATCCCCAAGGAGAGGTCCATGTCGCTTCCTCCTTTGTGCAAGCATTGACTTCCCCCTGCACCTCCAGTACTTGAACGGAGCAACACTGCAGCTAGCCAACCATGCTGTTGGTCTGAGCCTGTTGTTCTCCTCCCTTGCCATGTCTGACTGGCTGATTGCTCCTTTCCACCAGCACAGCCAGCTTGTCGCTGCCTGGCTCCCCACTCCCAAATCCTCCTTTGGTAGCCCGGATCACAGCAGAGCAGCCACAAGCAAGAAGGCAAGGCTGAGATGTGTGGCTATTCCATCAAGAGAGAAGGAAGGAGGCAGGGGGTGAGAGAGAGAGGTGGAGGGCCACACTAGAGAGACTGGGACCTACCAGGGGCCCACAGGCCTGCAGTGAAGAACACCAACCTCACCACTGAGACGTTTCACATCAGCCTTCATCAATCACCAGCCCTGCTAATAACAGCTGAGAGCCAAATTCTCTCTACATGTCCTGCTCAAGTGACACCCTGTCTCATGCGGGCAAAAATATCTGGTCTGACTTCCAAGCAGGACACTGTTCAGTGAGTGAGCAAGTGACACACGTCTGTGAAACGATTTGCGCTCATGGTTGCCAAGGAAGCACTGAAGAAAAACGGCCCAGACATCCACAACCGCCACGATGACATCTCCAGACTTGTGGGTGGACATCTTACATCCTAATCTCTGCCCTGCAAAAAACCTTATTACTCCACATGGGTTTAAACACCATCCTTAGGTTATAACGTATGGCGGTTCTGACTTTCCTGTGGACAACTGCCTTGGAGTTCTGTTGTTAAGCTGGGTGAATAAACATGGCTGCAGACACCCACTTGGAGGTCTGCAGCTGCAGAAAGAAAATGATTACACATCTAAATGTATGTTTAATTGTGAGAACAGTCTGGTGGGTGACCACGCATGCCCAGTACTGGTTTATTTATGAGCCTAGGAGAGAAGCTGGGAGCGCTTTGATAAATCCACACAATTTCTGAGCGGGTCGTTTTACATCTCAGAGGTAAATAAAGCCTGGAAGAATTGTGTTAGTCTTGACAAAACTGCCTATTAGAACACTTAACATTCTTTCCCTTTTGCTGCACATTGACTTTTAAATTATATTTGTGTCCTTCAATCCAGAAATCACTAGAAAGTTTTAAATGAATCCATAAATGTAATCTCTCTTTTGGATAGATATAAGATACATGATAGCTAGCTGGGTAGATAGATGCCTTGAATGGATCAGTGTAAAATGGAGGGATAGAAATAATTGAAATAAATGATAAATTTGTTCAGGCACTTTTGGACACAAACATTTTCTTTTATCAAGCCATGCTCTAAGTGTCTCATATACGTGAGATGCAGTAAAATGAGAAGAACTATATGCAAGTTTAGACCAAGAAAAAGGCCTGAAAAAGCTGACTGGGGGATGCTGAGTGTTTTAGTCCATGGTTCTGCCTAACATTGCGTAGGGCCGCTCCTGAAAGCATCCAGACATTGTAGAGGAATGCACTTTGTTGTTGTTGTTGTTGTTAGTTGCCAAGTCATGTCTGACCCATCACAACCCCATGAACATCATTCCTCCAGGCTCTCCTGTCCTCCACCATCCCCCAGAGTCCACTTAAGCCCACACCCACTGCCCCAGAGACTCCATCTAGCCACCTCATTCTGTGTCGTCCCCTTCTCCTTTTGCTGTCAATCGTTCCCAGCATCAGGGTCTCCTCCAGTGAATTGTTCCTTCTCATTAGGTGGCCAAAGTGTTTGAGTTTCATCTTCAGTATCTGGCCTTCTAAAGAGCAGTCAGGGCTGATCTCCTCTAGGACTGACCGGGTTGATCGCCTTGCGGTCCAAGGGACTCGCAGGAGTCTCCTCCAGCACCACAATTCAAGGGCCTCAATTCTTTGGCACTCAGCCTTCCTTATGGTCCAACTTTCACAGAGAAGCTTTTGTTCCATACCATGTATTGTGTGCAACACCTTAGACGAAATGCTGGAAACTTCTAGGAAGGCTGGGCTGGCCTGACAAAAACCGAGGAATGCTCAAACAGGGCTACTGGAGGGCAGGAGGCAAGATGTGGAAAGCAGGCATGCCCCTTGCTTCCTCACCCTGGTCCTTGGTTCTCACCTCCACTGGTTGCTTCCCTCTTTGCTTCTCACATTCATAGATTCATTAAAAGCAAATGTATTTGAATAATGCAAACAAAAATAAGGACTACTATGCAGCCACTGTGCATTTATGTATTACACACTGCTTTTCAAAGGAACGTTTTCTCCAAGTGGCCAAGGGTTCACACCACAAAACAAATGGTGTTCCTATACACCTTTGCTAAGAAGTAGATCCTGCTGTGTTCCTGGTTTCTACCCTGAGCATTTTCACCAGAGCAGAAGGGAGAGTTTGTGTGATTAAATGACATACAACTTTGGGGGGCACCAAATGTGCTGATGCATAGTTGACTTGCTACGGCTCAGAGTACATTTAGTGAGTGACACTAAAATTCTCTAGCAGCTTTATTTAAATAATGCATATTCCAGCAGAGCAGGGTAAATTCTGATAATACACTCCACTAATGCATTTAAAGATATGGAGAACTATTAACTAGAGACAATAAAATGACAATGTTTATTGTTTCAGCAACAAAGCAATGTGACTATTTCCTGCATTCAGTCTCCATAATGCTTAAGGGTAGATAATGCATCATACATTTTAAGAGCTTCTCCCCAGAAATGACAGCTGCAGTTAATGCAAACTCTCTCTCTGTATATGTATGAGTGTGTGTGTGTGCAAGTGTGCACACATTCATTAATAATCCTTAAAAAAAGAATAAGAAAATCATTTGCCCACGGAGTGTATAATGCAAAAGCAAGCAGAAAACATACACTATACACACTCTTCAATTTGACCTGTTTCCCTTCTCTTGATTCTTTGTAATACAAACGCTGTATGACTACTTGAATTTTCTAAATCTCTGGCACCAGATGAAGCCAGTCAACTCAGCCTCTTCCCAGGACTGTGCTGCTTTAGGGAAGCTCTCCTCTCCCAGAGGCATTAGATAACATTCAGAACTACCCATGAGGCAGGAATTCAACAGATGCAGCACTCCTCCTCGCAGGAGTATAAGTAAGGCAGTACATGCCCTCCAGGTTTCAGCCCAGACCTATCCAAGCTGCCAAATGTATTTGGGGATAAAGTTCAGGTCAGTGGATATACTTTTAGAAGCTTAGACTAAAATTCGGAGCAGATTCCAGCCCACTAACACTGGAACCACAACTTCCCCCTGTCTCAACTGCTCTCTCCCCAGGCTAGAAAATGGTAGTGGAATTTCTCCTCACTGAGTGAGCTTTAAAAGCAGATGAAGGTGGGTGCCTTGGCCAAGTAGGACATGCTCATCACAGTGGCCCTGTTGTTACCCCACCCCCAAAGAAAAGTCCCCATCTAGCAGCTGCATTCTCAACACCATCAGTTCTATCAGTTTCATCTCCATCTTAGGTTGGACTTTTCATGGAATCATAGAATAGTAGAGTTGGAAGGGGCCATGAAGGCCATCAGGTCCAACCCACTCATGTTGCAGGATACCAAGTTACACCATCCCACTCTGATGGGTGTCCAGTTTGTTTCTTTGTTTTTTAAAATGTGTCTAGTGTGGGAGAGCTCGCCCCTTCTCTAGGCAGCTGGTTCCACTGCCACACTGCCCTGACAGTGAGGAAGCTTTTCTTGATATTTACCCTGAATCTGGGTTGTCACAGCTTGAATTTATTATTCCATGTCCTACACTCTGGCGTCAGCAGGAAGAGATCCTGACCTTCCTCTTTGTGACAGCCTTTGAGGCACTTCTAGAGGGGTATCATGTCCCCCCTCAGTCTTCTCTTCTCAAGGCTGAACATGCCCAGTTCTCTCAGTCCCTCCTCAGAGGGCAGCGTTTCCAAACCCTGGATCATTTTTGTTGCCCTCCGCTGGGCCCCTTCTAATTTTCCTGCATCTTTCTTAAATCTTGGTGCCCATTATCGGACACAGTATTCCAGATGAGGTCTGACTAGTGAGGAGCATGGGGAGCTATTACTTCTCGTGATTTGGAAGTAATACTTCTCTTAATGCATCCCTAAATAGCATTTGCCCTTTTGGTGGCTGCATCACATTATTGGCTCATGTTTAGCATATCATCCATAATTATTCCAAGATCTTTTTCTGTTTCAGTTCTGTTGAGCCACATATTCTCCATCTTGTATCAATGCATTTGGTTTCTTTGCAAACCTAAGTCTTAATTCCCCTTTCAAGACCAAACTTCCCCAAAGTACTTTGCATTGCAATGGGGAACAATATTTCGCTTTGGGCAGAATTCATTTCCCTCCCAGTTGACATCAGGACTGCAGCTGAGCTGAAGGGGAATGGGGAAGCCTCAAGTGGCTGGCAGAGCACGCCGGCATTTCTGCAGGAAAAAAATGCCAGTGGTGCATCTCAGCAAGCCCTGTATCCACCACACTGCGACAGAGAAAACATGTCCAAACCCGGTGACAACCATGGAGAGGTAGCTTTCAAAAAGTTTCCAAAATGCTTTGTGCAGGTGGGTTCAGAGGATGCTCAAGCATTTCTCTAAACCAGTGGGGAAAAGCCGTATCATTTCAAGATTTCTTCTGGCACCAAAGAAACAGCTCAAGACAGACCCTATCAAGCTCTCCTGAAAAAGCACTCCTCAATTTAAGAACTGGCAAGGAAAAGCACGATTCCCTGCAATTGTTCCAAAAGCACGGCCCATCACAGTTTGATTCGGCTGACAGGTGCTTTTGCAGGGGGCAGAGCGGAACGGGGAGCGACGAAAACGCCGCATCTGCATCTTCCGCTGCAGTTAACAAAGCTCACATCACAAATGCATTTCTGTTGCCTCTCTGTGCTGCCTGGCGCTGTCTGAATTAACATCTTAAGACACTGAAGAATAGCTTCTTATTTCGCTTCCTGTGGGGCAGCTGTGAAATGGCATATTCTTAAAAACATATTACAGTAGTTAAGTTTTGAAAATCAATGTTTTTAATAATGGCTTTGATAGTGGGGTTTGTTGCAGTGTGTTTCACCCTGCTGTGGGTATGAGTGCTTTAATGAACCGTTTAAAAGTACATACAGCTCGGTTATTGTATTAGATCTTTTCTTGCTCTCTTTTTTTTCCATAAGCCCCACTGCTTAAGTTGCTAGACTTGTGGATGCTAAGACTGCAGTTGCTATGTTTACTGTTTTAAATGAATGAGGGGGAAGAGAGTGAGTGAGTGAGAGAATGAGAGAGAGACTTCTGTTGCTTGCATCCACTAAATATATCTAAATTTCCCATGGCAAAGACTCTGGATTTTGCTGGCAGCAGCACTGAAATCAGTGTGCTAAAAACAAGTTGCTGCCACAGAGGCACAAAGGAGAGAGGATTTCCTCTCCCATGTTGAATTAAACCACAGTCAACAAAATTAGTTGGAAAATAAAACTGACAAGGAGGGGTGTAAAAAACACACCGAACAGGATCGAAGAAGGCGGAATGAGCTTTGTTTCCAGATACCATAAAAAATGAAGAGGCCCAAGGTCTGATGACTGTCTGAAAAAAATCTGTGTGCCTGCATGCACTGGTTATCCTAGTTTTGGAGAAATTTGGCTTGCATATGGTTTCCCTCATCCTCTCACACACTGTCTGCATGAAAGCCAGCATGATACAGAGTTGTGAGAGTTGTGCTATCAAAGCTTTTACTGCTTCTGAATCCATTTTTTTGCCTTTTCTGTTCAGGTATCCACTCCCTTAACACAGCCAAAGAATTCTATCAGGGAGCCCCACAACACTTCTGGCACCACACTTTCCCTTGAAGTACACTGCTCTTCCTCTTGCTGAAACTCCCTGCCCCACAAGCAATCACTGCCCCTTCCCTACCAAGTATTTCGTAGAATCATAGAATGGTAGAGTTGGAAGGGGCCAAGGAGACCATTGAGTCCAAACCCCTGCTGCTGCAGGACATCACGCTGCACCATCCCACTCAGAGGGCTGTCCAGTTTCTCTTGGAATGTCTCCAGTGTGGGAGAGCCACCATCTCTCTAGGCAGCTGGTTCCACTCTTGTATTGCTCTGATGGTGAGGACGTTTTTCCTAATGTTCATCCTGAATCTGG
Organism: Varanus komodoensis; assembly: GCF_004798865.1. Classification (NCBI taxonomy): domain Eukaryota; kingdom Metazoa; phylum Chordata; class Lepidosauria; order Squamata; family Varanidae; genus Varanus; species Varanus komodoensis. The sequence continues at coordinate 63,699,246 of NW_025335568.1, forward strand.
GTTGTCACCACTTGAACTGATTATTCTGTGTCCTGCACTCTGGCATCAGCAAGAAGAGATCTTGGCCTTCCTCTTTGTGACAGCCTTTGAGGTACTTCTAGAGGAATATCATGTCCCCCCTCAGTCTTCTTTCTCAAGGTTGAACATGCCCAGTTCTCTCAGCCTCTTCTCAGAGGGCAGTGTTTCCAAACCCTGGATCATTTTTGTCACCCTCTGCTGGACCCCTTCTAATTTTCCTGCATCTTTCTTAAGTCATGGTGCCCAGAACTGAATTTTTGAATGTTTGTGAACATTCTTTGTCAGAAACTGATTTAAATTGTGTATAATTGAACTAGAAAAGGCAAACTGGTGCCCTCCAGAGGTTCTGGACTACACCTCCCAGAAGCAATGACCACTGGCTATTCAGCCTGTAGCCTGTGGAAGCTGTAGTCCAGAACCTTTGCAGGGCATGAACTTGTCTTGCCTTGAGTTATTGCCAGGCATTAGTGGGTGTGCAGCAAACTCATCCCTGTGATAAGTTCATGCACTGTTAATTTTGTTATCATGACCCCTTGGAGCATCCATTATTGCAATGCCAAACTCTGATAACTGTCCACTGGTTTAGATGTAAGCATGCATGCACAGCAGTGTAGAAAGTGAAGAGGAACTAAAGAGCCTCTTGATGAGGGTGAAAGAAGAGAGTGCAAAAGTTGGCCTGAAACTCAACATTAAGAAAACTAAGATCATGGCATCCAGTCCTCTCACTTCCTGGCAAATAGATGGGGAAGAAATGGAGGTAGTGACAGATTTTATTTTCCTGGGCTCCAAGATCACCGCAGATGGGGACTGCAGCCAAGAAATTAAAAGACGCTTGCTCCTGGGGAGGAAAGCTATGGCAAATCTAGACAGCATACTAAAAAGCAGAGACATCACGCTGCCGACAAAAGTGCGTCTAGTCAAGGTTATGGTTTTCCCAGTTGCAATGAATGGCTGTGAAAGTTGGACCATAAGGAAGGCTGAGCGCCAAAGGATTAATGCTTTTGAATTGTGGTGCTGGAAGAGACTCCTGTGAGTGCCTTGGACTGCAAGGCGATCAAACCGGTCAGCCCTAGAATATATCAACCCTGACTGCTCTTTAGAAGGCCAGATAGTGAAGATGAAATTCAAATACTTTGACCACCTAATGAGAAGGAAAGACTCCCTGGAGAAGAGCCTAATGCTGGAAACAATAGATGGCAAAAGAAGAAGGGGACAGCAGAGGATGAGGTGGCTAGATGGAGTCACTGAAGCAGTTGGTGTGAGCTTAAGTGGACTCTGGGGGATGGTGGAGGAGAGGAAGGCCTGGAGGAATGTTGTCCATGGGGTTGTGAAGAGTCAAACACAACTTTGCGACTGAGCAACAACAGTGCATATACAGATTCCAATTGATTACTTATCTTCCTTTTCACCAGATGCATTCCTTTATGTGGTAGGGACCACAATACCTAACAGAACATCTCTCCCAACTGCCACCTACCCAGACACTAAGATCAGCCTCTGGGGCTGCTTCTGAGTCTCACCTTCACAGGAGCCTTGGCTGGTGATGACCAGAAGAAGGGCCTTTTCAGTGATGACACCCCGAATTGTGGAACAAATTCCTGCCTGGTGCCAACCTTACTAACTTTCCCATGCCAGCTCAAGGCTTTCCTCCGCTGCAGGGCACTTACTCAGTTGGGGCTTTGTTAGTGTTCAATCCAGGTTCAGTAAGGTTTTATCTTGCTTAAATTATTTGAATTTTATTTGGGTTTTAAATGTGGTTTTAAATCTTCTTCTGTGATAATTTCCCCCTAATGTTTTTATGTCATGGCACATTTTAAACTGTGCTTTACTGCATTGCTGTAAACCAGCCAGACAGCCTCTGCTGTTGGGTGGGATAGCAGTTAAATAAATAATGGTGCACATTTCTAGAACCTGAACAGTAGGAAATACTGGGCTGCTATTGCTGAAAAATAGAAAGAAGGGATTTCCTGCACTTTGTGGGAGTTGATGGGATTCTGGATGGGGCTCTGGGATGCCTCTTTTCTCCTGCACTATTTCTGTAATGACTTGGCCTTTCTTGAAGTTGCTTTTTACTAGCCAATGTATGGTGCTTCCCTTTTTGCCCAGTAGGGCAGATACTGTGGCCGTGGCGGGTAGGGAGAGCATCTGGGCAACGTCACACTGTGTGAATTCTTAAACCAGCCTTCCACCATTAAACAGCTGGTCTGACTGCGTCTCTCCCACACAAAAGGTTAAACCCTTTACCCAAGGTATTAATCATTTACAATTTTCAAGTTGCTGAAGGTTCACAGATTTCCCAGATCATCTGTCCAGTCTGGTCTCCCGAATAAAGGGTATCTTTTTTCTAATCGAGCCAAATGGAGACCGGAGAAGTTTTGGTACACAAGTAATCCAAGTGCACCCTTAACTCACAGTCCCCACTGATTATTTTTGCTCATCACTGCTGAAAACCAGCAACATCCGTGATTGATCTCCCAATTAAAGCTTGGAATGACTCTAAAATAAACCACCAGCCATGCTGCCATTTGTCTTAGCAGTTGTTGTGCAAACTGCCTTATCCCAGACAAAAACCTGACTTCCATTTTGCTCTGTTTCAGTCTGTCGGCTGGTTTATGGTTTGAAACTTCCCTGCTGTTCCATTGGGATCATTAAGCCGAAGCTGAAATTAGTCTTTTCCTTGGCAACCACCTGCCTGCACTGGCTTCCCAAGTACTGCCCAGTGCCAGGGCACGAAAGCGCTCGCCGGGGCCCAAACCTTATTCTGAGAAGATGCTGCACTGCACAGGAGATGCCGGTCAGTAAAAGAAAGGGCAGTTTGCAAAATGCAGGGCCGTGTGCTCTGTAGGTTATTTCAGGCTCCTGCTCCAGAAGGATGCGACGCAATGCCTCTTTGCAAGAGGCATCTCACAGTCCTTCTTAGGGCCACTGGACGAGTCAGTGTATCTGCCACCGTGGCAGGGAAGCCCAGTTCTTCCAGCTTCCAAGGCTCCCAGGCCATGGGCCATGCTGGGAGGCTTGAATTGGAGAAGCAGGGCCTAGTAGCCCAGCTAGCTGATGTGAGAGAAGAAGGAATGCTGGACTTCTTGAGGACAAAGGGTCAGAGATCCCCCCACACCCCCATGAAAGAGATTAATCAAAACAACCCTGCAGGGTTGATGACCCATTGTCCTGCAACACCTGGAAATTATTTCAACTATAGCACCTAGGAAACACAGACAAATCATTCACCTGTTACTCAGAGAAACAATATTTAAGGCCCAAGAAGCAATCTAGTACCCTTCCCAACATTAGCGTAAGCCTGGGAAACTCATCTTTCCCATAGTCACATGTTCAGTGAGAAATGGTATAAATATTAGGGACTTAGAAAGGAGAATCAATTTCTCTCTCTCTCGCTCGCTCGCTCTCTCTGGCAGAAAGTTCTTTCTCTCTATATAAATATAGAAAGATTGGGAGGTACTGGAAATATTTGCAATCTGGACCACCTGGAGCTAAAGCTTGTCCCTGTTCTATATTTTTCTGACGAATAAACTCTCCTTGCCTTTCTAAGTGCTGTGTGTGTTTGTGTGAATGCAAAACCAGGGCTTGTTTTCTCTGGTCGTGTGCATTAACCCCCTGCAAAAAGATCCCGAACCCTTCCAGGCAATCTGGAGAACAAGCACCTCTTTCTGGGCTTACTGGCCCTCAAGATTACTAGGCATAAAAGGGAGCCACTGGGAACAGGGCGACTGGAGGAGTCAGTGTATGGTGGGAGCTCAAGGGACCACTGGGGGGGCCTCAGAGGGAGGCATGGGGGCTGGACTCCCCAGCCACAGGTTTGCCCCCCCCGCACCACTGGGGTCTGGAACATGCTTACAGGGCTGCTCTGCAAGTGGATGTGGCATTCTAGGGTCCAGCGGATTCTGCCCCCCACGTCCTCGAGTCATCCCTGAAAAAGAGAAGCCAGTGCTGCATTCCGTCTTCCTTTCCAGCCAAGGCACAGCCCAAAGCTGACTGAGCTTCACGCTTGAAGACATTCTGGGCTGGAGCTCTGAGCTGAAGAAGGAGGAGGAAACGGAGCAAGAGAGCAATCTCTTGCTTCAAATAAGGGCTGGCAGGCAGCAACTTGCATGTGACCCAGAGCTGGGGGGGGGGCGACTGGGAAAGATGCGTTCCACCCTATGGTGGCCATCTCCTTACCTCCCCCATTTTTCTACACCACCTCCAGTATCCCCAGTTGGGCGGTGATCCAGAATCAATGCTACAAAGCATTAACCCGCGGTTCCTGCAGTGCAATCCTACACCTCTCCACTCAGAAGTCCCTCTGAGATTCAGGGTACCTACTCCCGGGTAACCGTGTATAACTTACAGCCTCATAACAGTTTTGCTTAATAAAATGTGAAGCTTTGCTCATAGCACCCACAGGTGGAAGAGATGCTTGACTTCTGACATTCCCTTCCAGTACTCTCCACAATTCCAACTGATGACTTAACCTTGTTGCTTCAGAATAATAATTATTTTACTACCCAGAACCCACCCTAGGTTGCTTGCTGCTGGCTAGCTCCTGGTTGCAGGCCTTTCTGCAGAGTTCCCCTTACACACAGTTTCATTCGCCTGGCTGACTCACGCTTTGAAATCTCTCCCCGCCCTGCTCATTCGTCTCCCGGGCAGATGGCCCGGGAATCCGAGGCTCAAATTAGCTGCATGAGCGGGCTCTGCTGTGCTTTAGGTTCCCGCCTCTTGCTTAGGCTGAACATTCAGCAAATGCACCTTTTGGCAGCATCCCTACCTGGCCAAGAATAGTAACTGGTGTGCACTGGCTTAGGGTCTAATGGGACTCCAGGTTATGCCACTGGTGGACCTGAGAGCATACACTGCTGCCACATCACTTCTTCTGCCATTGGTGTGGCATCCGAAAGGACAAGTCCTACCTTCACCGTCTATCCTTCATTCTCTACCTGCACCCCGTCCTACACACACACACACTGGAGTATACACTATCAACTCTTTTCCTGATTAGGATGTGAAGATGGGGTGTTCTGTGGTTTTGCTTTGCTTAGGCATGGGAGTTTTCACAGAATCCTAGAACAGTTGAGTTGGAAGGGATCTATCAAGCCATTGAGTCCCACCTGCTGCTCAGCGCAGGACTCCAGGTTCAAGCCTCCCTGGCAGGTGAAGGCCTCCAGTGAGGCAGAGGCCACAACCTCCCTAGGTCCTTGGCTCCACTGCTGTCCTGCTCTAGCAGTCAGAGGGGGTAGATTTCCCCCTTTTCTAGTCATCCCAAGCTGGCAGCTGCAACGCTGTTCCATAAATCCGTTTCACCACACTGAGAAGTAGAAATTAAGCGCATCACTGGAGGCAAATGCTTCAGGGGGCACATCCCTGATCCAGCCTCAGTAGCTCATGTGCTCCCCAAAACAGTTGCTTAGCATTAACGGGAAAGCCAGTGTGGTGCTCTGCTTAAGAGCATGGGACTGGGACTCAGCTGATCTGGTTCTAGTCCCTATTCAGCCATGGAGCCAACTGGGTGAGCTTGGGCCAGTCACAGACTCTCAGCCCAGCCTACCTCACAGGGTGGTTGTTGTGAGGCTAAGACTGAGATCAGCAGGAGGAGAATGGGGAAAGCTGCTTTAAGTCCCTTGAAAGGAAAAAGGTGGCATATAAATAGAATAAACTAAGTCATTCAGGAAATGCTCCTTTATTCTCAGATGCTCTTTCTGCCCAAGGGAGGAATTCTTCTTCAGAGGTGCTCCCATGGTTGAGGAGGGGGATCTAATGGTGGATGGGGCCAAAGACAAACAGCAGACCTGGCCCCATTCCCCACTGTACCAGCCCTGCTACAGCTTGAAGCTCTCATGGATTGTAACGAAGCCTTAGGAGAGAATGCCATACACTGAGAATAGGGTACATGCACCCAAAGGCCCTGGTAAGCCACCGAAGTGGCACACTGTTGTAGGACAGGGCTGGGGCTGGGGAAAGTGGTATGGCCACCAGGGACCCCCAGGGGGCTGCATTTCCCTCTTGGGTCTGAGGCTCTGCACCTTTGTCTAAGGGAACATCAGCCTCCAAGCTTCGCCCACATGGATGCCAACCAATCCAAGTCCAGAACCTTCTAGGAAGGCCCAAACCAATCAGCAGGGGGGAATCTGTACTGAAATCTGCCTCTAAAGTGCAATAGGTACATTTGAGTTGGGGCCAATCAAAACAATTTTCCAAGACTTCTGTCTTGGGGGAGCAGATGTGAAAGTGGCCTGCATTGCCTTCCTTCATTCGGCTTTCTCCATTTCAGCATCGAAGCTTAATCGAGGCATTTAGTTCTGCTGGCTGCTTCTGGTCTCTCCAGGCTGGCTATTATCACCTAACTCTTGGCATCTTTTCAAATTGCCCAAAGCTACATCTACTCCGTTTCATGTGGGCTTGTAGCTGAGAAAATCAGACTGGGACAGAGGCAAATCTTCCTTCAGCAAGAGGATTTTGGCTGAGGGCTGGGATAAAACATCCATTGTCAGCGTCCTTATTGTCAGGCTGGGCTCAGCCCTGGACACCTGCACTTGTTCGTGGGTCAGGGGAATCTGCACCATCAAGAGCAAATGATGGTGCTGAACTCCATCTCCAGAAGAGGTCCATCACCATAGAGGACCATGAGTTACTTCCATCAAATGGCAATGGCTAAGGAGACCTGCAGATCCAGAAGTCACCCACCACACCTGCCCACCTCCATGCAAGTCCTAAGTCTGACCTGCCCCAGTTGGTTTGCCAATAGTCTTCTCTCCTTCCTGAAAGGAGCTCCATGATTGAATCAGAAGCACAAGGAGCAGAAATTCAAGGTTCCTTGTCAAGCTACCTTCTCACTTGCTGATAAAGCACAGCGCGCTTAATTTCAAACATGAGAGGCTCTGTGCCTCGGAATTCTCTCCCGGTAAGTCCCAAGTTTTCAGAGCAGGATTTAGAAGCAGGGAATGATTTCCTCCATGAATGCTATCCTCCATGAATTTGTCCAGTTCCCTTTTAAATCCCCCCAGATTGATGGCCATTGCTTCACCATGTGATACTGAAGCCCACGGTTTAATCATGTGTCCCAAGAACCTGTCCAAATTTCTTCCCTAACATGTTGGCCATCACAATGCACGGACAGTCCTTAGTTAATCAAGGGGACATCTGTGTGCAGTGACTTTGTGTGCTGTTTAAGGATAATGTTTTCTTTTAAGCACCCTCCTGAACTAACTCTTATTAAAATCATCAGTAATAAAAAGGATAAATGATGGTCCTCTCAGAATCTGTCATCTTATTAATTAATTCTTTCCCATGAGAAGTAATGAACCAAAACTACATACAATGAGTTGACGAAGTACCTCTGAACAAGAGGGAGTGGAGAGCCCTCCATATCTATTTGCACAATGATCTTGGAGGTACAGGACCGCACCTCCTGACTTAAAAGAAATATTTTTGTTTTCAGTCATTCAGCTGTTGCCACCAAGTATCTGTTAATTTCTTTTAATTGGAGAGCTGGAATTTTCTGTATCTAAGGAGGATGTGTGAGCTTTTGTAATTGTCCAGAAGTGGGTACTTTAGGAGGTACAGTTTATGGAACAGCGTGAACCTAACCTTGCAGAAACACAACTTTTCCATTTTCAGATTTTAATTGTCCTGCTTCTATGCCTCTAACTGTGAGAGCCTTTAGCAGAATAAGCCTTTCCAGGGATGCAGCTGTACTGATTGGGGGAGGGGGGGTGGCGGTTGCTGATGGCCAGGCCATCGTTTGCCTAATTTGTGCATGTCGATCTCTATCAAAAGCACAGAAATAGGGCACGTTAGTGTTTTGCTTACATTTGTAAAGTGGAAACCCTACTGCCTATATGTTGCTTAAATACGTAAACCATTTAGAGTGCAGTCCTATGTCCCTTGCCTTCCAGGCACAAAAGCCCCCAAACGCTAATGCATAGACAGGTTATGGTACTAGTGATATTCGGCACTGCTGTGCTTTGCACTCACATTTTAGCTGGATGCCATTCTCAGCATGGAGGGGGTGAGAAGGGAGCTGGGGAGCTATTGGGGTAAGGCCTAGGCCATGTATCCAGCACCACCACCCTGCAAACTATCTCAGCCTCCTTTCTCCCTCCCCTTCTGCCCCCCAGCACACCCATTTTCCTCCTCTCTGAGGCCAATTTCTACCCAGGAGATGAGCTGGCACTGGCTGCAAGAGGGTTGGGACCAGCTCCACATCTGGAGTTCCAGCGCTGAATAAGCCAGTGCCCTTAGAGAATGCATTATATTAAGTGGTACCTGAACATTATTGATAAACCCCAATAAGGGATGCTGCTTGTCATTTCATCAGTTTTTAAAAGCGTCTCTAAAAAGGAAGCGCAAGGTACAGAACTCTCAGAGACACCCTGACACGTAACACTGGACCACTGAGTTTCCTCCCGTGTAAATTAACCATGCAGGGCTGTGAATGCTAGACAGGTCCAGATGGCCATCGGACTTCTCCGAGACCAAGCTGCAGAGTCAGAGAAGTTGTCTGATCTCAAGGCTGGGTCTCTGAGCTTGGAATGCCCCTCCCAGCTGGCATGGAAAAGAGGTGCACTGGTTGCTGCCAGAGTGACCCCAGAAATGAGGTTGGGTCCTCTTGCAGGCAGGGACAGGAGGAGACAAGAACCAACAGCCTGCATATCTTGGTGGTCCTTCAGCCTCCTTCCCTAAGATGGCCAGAATAAGCCATCTCAGGTTTTGCAGGGCTAACACAAAAGGCTACCTTTGCCTCCATAAAATGCCTACAATCCTCTGAGTTTGTAGAGTTGCAAGCAACTGGATTGGCTTTGTGCCCATAATGTTGTCTGTCGTAGTAATGCCCCCCTCCTTCTGTCTCTCTCTCTCTCTCTCTCTCTCTCTCTCTCTCTCTCTCTCTCTCTCTTCTTTCTCCCCCTCTCTCTCCAGGGCTTCTGGGCCTATAAACAGCTGCAGGGTGTGCAGAAATTCAGTCTCTGCAATCAGAATTTCAGTAATAGGGGATTTTCACCCCCCCTCCTGCAGCTGTTAACACTACAGAATCCCTAACAGAAGTTAAGGATGAATGTTACTGCACCTTTGCAGTAACCCCTACAGTGGCCTTGCATGGGTTATAACCTTGCACAGGTTATATCCCTTACGAAGGGGCCTGGCTGTCAAAGGTTGCCCATGTAACATATTTTACTCTAGCTTATGTGCATCCTACAGTATGTAGGACATGGAACAATGGACTTAAGCTACAGTGCACTGGGTGCAGGCTAGACACAAGGAAGAATTTCCTGACTGAGGGAGCAAAATGACAGTGGGACCAGTTGCCAAGAGAGGTTGTGGGCTCTTCCACACTAGAGGCATTCAAGAAGAAGCGGAACAGTTCTCTGAGTGGGCTGGTGTAGCTGCCATCCCTGCACCAGCAAGAGGTTGGACTCTATGGGTTTCTTGGTCCCTTCTGACCCTACTGTTCTATGATTCCATGACCCAACATAATAGAGTCCCATAATTTTCCTTCACTTAATATTCTAGTCAAGAAGAACTCATGTTTGAAGAAACAGTAACTAGCATTTCTGCAGCACTCAGGGTGAATGCTAAGTTAGACGATGCTTCAAGCTCCCTGAAATAAAGATGCTCATGCTTCAAGACGACACTCAACTGTTTCTTGAAAATTTCCAAAGGAATTCCCCGGTGGCTGCAGGCAGCGCATAACACCCTCTGCTGTGAGCACGTCTGTTCCCTTTTCTCTTCCAGCAGATCAAGGAGAAAAGCTTCTAAAATATAGCCCTTTATTGAGCTAGGCTGGTTTTGCAATATAGAGTGAGTAATAGCAAAGTTGCTAACAAGAAGCATCTATCAAAGCAGCGATTCCTCTGAAGTGTTAGCTCTTGCCCATGTTAGGAGTAGATTCCAAACTGAATCCCTGTCCTCCGTTCTCCTCCAAAAGGGGTTGGCTCCACCCTCCATGAGGTCCATGCTGCTTGTGGGCAAGGTGGGAATGTCAGACATGACTTCACTGGTCCTCCCATCTGGCTCAATGATGGATCACTGGGAGGATGACCCTTTCTCCTTGCGAGCCGCTGCCTTTTCAAAGCCTCCACCTGAGCCAGAGGTGCTGTGCTTCTCACCAGCTACCAGCTAATTTTGTTCATTAACCTCAGCATTTCACAAATGCATTCCAACCCCTCCTCTTCCTATTTCAGCTCACCTTCAGAGTCTGAGCTTTCTAGCTTGGAATGGTGTATTTTAACAGAAGCAGGCCTATTCCTTACACCCTCAATCTTTCTTTATCAGGGAGCATCTGAACGTGCTGTTTCATGGACATATTTGTCGTTTTTCTACATGTTTTGTATACATTTTTAAATGTACACAATGTGTCCAAAGCACTTTGCTTGCTGGGATGCTTTTATGTATGCCCTTTTCTCTAATATATGACCCTTGTGTTCACTTCCCCCAATATGAATACTGCTGTATACGTTTGCCCTTAGACAGGAAGACTCAAAAGGTGTGAGTAAATAGGTAAATCCATTAAAAACAAGAACAAGTCCTTGACGTAGCTAATTTTTCTCTCGACCCTATTCATCACTGTTGCAGAATTCAGGCCAGCCCAGGAAATGGGTCAAGTCCTTACTTGATTTTGGCATAGGGTGAAAGCTTGTTTATTTTTGAGTCAACCCAAATGGGCATGGGTGGTCCATCTCTGTGTTTAGGTGTCAGTAATACTTGGGAACTCTAATTATGAGAGGAGATGGGATGTTCTCCTCACCTCTGAGCTTTCAATAGATCCTGTGCAGAAAAATCAGCAAGTGAGGATCAGGAACCTATGTAAACGAATTAGGGGGATGCATCTGGTGGAATATTCCAAAGTTTCAGTGACGGTAGGGTAGTCAACTGGCCGGGAAAACAATTGTTCAGTGCTGTTTTCCTGGCCAGTTGTTCAGTGCCTTTAACTTAAGCACAGTTTGGCATGCAGGAATTATATGCTAAAGCTTCTTGTGAGACAAAATGCTTTTAGCTGGTGCTTAGGTCAATTTCTGGAAGTTTGGGCGCATTGGAATAGAGGGCTTACAAAAGATCCATGTACTGGGAATGGGAGTTCTTACTGCATGATAAGATAGGGATAGGAGTATTATGCATGTATGTATTTATTTTATAAATAAAATAAAGGGACAGTAGTGGCCCTCCAACCTGTCAGACAACCCACCTAACCAACAGTACTTAGAAATGTAGAAACAGAGAAAGTCAGGAGGGGTTTCCCAGGCTATCTAGTCTGACCCCTGGCTCTAGCTGGCTCTGTTCACAACATGCCTACCATGTGCATGTCCAGCCTATCCTTCAACACCCTCACCGAAGGGGCCTCAACCACTTCCCGTGGAAGCCCATTCCACACCCTCGGGGTCCTAACTGTCAGGAAGTACTTACTGGCAACTAACTTGAACCATGGTTCCCCGGGGTTTGCTCCATTGGAATGCATCCTGCCTTCCTCTGCAGGAGAAAACAGGTCTTGACCCACCTCTGCGTGACATCTCTATGTCGCCAACAGATCCCCTCGGAGTCTCCTCTTCCCCAGGCTGAAAAGACCCAGCTCCCCCAGTCTCGCCTCCTATGGCTTTCCCTGCAATCCAACCACCATTCTTGTGGTCCTATACTGCACCGATTCCATCCTGGCCATATCCATCCTGTAATGTGGATCCCAGAACTGAACACAATACTCCAGTTGGGGGCACACCAGAGTTGTATAGAGTGGCAGTAATACTTCTCTCGATCTAGAAGCCATGCCTCTCTCTTGTCTGGATTGAGCCTCAGTTTATTGATCCTCATCCAATCCATTACTAAGCTCAGACACTGATTCAACATAGAGACTGCCTCATCTGTATTAGATCTAAACAGAGGGAGAGCTGCGCATTGCCAGCATACTGCTGACACCTCATCCCAAACCTCCAGGAGACTTCTCCCAGGGCTTTCATGCAGATGTTGAACAGCAGAGGGGATAGTACAACGCCCTGAGCAACTACCCTCCAGCACCACCTTCTGGATGTGGTTGGCCAGAAAGGAGTGAACCCACCGCAGAGCAGTGCCCCCAACTCCCAACCGGACACCATGGTCAGTGGTGTCACAAGCTACTGAGAGGTCCAGTAGAATCAGCTGAGTGGCACTGCCCCTGTCTCTCTCTCAGCAAAGGTACGGGGGGACCAATGCAGTCTCCATCCCAAACCATGGCCTGAAACTCCATTGAAATGTTCCCAGCTAATCTACTTCATCCAAGAGTGGCTGGAGCTGCCTGGCCACCACCTGCTCCAACCCCTTGCCCAAAAATGGGAGGTTGACTACCGGTCGGTAGTTGGTAACTGTCCCTGGGTCCAGGTTGGGCTTTTTCAGGAGTAGTTTTATCACAGCCTCCTTTAGGGAGGGTAGAACCACTCCCTCTCTCCAAGAGGCATTGCCAGCCTCCTGGGCCCAGGTGCAAAACCGCTGCTTAGATTTTCCAATAAGCCACAATGGACAAGGGTCAAGAGGACAGGTGGTGGGACAAACAGAACCAAGGACCTTCTCCACATCATCAGGTTGCAATAACTGAAACTCATCCCTCAGAATGGAACCAGAATGGTAACCTACCGGTTGGATTACTGCAACGTACTCTACGTGGGGCTGCCCTTAAAAACGGTCCAGATACTTCAGCTGGTACAGAACAGAGATGCCAGGTTGCTGACGGGGACCGGTCGTTATTCTCACATAACGCCAGTCCTCTACCAGCTGCATTGGCTTCCAGTTGAAGTCTGGGCCCAATTCAAGGTGCTGGTTTTAACCTATAAAGCCCTGAACGGCTTGGGGCCAGGATACCTGAAGGAGCGCCTCTTCCCTTACATGCCCTCATGCCCTTTAAGGTCTGTGAGAGAGGCTCTGCTCCGGAAGCCCTCTTTAAAGGAGATAAAAAGAACATCTACCTGGAGCAGGGCCTTCTCTGTGGTGGCACCCGATTGTGGAATGAGCTCCCCAGAGAGGTGCGCCTGGCACTGAGTTTATATTCTTTTCAGCGCCAGGTAAAAACCTTTTTATTTAATCGCTATTTTAAAAACTAATATTGTATCGTTTTGAACAATCATTTTAATTTTGTCTTTTATGTAAACTTTTATTGAATTATGTCATTTATAAATGTGGTTGTACTGTATTTCAATTTTATGTATTGTGAGGCATCTTGAGATGCCAAGGCATAAGGGATGGCATACAAAGGTTTTAAATAAACAAACAAACTAAAGAATGGTTCACTGGATGCATCCTTAGACTGACCTGATTCGGCCACAGAGTCCAGCTCACAGTGGATGTGAGCGATTTTTTCCTGAAAGTGCAAAGCAAATTCATCGCAGTGAGCTGCCGAGGGGTCAGAGGGCTCATGTGGCAAACTAGATGATAGGAGGCCTCGGACCACACAAAACAGCTCACCTGGACAGCACTGTGAGGAAGCAAAGCAGGTGGAGAAATACTGATGTTTGGCCAGCTTGAGTACCACGGAATAGGCTCAGCAATGAGCTCAAAGCCATCAGGCTCCTCGTGAGATTTCCTCCACTTGGGCTCTAGCCATCTCCTGTCTTGCTTCGTCGTCCCAAACTCTGGTGCATATCATGGAGCTGGCTGGGCTCTGCCAAGGTGGAGAGGGCACTTAGGTGCAATCATGCCAGTGACCCGAGTCATGTCCCTGTTCCACAAGGTTACTTGGGCTTCGACAGGAATGCCCACCATATCAGCCAGATAGTTCCCCAGAGCCCTCTGGACTCCATTTGGATCCATCAATCTCTGGCGGCAGACCATCCCAATGGTTCCCTCACCCTCGCAGGGGGAGAAAGGGGCCAATAGTCTAAACCTCACCAGAAAGTGGTCTGACCATGACAGTGGGGTCAATGTGATCCCCTCCACATCCAAACTACCAATCCCCCTGTTCCGTCAAAAGGACCGGTCAAGAATGTCATCCGGGCCAATGCCATGCTGAGACAGCCCCATGGTTGTCATGGAGGCCTGTCTGGGCCAGCTCAGGAAGTCCTGAACTGCCCCACATGAGGCAGTCCCAGCATGGAAGATTTTAGTGTTTGTTTGTTTGTATATTTAAAACCTTTCTAGACCACCCCATTACCAAAGTCTCGGGACTATTTAACAATACAAAATGTAGAAAATTTGAAAACACAGCATCCTAAAATTCAACTAATAATAAAACCCTAGTTAAAACAGCTAGGTCTTAAAACATTGGGAAAATAAAAAGGTTTTGGCCTGGCACCGAAAAGAATGAAGTGATGGCACCAGGTGAACCTCTCTGGGGAGTGAATGCCACAATTGGGGCGCCACTGCAGAGAAGGCCCTTCTCCAGGTAGTCACCCTCCCAATCTCCTTCAGGAAGAAGGGCCTCTGCCCCAGATCTTAAGGGGCAGGCAGGCAGGCACATCTGGAAGGTGACGCTCCTTCAGGTAACCAGCCCCCAAGCCATTTAGGGCTTTATAGGTCATCACCGGCACCTTAAGAAGTCTACCAGACCCAACATTCTGGTTGTCCTCAACACCAGGCCTGAGACCACCTCAAACAGCTCAGGCAGGGAGACTGCTGGTAAGCATTGCATATGAGCAGCTTGTCTGGCAGGCTGACGGGCCATTGCCCTGTTCTGGATGGGGCTGCATGCCCCCTAAATCCTCAGCCCCTTTTCCTTGTGAATACAGGCAATGCACAGAGGCACAGCTGGCCAAAATCCCTTGTGTCATTTGCAGGGTGAGGGAAGTGCGGACACAGTCCTCAGTTCAGCATTCCTCATGTCCTCAACTGGATGGCTGTAATCCTCCAAGTTGAAAGGAGGACTGGGTTGGATGGTACATCTAAAGTCCCAGTTTTGAACCACTAAGCAAGCAAGCACTGCTCTTGAGAAGGCCAGATCCTGAAGATGAAACTCAAATACTTTGGCCACCTAATGAGAAGGAAGGCCTCCCTGGAGAAGAGCCTAATGCTGGGAAGCCACCCCGAGTCTTCGGCGAATGGGGCGGCATAAAAATGTTTTAATAAATAAAAATAAATAAAACAATAGGTGGCAAAAGAAGAAGGGGACAGCAGAGGATGGGGTGGTTAGATGGAGTCACTGAAGCAGTTGGTGTGAGATTAGGTGGATTCTGGGGGATGGTGGAGGACAGGAAGGCCTGGAGGAATGTTGTCCATGGGGTCGCGATGGGTCAGATACGACTTTGCAACTAACAACAATAAAGCAAGCCAACATTTAATTATCCTTCAAAATAATTCTCTGATTTTTGCAATTGAGTTCTCCAAACAAGATGCATACAAAAATGCATATCAGGGGAAGCACACACAAAAAGCACATATTTGTGAACATGGTATTAAATGTGTTACATTCAGAAAATGGTTTGAACGTATGTGTTTAAAAAGGTGTAGGAAAAAACCCATGTTCTGGGAGAGATGTGCCTAAAAACCTGTACTAATATTCAAGCAAATATTTGCCTTTAAGAAAAATCTCAGTGTTGGTCACAAACTGAACCAAAGATTAGAAAAAGGAAAAAGTGAAAGTGAAATGAACAGATTTGGACTCTGGAGGGTTCAGCCATAAAGGAATGGACCGGTAGAAGAAGTTACAACCTTGACTGTTTCCTACAGCTAGCAATTCCATAAGCCCAGAGGGTTTCATGGAACCCTGAAAAGACCAAGGTCAAGAGTGGTAAACATCAAGCCTGCAGATCAAATCTGGCACTCTGACATTTCCAGAGCTCTGCATCCCTTCCCTATAGCCACATACTTCCCCTCCAACCACCAATCATTTGTACACTGGTAACCAGTTGAAGCCCTGGCCTGCTTCAGGGTGCTCACACTGACATATAAAGCTCATAAATGTTTAGGGCCTGGATATCTAAAGGAATGACTCCTCCCATATTCTCCTACCTGTACTCTAAGATAACCTATGGAGGTCCTTCTCCATGAGCCACCACTAAAAGAAGTAAAGAAGGTGGCTGCGAGAGGAAGGGCCTTCTTGGTTGTGGCGCCCTCTCTATGGAACCAGCTCTCCACAGAGGTGTGCCCGGCACCAACACTGGACACTTTGGTGCCAGGTCAACCCCTTTTTATTCTTCTGTTATCTTGATTGTTGATTAGATGGTTATGATTCTATATTGATTTGTATTCAGATGAGGATTGATTGATTGCTGTGGATTAGTGTCTTGTGTTGTGTGTTATTTTATTTTTCTTGCCAAATGTTATTATTTTTGAATTGTTATGATTACCATAGATATCTTATTGTTATTATGTTTTATGCTGTAAAAGGTAACCCGTTCTGAGAATTGTTTGCTATAGAACAGTCCATACAATCTTTAAATAAATAAATAGATTCTCAGATTCTACATTCTTTAAAAATTCTTATTATTCTAAAAGCATAAGAGATCATATTTGCTGCTCCCATTTGTGTTTGGAGCTGCCATCATGGCATATTCAGATGACTTGCAAACATTAAAGAAATGCTTGTATGTTGTCTTGAAACTTTCCTACGAACAGTTCTCTAGCTTCAATTCCCTACTTCCAAACACAAAAGTGAGAAGAAAAAAACCCAACATCCATGTCTCAGTCAAAAACCAAACGAGAAAACAGCACCACAAGTTAAGGAAAGTCCATATTAATGCCACATTTTCATATTTTTTTCAGGCATCTGCTACATTTTCCTCCTCTTCCATGTTCTCATATCTCATTGCTGAGCCCACATGTTTTTAATCATTTCTAACTGAATATATCCTTCACGATTATTTTTTGTTCCCTTCTGATTACCAGCACTAGCTCCCTAGAACAAGCTCAATAAAGCTAAAATTTGAACCAATTTTCTCTGAAATCTGCACATCAAACTGCAGTTAAAAGAACAGGAAAGAAGCTCATTTTTTAAAGAAAACGTTGGCACCCAGCCCTTTGGATGATCTGTAGCTATTACATTATTGAAGCCCATCTCACATTACGCACTTTCACAAGCCCAAATGATGCATGGCTCACCTTGTTTCCATAAAATGGAGGTGGGCTGAGCACCTTGACAGCTTTCACTGGGAATCAGCAAATTTAACTTCCTTTGCAATGTTTTGTGCTTCCCGAGGGTTCTTGCTTTCAATAATGAGATCACTTAGGCTGCAAATCCACATTAAGTTATCTATGGCAGCTGACAACTTTGCAAGGGTCATCAGTGGGCAAAATTAAGATGGATCCATCCGGAATTGGTATCAAGATGATCAATCTTAGATCAGATTTATTCCCAGGACTCGAGCTATTATTGAAGGAGGGGAGGAAATCTCACTTAGTCCCTGAGCGGGAAAGTTATTCCAATCAGCGGCTAGAGCATTAAATCACTGGCTCTAGTAGATAAGCAGGCTTCCAAAATGGACTCTCATGTTCTTTCGTAGTTATTTTTGCCAAGAGCCTATTGGAAGCAGTGATATCTTATGGATTGTGGTGAGGTTGTCCTTAAAAAAGGAATTAATAGGGTGGCTTATCCCTTTCCCTACTTTATCCCTTGCAAAGAAGCACTGAAAAATAGACTCATAGAATCAATGCGCTGGTAAATCGTATAGTACAGCTTCTGTTCAATGCAGGAGCTGCAATGCATGCAGAATGTAAGTAGAGCTTCACCAAGATGGATGATTGTCCTCATTCAGCCGGAAGAAAGGAAAACTTGCTGAGGAAGAGTCCACCAAATTAGAGCGCATCAATACCTCCCAGGGAGGAGGGCACAGCTCTGGCCAGTGAGACATTTCTCTCCGTGTTCATCTATATCTGCTGCCCTGAAACGTCCACTCATTTCTGCAACAATCCTGTTTCATGTAAAGCCTGGGAACGCTTAATATATGTGAAGGTCCATAATCTCCTCTTCTGTAGGCTTAGAATTCTCAACATGCCCCGGACCCATTTCTTTCCATAGTAATTCACTGTACACCCTTTCAACATCTGCATGGGGCTGTTTGCACAGCCTTATAAGAATTACTGCTCTTAGAAAAAGAGCACTTGATCTGAGATATTTATACATCGAGGTGCTAGCCGGGGAATTAACAAGAAATCACAGCATGTTACATTGGGTCATTAGTCTCTGCATGACAGCAAAGTACTGGTGATATAGGTTCAGCTCTCATTCTCTCTCTCTCTCTCTCACACACTCACATACCAGGCAATATTGAGGTGGTTTTTGTATCAGCTGTAGTAGAAAGAGAACCCCATAAGGCTCTCCATTGGTATAGTGTGACATTCCATGTGTTTGCTTTGAACCGTCCGTTCAAATGTTTCATAGAATCATAGAATAGTAGAGTCTGAAGGGGCCAGAAAACCATCGAGTGCAACCCCCACTGGTACAGGACGCCGGTTACACCATCCCACTCAGAGAACTGCCCAGCTTCTTCTTGGATGTCTCTCACGTGGCAACTGGTCCCACTGTCGTTTTGCTCTCACAGTCAGGAAATTCTTCCTTGTGTCTAGCCTGCACTCAGAGTACTGTAGTTTAAGTTCGTTGTTCCATGTCCTACAATCAATAGGTCTTCTCCTTCTTTGTGACAGCCGTTGAGGTACCTGTAGAGTGCTATCTTTTCACCTAGAAGCTGATGTTTCTCAAGGCTGAACAGGCCTAGTTCCTTCAGCTTCTCATCATAAGACTTATTTTTGAGGTCCTCTTCTGATTATCAGCATCCTTTTAAAATGTAGGTGCCCAAAACTGAATGCTGTATTCCAGGTGAGGGCTGACTATTGCAGAGCAGAGCAGAATGAGTACTTCTATTGTTCTGGGAGTGATACCTCCATTTATACATCCCAAAATAGTGTTTGCCTCTTTTGCATCTGCATCGCACTGCTGGATCATATATAGCTTGTTGTCCACAGCAACTCCAAGGCCCCTTTCATGCTCAGGACTGTTGAGTCAAATATTCCTCATTTTCCTCATCCAAGAAGCAGCTGGTTCTTTTTCCTTTTTTTCTGTTTCCGTTTCCCCCCCCCTTTTTTTTTTTTTGGCCTAGGTGGAGAACTTGGCATTGATCCCTGCTGAATGTCATTCTGTTGTTTTCTGCCCAGTGTGCAAGCTTGTCTAGATCCCCCTAGATCTTCTTTTGTTCCAGGGTGTTAGCTATTCCACCCAGTTTAGTATCATCCACAAATTTAATTATCATTCCCTGGATCTCCTTAACTTCATCACTGATAAAGATCATTAATGTTGAAGGATACTGGTCCCAGGATAGAGGTAGCCCACTCATAACTTGACTCCAGGCTGAGATGCTGCTCTTGATGATCACTCTCAGAGACCTATTCTGAAGCCAGTTGTGGATCCACCAACTCCACATTTTGCTAACTTATTTATTAGGATGCCATGGGGCACTTTGTTGAAGGCTTTACTAAAGTCTAGATAAATTATGTCCACTGCATTTCCTCTGCCCATTTGTGTGGTTACCCAGTCAAAGGATGAGATTAGGTTGGTTTGGCATGACTTATTCTTCAGAAACCCATGTTGGCTTCTGGTTATCACTACATTTTCTTCAAGGTGTGTACCAACGGATTTCCAGATGATTTTCCCAGGGACTTAAGTTAGACTGACAGGCCTATAGTTCCACAGTTTGCCTTTCTTCCCTTTCTTGTAGATGGAGGCCATGTCGGCACTCCTCCAGTCATCTGGCACTTCCCCTGTTCTCCAAGATTTCTCAAATATTATGTATTTGAGCTCTTGCACCATTCCTTTAATACTCCAGGATGGAGACTGTCAGGTCCTGGAGACCTGAATGTGTCTGGCTCTTGAAGGACCTCCTTGACCATTTGTCGGTTTTTCTTAGGCTGCCTTCCCTCCCTTTAATTTTTCATTTTCTGAAGGAGGAAGAGTTACGCTGGCATGTTACAATGGTTACAAATGCGCAGAGGACCCACTTTGTTCTTCTGCTGGCCCGTCCTTTCAGTTCTTTCCATGCCATAAGTAGTGTGTGTGACTCAAGCGCAAGCAAGAAGTAGCAGCGAGGCATCCCGCTATCACTAAGACGATTATTAGAGAAACAGCTTTCACGGATAAAGCCTTCCAAGGAAGGCTCAGAATTCAGGTTCATGAGCTTCGAATAGGGTCAGAAGCAGCCTTGCCTCAACTTGTACTCTCCAGATGTGTGGGCACTTCAGCTAGGAATACTGGGAGTCCAGCACAGCTGGAGGACTCAACAATCACCAAAGCAGCTTCCAACGAAACAGAAATAGCCCACCCCTCCCAGACCAGAATGCTTGCACACCACTCTTTGTCTGCCCCCACTGGACAATGGAGAGGGAATAAATGTAGCATTCTGTAGCCAGGGACTGGCCATCAGAACGGCTTACTTTTGCTTCATCACAAAATGAGCCCCTGAAGGTGGAAATCTGAAGAGCTCCAGAACTGAAGAGGTTGGATAGGAGAAGGTGGTCTTTTGGATATCCTGTTCCCAAGCCTTTTAAGTCCTAACTTTGCCCAGAAATACATTTGCCCAGAAACAGGCTGGTACCAAGGGAGTCATGTCCTTCCTGACACCAAACCCCCAAAGCCTGGCCATTGCATTGTGAACCAGCTGAAATTTCTGAGCGGTCATCCGAGGCCAGTGCCAAGCAGATCAGTCCAAACAGAGCTGAGGCATCTCTAGGGAAGGATTCTGTTTGGCACAGCTTCAACAAATGCACTTCTGGCAACAGAAATCTGGGCATCTGGGTTCAAGGTATAGCTCTGAGTATAGTACCTGGATGGGAGACCTTCTGGGAATCCATATGTACTGTCATTAAAGGAAAGGTGAGCTTAGCATAGAATAACTACATATAATCAAGCCAGAGCTTTCCCTAGAAAAGGATGGCCAGATATGAGATGGATGGACTCCATTAGGGAGGCCACAGCCCGGAGTTTGCAAGAGCTCAGTGGGGCTGTCCTGGATAGAACATATTGGAGGGTTTTCATTCATGGGGTCACCATAAGACAGAGATGACTTGAGGGCACACAGCAGCAACAAGCACATGCCATCATTTCATGGGACTTGCTGCCCATGGATGTAGTCGCGGGCAATAGTTCAGACGGCTTAAAGGTGCATGAGACAAATGCATGAAGAACCATGGGCCATGGCTGCTCTCTACATGCCTTGTTCCTTGGCTTCTTGTGCGAAAGAGTATGTATGATGAGACCTTGGTGTGATCCGTCAGAACTCTTCTTACGTTCTTAAATAAATTATGCATGAACAAAATACAGAAAATCGAATCTTCCCTCTCTCTCTCCACGTGCGAGACAAGTGCGGTCTGCCAATTTTTTGCATGGTCCTTCAAATGCTGCCCGTACTGCCTTTCTGCTCTATCACGGCCAGTTGGCTGGCAGCAAATGACAAAGGATGGGGAGCAGATAAAGTCAGCGGCTCGCTTCATGCACCTGGATGAGCCTTAGAAGAGGGAACTGCCTGTCCTTCAGAACGGACATGGAAATCTCGTGGAAGGAATGCGAGCACTTGGATGAAGCAAGTTACTGATGCTATCCAGTATGTGGCATGCCGGCTAAAGTTAACGGAAAATGCCTCCAAAGCAAAATTTCCCAACAGATTAACATAGGGATATTAACTACCTGGTGCCTGCCGACATCTCCCATTAAGTTTCCATTTGAAAACACAATGATCTATATAAAAGTATCGAAGCAGAAGAATTTCCCTCATCCTTGGAGGGCTAAAGTGGTCTGCTGTCTTTTCCTTGCCAGCAAGTATCAGCCTGACTTCTTTCTTTTTTTATTGCATAGCTATAGCCTTTGATGATACGTTATCCTAATATGTTCTAGGAGCTCTGTTGCTATAATGTATTAGCGTAATACATCATCAAAGTGCTGTCGCTTGTAGGATACATTATTGCTTGATGTGGAAATGGATGCCAGGGGCATATTCCAGGGACTTACTTTCTCTAGTGTTGTATTAAATGATTTCCATTTCCTTTCTTTCCCCCTGTTCTCTCTTTCAGAGAGATGAGCATTATTCAATATGCAAAGAGGTTCTTAACTAAAATGTGGAGGAACATAGTTTTATGGTATTCAGATGCAAAGCGCTGCCTCATTAATCTGAGGCCTTTTATATAATAGGAAAAGTATTATGTCACCTGCTTCTTTGCATATAAGGCAACATTTAGCTGGTTGAAATAGGTGAGCCAAGCTTCCAATAAGAGAGCGCTATAAAAGCATGAGAGCGAGTATGTCCCATAGGGAGGGCTCTCCTCTCCTTTCATGGACAGAGGTATTTAGCATAGAAACAAAAGAGGAATGAGCAGAAATACAATAAAAGGTAATGGTTTTCCCGGGACATTAAAGTCCAGTCATGTCTCATCTCCGTTTCCTAGCCGAGGGAGCCAGCGTTTGTCCGCAGACAGTTTCCATGGTCATGTGGCCGGCATGACCAAACACCAAAGTGCACGGAACGCTGTTACCTTCCCACCAAAGTGGTACCTTTTTGTCTACTTGCATTTGTATGTTTTCGAACCACAAAGTTGGCAGGAGCTGGGACGAAGCACGGAAGCTTACCCCATGTGTGGATTCGAACTGGTGACCTTTCGATCAACCAGCTCAGCAGCTCAGCAGTTTAACCCACTGCGCCACTGCATCCCAATAGAGAGTTATTAAAAATTATGCACTGTGTGGACAAGTGGAGAATGCTATGCTTTTCTCATGCTCTCCTCATTCTAGGAAGGCCCCCCAAGTTCATTGATTTGCAGTAAGGAAAATGCTATTTCTTCACACAGTACAGATACCCCATCAATCAATCCAATGATTCTCAAATAGGGACCTAAACAAAACCAGACCCTCCAAAACTGGAATGGACCTCCACTTTTTTCAGGATCGCAGCATTATCTGAAAACCTCTGCCAAGCCAAAACTGAACACAAACATTTCTAAAAAATCAAGTTACTGGTCTAGGCGATAACTCAGCCATGGTGTGGTCACTGGCTGGGCTGTATCCTGCATGATGCAAAGGCTATGCATTGCTCTACGCGAGCAGAAGAGCCTTCTGGCATAATGCCAATAGTGTTAGCTGGCGCAGCCAGTCTGTTAAACTAGCCAGCATTGTCTGCATTGGTTCTCATGTCAAACTGGATAGCACCATTGGCTGCGCCATAGCCAGAATCAGAATGGACACGTGGATGCTGAGTGAATGCATGCATTTTGGATGTGTCCATGTGATTGTACCTTGTTCACATCAAGGACTGGGCCTGGGAAGCATGCGGAGGGGCTGGGCTGGAGGCTGGCTCCATCTTAGTGACAGGGTTCAATCAGCACGCAATGTACAAGGCAGAAGGCACAATTTATGGAATCAGACAACAGTATAGGACAGATGACACGGGATGTGCTTGATGTCTAGCACAACAGTGGAAGCGAACTTTGTTGGGAGGCTGATATAAACTTAAGATCCATCTCTTTCGATCATTCAATTATTGATTTCATTCAAACATTTATCTATGGTTTATACATTTATGATTTATAAAAATAATTGTGGCATTGACTAAATAATTAAAGTGTAATTGCTTTATTACAGTGATTGAAAAGTAGATGGGCTGGAATCTTAGCAGGGTTTGGTTTTGACCTGGCAACTGTGCACATGCACACCCAGGGCTGCCCACAGGTCTGAGGATGCAGCAAGTGGTCCAGGCCACATCCAACGTGCTGGTGTAACATCTACAGTGCTCCATGGTTTGGGGCCACGATGTCCGAGGAAGGGCCTCTTCACACGTATCTCTGCTTGTACCCTGTGAGGGTCTTTGTGGCCCTGCTTCAGGACCCCGTGTGCAGTGACTCATGGCTGGTTGTTCCATGGGAATGGGCCACCTACTTCTACGAGCGTAAGGAAGCCCTGCTGCAGCAGACCAATGGTCCATCCATGCACAGGGTGGCAAGACAGCTGCCCACAGGACCCCTCCAGCAGGACGGGTGCAAGACCTCCTCCTGCCCGGCCCCTCAGCAACTGGAGTATCCAGGCAGGTCTCCTCTGGTGAAGGAGGCAGCCCGTGACCAGCAAGGCTGGTAGCCTCCTCCTTCATCAATCTGTCCAATCCTATTTGAAAGCCACCCAGACTGGTGGCCAGCACCACTTCCCATAGCAGCAAATTCCATAGTCCAAGTATCCATTGTGTGGATACTTAAAAGTACTTCCTTTTTACGTTCTCCAAAGGTGGCTGCCTGCCCGAAATTCTGTAATCTTTTCCAGGTTGGGCAGAAATGTTATGTTATTGTTACTGTTTGTTGTTTCATGCCTTTTAATCTTGTAATTCTTCTGCTACATTGTTCAAGTCACTTTATCCCCATGGAATGTTTACATTTTCCCCTTGCTTTACTCTCTGCCACTTGAATTGATGGCTCTTTTAATGAATTGTTTGCAATAGTTTTATTATGTGACTTCTATGGGTTTTATTAGTGTTTGCCTCTACATTGCCCTGAGAGATTGAGCTGCAGAGCAACAAATGAATTTGAGAAATCAATGAAATGAATACAATAATTATCAACACCTTCTGTGTCTCTTGGAGAGAAATCCCCAACCTTTTTCTTCTCATCATTCTGCAATAGCACCTATAACTTGCAACCTGAAGAAGCTTGCCTATAGATGATATGCTACAGATTTTGCCCAAGATGGTTTTAGGGTCAGTCGACATACCCCGTTTCCCCGAAAATAAGACCTAACCAGAAAATAAGCCCTAGCATGATTTTTCCGGATGCTCGTAATATAAGCCCTACCCACAAAATAAGCCCCAGTTAAGACTGTCAGCCAGATGGATTCATTTAGTATGCTCGTTGCAACACAATTAGGGGTTTGGAGAGTTATGACAATGTTCCAGAAGGAGATGACATGACTGTATTTGAATAAATGTAGATTTTTGTATTTGAATAAATGTAGATTGTTGTATATGAATAAATGTAGATTGTTGTACATGAAAAATAAGACATCACCTGAAAATAAGCCCTAATGCATCTTTAGGAGCAAAAATTAATATAAGACCTGGTCTTATTTTTGGAGAAATACGGTATTATTTTCACCTTACTTGCTTTCTTTCTTACCCTTAAGTAAGTGTGCAAAGCTCAACTTGGATTGCGAGCACTGTATGCCAGGATGCAAGGATTAAATGTCCCCCCTTCCTTGGTTGGTTTTCTGATCCTTTTGAGCCACCCTCAGGAGTCTTAAAAGAAAGGGCTCAATTGACACAAATGGCACCTTTCCTTTCCATCCTCTCAAGGGATTCCGGGGGTGGGGGGGGAAGCAAATGGTTTCATTCCCCCCAGTATGAAGTGACCCTTGCCTGAGTCAAGACTGCATGTGTTCATTTTAGGGAAAGGTTCAGCTGCTTGCATGCACCCCTTGACCCCTTTCTTGTTGCCTACGTGGTGTCCTACTCTTTGCACTTGTTCAATTAACCAATTAACACCTTTTCATGTTTGTGGGACTGCTGTGAAATGGGTTTCTGTCCACAGCTTCCAGCAGTAGTGTTAGGGGCCAGCTAAGAGCAGCTGGAGTCCCGAAAGATGCATGTGGACGCCACCTGCCCATACGCCCTTGTCCAGGAGCTGTTCTGGAAAACAGGAACAGAGGCCCTGATGATGGCGATTGCATCTCCTCCCTCTGGCTTTTGCCTATGAGCTTTCCGGCCTGCTGCTTCCCTGGAATCCTTTTGCCTTAGGCATGCTTGGAGCCTGGGTCACGCAACATCTGCCGAGATGGCTGTGTCTCACTGCAGCAGTCTTTTCTCTTCATGTGGCGAACTCATGGGTTTCTTTTTCTTCCATCAATAAGTATAGCCCACTGGAGCCCTTTCTGAAGGGGTAGTAGGGCTGAAGTGTAAAAATGAGGGTCTGGGTCTCTAGCCCCAGAAAGTATTAGGCCTTGCTTAACACTATCCTAGGGTTACCTCTTGCTTAGCTCACTAGGTGTTGTTTTCCAGAAGCCAGGGGAAGAAAGGCCAAAGGACTAAACCCTTAGTTGTGCTTGGCCTGGGATCCCACCTTATCTGGCCAGTTAATGAGCTTCTGCTTGGTGTTATGAGTACGCATTTGGAAGTAATGGTGCACCATTCCATTTCTTTTCATGAAAGTGATGATCCTGCAGTTGCTACAAGCTGCCATGGACACATGTTCTACAAGATCCAAAAAGTGTCCTGGTTGAGATATTTGAAGGAGCCAGTTTTGAATCCCCCTAGAGACTCTGGACCAAGAACATGTTTAAAGAGCCCTCTAAATGAACCACGTCTTTGGAGTATACCTTGGGATATCATTGCCGATGAGCAATGGTAAATATTAGTGGTGCACAGCATGCCATTAGAAACTAAACAGGCCATTGAAGGATGCCAACTGACTTTGTGGTGCTTCCTTTTTACAAGGGCACAGACACTTCTAAATTATGTATGGAAATTAGAAGTAGACCAGATGGGAACCCTTCTAAGCCATGTTCCACTAAACAAGCAGGATTGGTCCCTCTGGGATATTTTCGAGTGCTCTGGGTAGTCTAGTTTTAAGTGGTTCCGTGATGAGGCTTTTACCTCTCCCTTTGGGAAAAGATTTCACAAGTTCACACGTATTACTGAGAGCTTGATTCCCTCTACTAAGAGTAAATCTGCCCCTCTTCCCACCTTTCATTAGATACTTAATAGTCCCTTATGCCTTCTGCATCTTTGGATCTCCCCACAGTTCTTCACTGACCAAAACCAGTGCTTTGTTTTGCTTTCTTTTCTTTTCCTCACTCATTGTGTATGTCCCATCTTCTGAAGTTTGACTGGGATTCCAATTATTTATTTTATTATTTATGTATACAGGCGACTCCCAGCATAGCTAGCTGGCTGAGGCATACTGGGAGTTGTAGGCCTTTTTTATTGAATTTGCATAGGCTTATGCTTTAAGAAGTTTACACAGGAATCTTAAAGCTCACTATCTGAAATGCACTATTTAAAACAATGTCAACTAGAATAATATATTTATGTCTGAATTCTTTTTAGCACTATAGCCAATGTCTGTACTCCTTTAGCACTGTTTAGGTACTTGAAATGTAAGCAGATCTAAAACAAATGCAAAACAATTTCCTTGTTTATGTTCATGGTCTGCCATTCTTTCCATCAAAGGGGTCCCAGGAAGTCCTCTATCCAGGAATCAACAGAGACTGAGACCTGCAGGAGCTGGGGGTCAGACTAGATGGTCCGGGAGGTCCCTTCTGACTCGCTCTGTTTCTGTGTTGCATCTTCAGAACATCTGACTCCCAGCATCTCACTGCACTTTAGCTTAGTCAAGGCATGAAAAGATTTCCTACCCACTCAGGTTTGGCTTCAGCATGCCATCATCAGAAAGGAAGAACCATCTCCAATTCTGGGGAAGGGACTGAAGGCATTCTGCAAAATCTTGCTCCTCACAGCAGTAGGGGAAAATGATTATTGCTACTCCAAGGATGTGACAGCAAAAGATAAATATAAAAACTGAGTAGGGGCAGCATAATGTTGGGATGCTGTGAGAAACTCCCTTTCTGATCAAAGTCAATTTAGCATCTCAGCAAACTTGGAGGGAGCTAAATATCTCTGAGCCTCAGCCTTGGCAGTGAGTGGTAATTCATCAGAGAGGTCAAAGCTTTCACTATGTCCTTTTCCCACCTCATCAAATCTTCCCTCAAGTTCTGGAAGCTCCCCCAGCCTCCAGGAAGCAAAGCTGGCCTGGTCCTCCCCACATCTCTCTAGCTCTTGCTCTTCACCACCTCTCCCACATGCCATTTCTACAGCAGCCCATGGTGGGAAAGAAAGGGGCAGCTACTCCTGGCAGGCATTTCCAGGTCAGGCAGATTCAGACTCATCAAATGAAGAAGGGCCTTGCAACCAGAATTCTCAGTCATTGAAATGGAAGAAGCTCTCTCCCCAGATGGACATGGGGAATAGGATTTATAACTGCAGGGAGTGGGACATGGGAGAAGGACTCCTGCAGCAGAGTGAGGTTGGCATGATTCTTGACCCTGTGGCACAATGAGAGACAGACCAACCTCCTAGAGGGGCGATGGACAGAGAAGAGGCTTGCCTGTCTCCAGAAGAGACATCCCAGAGGGAAGTTCCCTGAAGAATGAAGAGCTTTTGCCAAAGAATGGACTGTTGCTCAGTGCAAAGGGAGAAACGCAGCTTGTGAGAGCCCAGGAAGCTTGTGCAGGCCATTATCTGGCATCCCACCCCTGACCAGTTCTGGACTGCTGTGAGAATCAGGGATGCTCGCAATCAATCTGTGCAACATTGCGCACATTTCCTAATTTGCCTCTAGACTGAATCAGCCTGCTTTCGTCTATGGAGCAAAGCTGTGTAAATGAGGACATTTGTTCAGATATGGGGAAATGTGCATGCATTTCATGTGTGAGCCCTGCTTGATTTGCTGACTCTTCCTGCTCATGCATAAGGAACAGTATGACCCTGGTGATCTCAAGCATCGCTTGATCACCCTTCTGGTGGAATGACACCAGGAGAAGTCTCCCCTTTGGAGAATAGTCTAGAGATACTTCTGCACCTGCCCGTCCCACAACTTGAACTCCACCTAGCCCCCCAAAAGTGCAAGGCAATGCTAGGCAATCCTATGGCCACTACACAGTGTCTAGGTACCCATGGGAATTTTCTGGATTCTCAGCAATGGAGCTGGAAACCTCCAACCTCATACCTGAGGATCTACCCTCAGATGCACCCCTTCACCACCACTTTGGGAACAGCTCAATGCAATTTTCAGAAATGGTTATGATAAGCCATGGGGGTGCAGAGATAGGCAGTGCTTGTTAATTTGGCTCTCCTGGACCACTGAATTGAACAAATACCAGAATAGCTCTAACGGTGTGAAATGGAAGACAACAGTGGAAGTGTTTTTCTGTGCACAAGCCGTAACTCCTCCTGGGCTGGTGCAAGGGCCATTGTCACTTGGGTCCCATCTGTGCCTCTCAGATCTGAGAAGAACATTGTCATGGGGAGACTGTTCGTCATATTTGTGTGAGCATCCTGAGAAGGTGCTGATATGAAACGTGTTTAGGTGACTTGTATGGAAATTAGTATACTGTAGAGACTTTGGCTCTGCTCTCCCCTGGGATATTCTGAGCATGCAGACAAGTTGGTTTCTCTAGGGTAGAAAAGCAGAGCAGTTCAATTTCATTAAATTCTAGTCCCATGCTTCATCAGTTTAAGGAGGGTAGAAGGGCAAAATCTGTGATTTCAAGCTTTTCCTTATCATCTTTCCAACTATTTCTCACCAAGTCTAGTGGGACACAGGCTTAAAGGGCATATTTGATTGATTGATTGACTGACTGACTGACTGACTGACTGATTGATTGATGCTTGGCTTGGCTTGGCTTCGCTTGAGCCAGCATTATCCTTGGACCTTCCAACCACTTGACTTGTAGCAATGAACCTGACACGGAAATGCTATGCAGTTCAAAAGGGGTGATGTTCTGACTCTCTGAGCCAGTTTCCTCTGTTCCTGCATTCTAAATAGTAAATCAATGGATACCCCTCTCACAATAGCAATCAACACTAACCATAAGCAATAGTTATCCAGTTAAAATGCCCTTGTAGCCTTCATGACCTGGTAAACATATATGATTTCCCCCATTAGTCATCTCTTTCTAAAACTCAGGAAAACAACAAATGTTAATTGGTTTATGAGCCTGATTTGTGGCTGAATCTGCCTTACTTCCTGGGATTGGACTAGGTAACCTTCAGGTACACTCCAGTCATAAAATTATATGAGTAACACAATGAATCCAGGGGCTCTAATTGCATTTACTTTGGACTGAGCACCGAAGGGCCTTCCGTAAATGAGACTGATGCTCTTTGGAACAGCTAGCCCTTAAATACATCTACATCTATCTGCAACCATCAAATATTGCCAAATCTCAACGCACAAATGTCAACTTCTAGAATTAAGTATCAAGAATTAACTATCCATTATCAAATTCTGTAATAAAAATGGAATAGAAACTGTGGAAACAAAGGGGGTATTGAATATGTGATAAGTGCTTAAATATTGAGATTGGTGCATCATGAGAATATTCATGTCAAAATGTGCATAAGAATGCTTTGGAATCAGACTGTAGTTGACATCTTCTTAATGTTATGGGATTATTTCGGAAATTTAATCAATGCTTAGCTCTGTCTTGGGCAACCAACATTCTCCAGGAGTGAATGGATATTAGTCTTTATAGTGGAAGATTGCAGAATGGTGAATAGCTATAGAAAACCTGTATAGTAGTGATTCTACTAAGTTTCTCAGTATTCCCTCTAGATCTCCACAGCTCCTTCCACAACAATTGACTTCAATTATTACCACATTGCCTTAGATTCATTACATCCCAGCTAGTATGTGCTTCATACCCAATTTCACCAATATCTTACCAAGAGCTATGCTAAAAATCATTTTTCCTCATTAAGCACATCTCTTCATGCCTCCTTTGCAAATTAGAGGCAGATTTTCTCAGAACTCAGCATCTCAGTGATTAGTAGAACATCATTAACTTCATTCATCACTTGGCTTACTTTTTCTCTAATGTTTTATTAATCCAACAATAGATATAACAACCTTTCCCCCAGGTCTGAAGTAGTAGCCATTCATTCTTGCCTTGTCTCTTTTCCACAAATGAGAATTGATTCTTTATATTTTGGTGCTTCTCCTCCCCCAACTCCATGGATATGCAGTCATATTTTTAGGAGTTTTTATGTGTTTAACCTCTTCTAGGCAAATGGTGAAGAAAAGACTGGAAGACTATGCAAGGAAGGGAACATCTTTTCACATACAGATGTGCTTCTACTAAATCCCAGATTACTTCTCTGGGAGCAAGTCCCAATGAACTCATTAAGCTTGGATTCTGTGTAGACATACATAGGATTGCACTGCCAATTGTTCCTTTTTCCTTCCAGTTCGCACCAGATAAAGGTCCAGGCAGATGCTTTTATTTTCAACTATGGGAGGAACCACCAAGTCCAATTTCTCAAGCCAAGCCATATGGCACAGTCAAATGTGGTCAAACTGGTTGGATGCTCATAGCTTGAGGATCTAAATAAAACATTATTCAGACTACAATACACACCCAATTAAGTGAAAAGACAAGTCAACAGGGCCAGTCTAGAAATCAAGAATAATCTACTACAGGTCAAAACCAGAAGAGAAAACAATACAACACGCCTTATCGCCTCTTGTTCCTGGCCACAACTACTTCTATGTATAAACAATGATCTACAGCCCATCCTGGACAATGACATTTCCGTCTCAAGGACCTTGGGTGGTAGGCCTGTAGTTGCTTACAAATGGCCACCCAACCTAAAAAAGGACACTCACCAGCAACAACAGTCCTTGCAACAGCGATACAGACACAGGTAGCAACTCTGTCCCTATAACTACTCTTGAAGCATTGCTGCAGGACCGAAGGACAGCACCCACAATGTCAGGGATTCATGTGCCTGCTTCCTTTCTAACGCAGCATATTCCCTCAGTGCACGGGATACTCTGCTGCATTCTGCATGGGACAAACTGGCCCATCTGTACGCAAAAACAGAGCGACAAGATCTAGTGTCAGTGATGGGAACACGGTAACCTCCCAGGCAGCTGCCAATGCAACGTTGCTCCAGCACTCAACCCGACTGCCTGTACATTTCTAAACCACTTCTTCATTGCAATGACGTTGTTGCTATCACCAAAGTTTTGTCAATGACAACTATTAAGGCAATTACAGAAATCTTATCGTGGTCTGTACTTTTTCATTTCAGTTCCCTCTGAGTTTATTTCTCTTTCCACCCACACGCCCATCACAAAAATCTGACTATTTGAGATAAAATCTTCATGTACCTGGTCTGATGAAATGGGCAGTGTCTATGGAAGTTTATACCAGAATAAACTTATGAATCTTGAGGGTGCTCCAAGATACTTTGTTGCTTCCAATTTACAAGGCATGTGGGCTCAGAATTAAGCACCACAGTGTCTAATGGGTCTTAATTTATATGAGTAAATTCTTTAGGTTATACAAATTAGACTTCAGGTAGCATATCACTAGAATCACACTTCAACAAGGAAATTGGAATTCCTTGCTTTCTCATCTGCTCCAGCTCTGTGATTCCCTGGGATCCAATTGAAGCCTGAATTGTAGTACAGATTTGGTGCGGTATCCACCTGTGTTGTTCCACTGGCACAGATAACACTGCACGAGTAGAAACTGGGTTCCAAATGATGCACAAGAGGGGAATCCAACTAAGCTAAGTTTGCAGAAGCACAGTTATGTCCATGGTTGTGCATTTTGTTTGCACAACTGCTTGCAAAATTGAAAGATTCAGGAGAGCTCTGTTAGTGCTATTTGAATTTGCAAAATTATGGCACTGGATTACCCAAAGGGGTATTCTCTATTTTATTTATTTTGTCTATACCTTTTAAAACCATAGCCTTGTAAAGACAGCTTGCAAACTAAGAACAATACACTAACATTCAAATAAGACACAATGCAATAAGATGCAATTTTAAATTACACATCAGCAGCAAATATTAAAACATCAGATTAAACTATGGAGAACAAATGAGTTCTTAAGAATCTCTTGGAGGCGACTACAGATAAGGCCAGCAACATGTCTCTCGGGCGGAAATTTCATGGTGTAAGGCCCACCATCTGTTTCTAGTCCCCATCGATGTCATTGATCTTAGTGTTAGGCCATTCAGCATGGCCACTGAAGCATAGGCAACTTCATGGCTTCCAAAAATGAAGAACACCAACTTGCTATGAAGATGGCCATCAGATTATGTAGGATGTAACAGCCAAGATCAGACCAGGAATCTCTAACTACAGTACCTAGAACTTGTTGAGATCTAGGACCACTAACTAAAGTACAACTAGCAACCATCTTCAAAAGTCCTCTTGGAGCTACCTCTTCCCATACTGTGCTACAGCCCAAATAAATTCATGGCTGTATCACCCCAGCTTTCAATCTAGTCCAGCATTCTGTCCATAAACTGCCCAGCCAGTTGCCTGTGGGAAACACACAAGTAGGACTTAAACCTTCCCCAGCAATGGGTATATGAGTGGGCCTGCCATGAACATCGAAGATCTCTGGCTTAATGAAACAGAACACACATCATCAATTTAAATGGTGATCCAATAACAACTGATACAAAATGGCACCAACATTTCCACCCCATCTTTCTTCCAAGCAGCACAAGATGGTGAACATGGTATCCAACACCCATTCTGTGCTCACAACAGCTCCATGAGATAAGACTAAAATCACCCAAAATCACTAGACAACACGCATAATAAAGTGAAGCAAGCTCAGACTTGTCGGTGGGCTTATCATCTGATGTAGGGATGGAAAAAATAGCAAAGCTCAAATTCATCAAGTTTTTTGAGTTCCACCTAGAAGTTCAGCCTGCCTCATTTCTGTCCTGAATTGTGAACTTTGAAATTTGAACTTTGTGCAATGGGAAGTGTGAGCATTTGGACAAGTCTCTTTTATAAGCACATACCTCAAAGTATACTATCTCTCTATTGACAAAAGCATTAATGCAAGGACTTTTGAAAGCACACACTTTTCCCTATGCGCACTTTTCAAACCACCATTGCATCTTGCTTGCAAAATGCTTCGGTGGTTCTAGTCACAATAAACCAAACTAAAATGATTATACACCTGGATGTAGAGTACATAGCATTTAGCACTTCGCAGTACTTCACTGTCCCCCGGTGACAATCAATGGAGAAGTCATTGGAAAAACTGAGGAAGAGAATAACTAAAATGGGAAGACGAACAGTGAGATGGCTTTAGCTTTTCCTAACCCAAGTGGGAGAGACAAGTCAAATAACGGCTTTTTTCCTGACCCATCCTCAGAAATGGTGTACCTTTGGCATAACTCATGAACATTCGCAAACAGAAAAAAATGGAAATGGAGCACAACACAGACTGAACATTTCCTGACGGTATAGAAACCTCCTTCTCAAAATTGTCTGCAGCAGATGGCCCATACACACAGAGGGTGTTGCCCCCCTCGAACCTCCGGGAGAGTTCAAATCTACAAGCAGAGAACAGTTTCCATAAGAGGCATTTGCTGCAGGGGAATTATTTCCACTCTAAAACCAACATTTAATTTAGGAAGACCTCATAAAGAATTATTTCACCTGATTTTCCTCTCACTTAATTGCTTTTAAGAACTCTACTGTATAGTCAATGCTGGTGAGTGAGATTCAGGATCCATTAGCTGCCTTCGCTTCCTGTATCTCTTCTTTTATTCATGATTTTTACTAGGCTATACATGCACACATCCTTCAGAAACAGCCTAAGATTAAAGCTTCTCTCCTATTTCACACCTAGTTAAATGGCATTTAGCCCTATGTCACTGCCTGAACTTGTCATTAGTGGCATGTATGCCAATAGCACCCCAATTAAGGAGATGTCTTTGCATATTCATTAGGCTGAAATTGCTTTGCTAGAAGATATTCCAGCAAACCATTTATCCTTATTTCAGACCACATTAAGTCACTCTGTGTGTGTATGTGAAAGAGAGGGAGGGAAGGAGGGAGGAAGGGGATGGAAACAATTTCAAATATTTAAGTACAAAACTCTTAGAGCTGAACTTTCATCTGATTAGTCCAAAAGATCCAATTCTCCATAGCTACGGACCAGGATGTATGGCAATTCGAAACTCATCTGTAATATGGAATCAGCATTCGAGCTTATTACTGTGGTGTGCTGTCAAATCTGAACATGACAGAGTGAAACACTCTGTTTCAATTCCTATCCAAGCAGTCAACTCGAAATTATTTTCAGGGGTCATTTTGGTATACTGTGTGCATCGATCCATTACTTATTTCAGTTCCACACCATGAAGCTGCCAGTTGGAGAAGCCGGAACAACAGATGTTTGTGAGAGTAAATTCAATGCCAATCATCTTAGAAGGGAATACTGACTGCGGATATGGAGGAAGGTACAGTGATAAATCCCAGCACCTTTACCAGGATTTATTTAGCTCAGTTAGATCCTCCTTTCCCCCCACCCCATGATGGAGCTCGAGTGCATGTGTCCCCAGGAAGGCTCTCCTCCAGGTGTTGGCCAGACAGTTTCACCAGAACTGCTGTCTTGTGTGCCTCTGGGCAATACCGTGGGAACAAGCCATATGTAGTGGCCTTCTTCCACTGCCATGACGCCCACTGAGTGCATAAAGGAAATCAGTATAAATCAATGTGCTAGAATGTGCCTTGTACTCTGCCAGACCCCTTCTGGCATCCGACAAGGGTGGGAAAGTTGTGGCTGTCCAGGAGTCAATTTCTCCCTGGAACCGGGGATACGTGGATGCTGCAGAATCCATTCTAGGTCTTGTGGATTGTCAGGTACCTTTCATTTTGTTGTCTGCTCATTGACAGAATCAGAGTTTGCACAAATGGATTGGCATTTGAGCAACTTCAAGTCTTCCTATCAGTACTTTTTGCGTCCATTGCAGATTTCCCTGAAAGCCCCACCTGGAATCAATGGAGTCTGCATCTCTCCCTCCTCTGCCATCAAATTTGCCATTGAAATTTGCCACTGGAGACAAAAAAATGCCTTAATTCATCAGATGGGTTG
>NW_025335568.1:63734882-63779534 GCF_004798865.1 Varanus komodoensis
AAGAGGGCAAGACATAACTGCCATTTGATCCTGAACAACCCATCTGAAAAGAAGCACTGAGACCTTCGACAAACTCCATCCAAGGGCCCCGATGCAAT
The DNA here is from genome assembly GCF_004798865.1 of Varanus komodoensis. Lineage (NCBI taxonomy): Eukaryota > Metazoa > Chordata > Lepidosauria > Squamata > Varanidae > Varanus > Varanus komodoensis. Next base: position 63,734,981 of record NW_025335568.1, read on the forward strand.
GCCTGCCCACTGAAACCACACACTTTAAAAGATCCTATGAAAAGCTGCTAGAAAAATCCGGAGAAAAGTAGCAGCTCGGAATAACAACAGTATCTGACCGTTTTAAAGCCCTAGGGCAGACTCCCTGGAGGAAAATCATTCCAGGATGCTGCCGGAATGCCACCCAGCCTGGACTTTTGAAGCTTTTGAAAAACAAGTGTGAGGGCTCATCATGCAGGTGCCTTGAACAGATGCACCCACAACTGTTCCTGGTGACTACTTGCCCAAACCGGGGTGCCATTTCTGCAGTGTTTGGAGCTCGATTCCTGCTGAGTGCCCCACGAATGCTGGATGTGCTCGCGAGGAATTCTGATTCTGGGCCACTGCAAAGCAGCTCAACCGAGGGAATCCAGTGGGATTTGTATGCCAAAGGGGCTCCTTGTACATACCTGTGTTTGTGAGTGTGCCGGATAGGTTCCAAGTAGGGTAACCACCTCTGAATGGTTAAAAATAGGACATCAATTTGCAAAAGGTGTACATACTAATTCATATGTACAGATAAGATTTTGAAATAGTTGTCATTTGAATAGAACTGCAGTGCAGCTCACGATAAAGTGGAAGACATTGACCAAGGGACCTGGGTCTTTCTCAGTCTGTTGACCAGACTGCTGTTGGTGGACAACTTCGAGGCCCAGCTCTCCCTCCAAATGGGTCTTTCTATTTTGACTGGGCAGTCCTTGAAATAGGGGGCCTCTTTAAAATAGGGAGCATTCTGCTAGCAGCCCTTGAAACAGAGGATTTTTCTGTAAAAGAGGACACATGGGCACTGTAATCCAAAGACCACTGAAGCATGGATTATTGCAGTTAGACAACCAAAACCAGGCTGCCAACTTCAATATTTGTTCTGATTGAACTGATAGCAAACTTCATTTAGAATCCAGCTGAGAACAAGCAAGCAACTGCATTTAGAATCAGCTAAGGGAAGGAATGGCAGCTTATTCATAATAGTTCAACCCCATAACGGCTCTTCCCCGAGTGCAATGAGAATCAGGGAGCTAACGATAAGTAGCAGTTGCATGAAATGGAGTGCGAATGAAATCCACAGCAAATTTGATGGCAGGTACAAAAATGGCCCCTTTCAAGGCTCAGTGGCATCTCGACCAGGTACTATGCTCTTGTTAAATCACTGTACTCTTGAGGCTTTAAATGATTCACCAGACTTGGAGTCAACACACAGCTCTGAAAGAAAGCAAAACGCCTTGAGACTTCACCATGGCTCTTGATGGTGCCTGCTTTGCTTATATTTGCCAGGCCAGGGAGCCTGATCTTCCAAGATAGAGAGGATAAGATTGCACTGTATGGGTGCAAAGTACTGCAGCTCTCAGAAGCGTAGCTGTCTGGGGAATGCTTGGAGATGCAGGATCTTCCCTTCCCTTCCCTTCCCTTCCCTTCCCTTCCCTTCCCTTCCCTTCCCTTCCCTTCCCTTCCCTTCCCCCTGTTCTAAATCTTGTTTTGCATAGGATTGTAGTGAAGAAGAAAGGATGAAATGCCAGGACTAGCAACAGAAATAAAATTAAACCTGGAACTAACCAGAACTGAGTCCCATATTAAATGTAATACAGCATTCAAATTCATCAATTCACCATTCTTCAATTCTAGTAATTAATAGATTAAATATTAGTAATGAGACTTGATGGTAAAACTTGACATGGAATAAAACTGTGTGGGTGTAGTCAGGCAGTTGGCTCATACAAACAATTTAGTAAGGGAGAAAAAATTACCCAGACAGATTTTAGAATTCATGATGTATGTTAGGAGTGAATGGAGGAGACACTGGAAAAAGGACAACGTAGTGTATACTCGGGTTGAACCTGAACTACCCTGGACGAAAAAGCACCATGCCCTGTGGCAGCAAGTGGCTGAAGTGCATATTCTTGTAGTTTAGATACGCCGTTAACAGAGCTGATAGAAATAAATAAATGTGGGAACCCACACAGATTCCAAGTGGGTTTCAGAATGGATTTGCACCTCAGCACCATCTATGGAAATATAATTCCCTTTGGTCCGCCTGCCATCAATGCCATACTTAACTATGCATAACGACGCGTTCAAAAGAAATAATCACCACAGGGGAATGATGGTTGTGGGAGTTGACCTCATAATGATTCATGTACCGACTGGCATATCTTCCCACAGAGAGCCCTGGAAATAGTCACTGGGAGTGGGTGGGTGCAGCTGGATCCCAGCCCGCCAAACTAAAATTTCCCGGAGTTTCTTGGGGAGGTGGGGGAGATGTCAGAATCAACTTGCTTTTAATTGGCTTTATATTTCCAACATTCATACGGCTATACAGTGATTTCTGAGCACATTATTCAAATGGGTAGTCAGTGCAAGTTGTTCATAGATGTTGCAATAAAACTACATTATCCAGGGATATGGAATTTAGGTGAACTTTAAGAACTAAGTTGCATACATGGCTATTTTGGAAGAATAATTTTTGGGTGTATAGTAGATTAAGTTACTCTGAAGCTAATGATAATTGCTAATGTGTGAGCTAAGTTTCAGCCTATGGTCCATTATCAATCTTACTGAGTTCCTAAGTAACTCAGGAGGTTATGCTCCAAGACTGTAGGGTTCTCCATGGAGGTTCCAGAGGCCCCGGTACGGACTCCCTGATACATGTTATCTGGTAGGCATATGGAACGAAGGGGCCTTCTCCTCATCTAACAATATCCACAAAGCGGTCCCTCCTGCCCTCGATGCATCGAACTCCGGCCTTGCCGGCACTCATCTCCAGGCTTTCTGGACTTCAGGCTGAAGGAGCCAACCTCCTGATCTAGGTTTGCATATGGTGACCACAGTTGTAACATCTGCCTGGCCAAAAGAGCCCAGGAACCACATACATGATTACTGGGGAACCTGCATGCCTGCCCAATTCCTGGCTCCCAACTGGGAGCTTGAGAAGGCCATGGCATTGATATTGAATGGAAGCAGAATCAGATACTCATTTATTTAAAGATAGTTTTTCCTCATTGGTGCATTTTCTGGGGGGCACTTATATTGCTAAAACTGAATAACTAAAGAATGCATGGCTTCCAAAAAATGCTCCTCCACCTCAGAATTACTGTTTGATTTATCTCTGCGTACGAATTGGGGTGTGCAATAAAATTGCATTCATGAACTGAGTCTGAATCTAATTGTACATACAACACTAAAATCCTATAACCACACTCCTGAACTCAATGGGGCTTACTTCTGAGCTGACTGGAAGAAATTTGCTCTTAAAGAAGCAGTTTACTACAGCTTTAGAAATAGGTTGAATTTCTATCACACATTGCATTTTTACGTTCATGAATCTATTTGCCCTCTTTGTTCATCTTTCCCACTCTTTCTTATCTCTTTCTTATCTCAAAGTATCTCTTTGAGATTTTGAGAACAGCCAGAAAGTTTTCTCATGACTGGTTCAGGTTCTGAGAAAGGGCTTGTACATTCATTGCCCAAATTAACCGAGCTCTATATTGGGCGAAAGGGAAAGTAAGAGGCGACATCAATACACTGCGCAGGGAAAACCAAATAATGCAAGGAAAGAAACTTGAGCATCAGCCATGGAATCAGTAAGAACATGCATTCTTACCCTACGCAACTGGAGTTACATGCATCCATTAATTAAAAGAGATCTTATCCGTACAATACAGGAATGGTTCACACCCCAAAAAAGGAGTCAAGAGATTTAAAACAGCAGGGCACCCTGCTTCACAAAAGAAAAGATTTGGAAATGATTATTTTAGCACAATACATGCAATCAAAGGATTCTTTGATGCAGAAGCTACCTCTGGAGTTATTTCAAGTATTGTTAGGAGATGCCTTTATTAAAAAAGAAAGGTTTTTGAGAAGGATTAGTAGACATTTCAATGATTGAAAAAGCCCCTATCTTATCAGAGATGGAGTGCATTTTGTTAAGGTAATTGCCAGTGGCACCTTCCTTTCAGTTCATGGTCTGTCACACCCCCCACTCCCCTGGACAAATTTTTAATGTATGCATTTTTAAGCAAAGCAGGCTAATTCATGTAACTTCCTGAATGAATATGCACACTGGAATGCCTCCATGTTCTTCTGTCTTATTTATTTATTTGTATTCCACAGTTAATTACTTCCAAGGACTCTCTAACCGGATTACAAAGAAACAGTAAAAGCAAAATTCTTCCAAAATGTCCTACTATCATTCTCCATTGTTCTGTGGGACAAAGTCACGGAGAGGTGGGCACCAGAACACAGCTGAGCTGGGATCAGTTCTGAAGTGCAGACATTCATCGCAACAATCACCACAGCTACGTCCCCAAGGAGGAGCCAAAAAGGCAGGCATGCGTGTTGCCCATATCATCAAACAATATTCTACCTGTTTTCATCTCCACCTGGAGCTTCGCTCTTCTGCAAAGTTAAAGGGTCTGAACTGCCTTAAAATACTTTATATGAAGATCAGTTCAGTATTGCTGGAGACATTTCTCTCTCCCCAGATAGAGTTAGGGTTGTAGCTAAGTTCAGAGAACAGGGAAATCCAAGGGGGATAGTGGATGATGTCGGTGCCACTGCTAATAAAAAAGTGCCGGTGTTGCATTCCCGTAAGCTCTGTTCCACTACAGTGCCCTCAAAGCAGGCACAATGCTTCCCCTTTGGAAATAAACAGGAAAGAGGGCAATACATCTACACTGCTGATCAGCAGGATGGAGATAAGGCCCATCCATCCATCCAACCATCCATTTATCCATCCAATCCATCCACACGTGTCTGACACCAAATGCCTCCAGGCTCATGGCTGACAGACACCAAGCCTCAGTTCCCAGGCTCTGTTTGCTGAGTCTCAGAGTTTGACCTTCACAGACCTGGCAATCCTGTGCCATGGATCACACTGGATAATCAGAGAACCATAGAAGAATAGAATCATAGAATAATAGAGTTGGAAGGGGCCATGAAGACCACTGGGTCCAACAACCTGCTGTTGCAGGACACCATCCCATTCAGATGGCTGTCCAGGTTCTTTTGGAATGTCTCTAGTATGGGAGAGCCCACCACCTCTCCAGGCAGCTGGTTCCACTGTCCTATTGCTCTGACAGTGAGGAAGCTTTTCCAGATCTCCAGCCTGAATCTAGGTTGCTGCAACTTGAACTGATTATTCCGTGTCCTGCACTCTGGCATCAGCAAGAAGAGATCTTGACCTTCCTCCTTGTGACACCCTTTGAGGTACTTATAGAAGGATATCATGTCCGCCCTCCGTCTTCTCTTCTCAAGGCTGAACATGCCCAGTTCTCTCAGTTTCTCCTCATAGAGCAGTGTTTCCAAACCCTGGATCATTTTTGTCACCCTCCGATGGACCCTTTCTAATTTTTCTGCATTCTTCTTAAATCTTGGTGCCGTGAACCAAGTATTCCAGATGAGATCTGACTAGTGAGGAATATAGGGAAGCCACTACTTCTTGTGATGTGGATGTGATACTTCTATTAATGCATCCCAAAATAGCATTGCCCTTTTTGCAGCTGCATCACATTGTTGGCTCATATTTAGCCAGTTGTCCACAGTAGCTCCAAAGTTTTCTTCTTTTTCAGTTCTGTTGAGCCACGTATTCCCCATCGTGTACTGATGCATTTGGTCTCTTCTTCCTGGGTGGAGGACTTGGCACTTGTCCCTGTTGAATCTCAGTCTGTTGCTTTCAGCCCAGTGTTCAAGTGTATCAGGACCACCCTGGATGTTCATTCTGTCTTCTAGGGTGCTTGCTATTCCACCCAGTTTTGTACCATCTGCAAATATGATTATGTTTCCTTGTACTTCCTCATCTAAATCATTAATAAAGATATTGAAGACCACTGGGCCCAGGACTGAATCCTGTGGCACCCTGCTAGTCATAATATAATTGATAACTGCAGCTTTCCAACTGGTATGGCCCAACAGAAGCTGGCTTATTTGAAAGCAACATGGATGTTCTGAAGAACTGTGAACTGGCCCACTCGTCCTGCCTTCTGCTCTGTTTCTCAAAACAAGCTTACTTATGAGGCCATTCTCATGCATTCTTAAACTGATGCCCAGAGATGCCAGATTCTGAAACAAAGAAACCACAATCTCCATGTATGCTCAGAGTACAGAGATGGTGTTTCGTTGCTAGGAAAAATCCAAGAACGTGATGACTTTTTAGACAGGATTAAGAAAGACTTAAAAAAGGAGACCAGATGGAGGATGGAAAGAGAGCTTTTTGAATGGCTTCATAGGCTACCATGCTTGGATGTGCTTTTAGTCCTATAAGCCTTAAAGACCACAAGATTTTCCAGGGGTTTTCGTTGCATGGCCACTATTCCTTTTCATTATTCAGTTTTTGCTTTGTATGAGATGCAGTGGGTCCCCCCACCACTTTTTGGTGTTGGCAGAGGGTTTATCAACTCCAGATTGTTGAAGAGTTTAGCTTTTCTACATTCTGGAGAACAGGCTAAGCAGTCAGCTGACAACTGTCTTTCCAAAGCTAATTAGATCTTTTATGTGTGCCTTAAGTCCAGGGACTGTCAGAATGGGAATTTGGTTATGATACACAACTGTTGGACTTCCTTCCTCTGAACGCGGTCCACATCCTTGCTCGGTTGCCAGGACAGATGGACAAACACCATGGGAAAGAAGAGAAGCAATCCAAACCTGGCTAGAAAGGTCATGGTAAGACACTGTAGCCAAGTTTGGAAATCCTAGATTGATTTTCACTTCTGGCATGAATTTAAGCCTGCTCTCCTTTCTCATCTTCTGCAGTACAGGGATAATAATACTCACCTATTCTGCTAAGTTCTGGGAAGGATTGTCAAGAAAATGAATCCAAATGGCTTTCAAAACCCTTCATCTCACAGATAAAATGTAAACTCTATTACATGGATGAATTGTCCCCATGTTAAAATGCCGACTGAGATGGAAAGTAATGATGGCAAGCACAGTTAAGTGAGACCAAACAGTTCCCAAGTGAGCAAACCCTTGAAGTATTTCAAGGTTTGGGACCAGATGTTATTTCACTCTTATCCAGTCTGTGCAATTCATGGAGGGTTTCTCAGAAGAGTGGCTATTTTGGAACTTAGCGAAGCTGTTCATTAGGGCCTGCACACTCCATCAGGCAATGGAGCAGAACACACAGAATTACACGATCTTACAGTTGGAAAGGGCCTGGAAGGCCATCGGCTCCAACCACCTGCTCAGTGCAGGACTCAGGTCTCCCGTCCAGATTCTGACCAGGCATGAGCCTGCTCAGTTCCCAAGATGAGGCAGGTTCAGGCACTTCGCTGCGCTGCTCTGCAGCCTGTCCCTGCAAGGGGACCTCCCACTGCAACCTCCATGGTTGTCCTGGAGAGCAAGCCGAGGCATCCAGCAGGGCTTGCCAGAGCAGATGGCTGCCCTCTCCTTCCCTCAGCAATCGTGGCAGGACAAAATGGCCATGAAGCTCTCTTGAGAGCTTTCCCAAGCTTTCTGAGATCTCTGTGAGGTCCTAAGAGACTCATAGGAGCTGCTGTGAGAGCCCCAACAGATCTTGTGAGAGCCCCGTGATCACTTCTTCTGACCTGGGTTTTGAAAACTGGGATTAAGACAAAACATCCCCAAGGTGCTTAGCATATGTTAGGCCAGGGTTGGTCAACTTTAGAGGGTCAGAGCCTCTTTGAACAATTGGCTCATGTGTTCATGCAGTCACAGAATAGTAGGGTTGGAAGGGGCCACGAAGGCCATCAAGTCCAACCCCTGCTGTTGCAGGACTCCAGGTTACACCATCCCACTCAGGTGGCTGTCCAGTTTCTTCTTGAATGTCTCTAGTGTGGGAGAGCCCATCACCTCTCCAGGTAGCTGGTTGCACTGTTGTATTGCTCTGGCTGTGAGGAAGATTTCCTGATGTCCAGCCTGAATCTGGGTTGACACAACTTGAATTGATTATGCTGTGTTCTACACTCTGGCATCAGCAAGAAGAGATCTTGTTATTGTTAATATTCAAAGCACCAAATACTTCTGGACCAGCATACCTTGTTGACTGCACCAAACCGACTCCTGAGAACTTCTGAAGAGGCTTCATGGGTGGTTCCATGACCAACACTGTGCTATTAAGTAAACTCATGGATAAGCCTTTTTGGTAGTGTCACTCACCACCTGGAATACCCTCCCATGCACGGCTTTAGAGGCAGAAACAGCAGCAAGCTTCCATTTTCCCTTGAAAATACATGTATTCATTCAAATTTACCTTGACTCATAATCATCCATGGTACTAGTCTGGTTTACTTAATATTTTAATTATTATTATATCTATATCTGTATCTTCTTTATGTAAGCCTCTTGGGGATCATGGGATATTAAGATGTCATGGGAGATAAATATGTACATGCACATGTATGTACATTCACATTCCACCCCCAGAACCCATGGAGAACTAACCCTACCACCAAAATCACCAGCTATTTCAGCAGCCATTTGGCAGTGGGGAAAATACATATTTTTGCTTTAAATGATAGTGCATGGGAAGCACATACCTTATTTTCATGCAAAACTGCACCCCCAAAGCCCCGGGGAGTGCAATCTTGTTTTAATGAAATGTGTGCACCACACATTTTGCATTAAAGTGAAAATGGGGACACCTACTCAGCCTGGAAAAAAGAATTGTGGTCAGTATATGGCTCTCTGGCTGTGTGCCCATCACTGCATCATGCCACTGTCCCTTTAAAACATCACGAAACCTTTTCAATTATTGTTCATTCTGCACATCTTCTAAATGGACTATATATTTAATCAATAAAATTGCAGCAGTGTTCCGATGAGCAGACTTTCTTTGCATCACCTCCCATTGGAACACAATTTCTGATGTTGACTTGGATCCATGAAGAGATTCTCTCTTTCTGTGCATCCTCCACGTCTGCATGATCTGCTAAGAGCAGGCTCTTGGTCCTGCCTCCTGGGCACTGGTGCCACTAGCAAAAGCAAGCAGCTTTCTTGCTTGCTAACCAGCCTTGCAATTTGCAATTTCTTCAACTCTCAGTCTTTGCAGAGGCAACACAGAATGCTTTGGGGAGGACCAAGAAGTTTGAGGTTCAAACATAAGCCTCTGGTTGTTTCATCACGGATGTCCCTGCCGCTTGCAGCACATCAGTTCACTCTGTGCAATGGAATCAGCCCCCCTGGCACCATTTCAAGCCAGGAATAGATTGTAGATGTCGCCTTCCCTGAAACATTGTCCAGTGTGGATCTCTTTCCCCAGAAGTGACGTGCACAAATGTACTTAAATTGAGACAATGTGTTGCAGGACACCACGGTCTGAGGACTAAACCTCTTCCCCGCCTTGGTCAACCTGCCACTGAATGACCAGGCTAATAGTATCTGCCAAGTCCCACCAGGGCTCTGTTTTGTGGTCAGGTACCCATCATGGGATATAGGAACTGCCTTATACTCTGACCATCAACACAAGCCAATAATACATGGTGCCACAGGATAGGCTTAACATTCTGCTCCACAGCAATAAATTGTTGGAGAAGTGGCAGGTAACACATTTCTGGAGAGCAAAGACATGGTGATGTGGCTCAAAATGGATTCTGGCAGTTGCCTCTGAATGGGAACGATGGTTCCTGAATGAATTGCTGCAGCTGGTTACAGTGGCCAATTTCATGAAAGAGGAAAGGAAGGCAAGGCATGGTAATGGATCTAGGTCTGGAGAACAATTAGGGCTGGAGTTATAACCATTTGAGCAAGCAAGGTTAATAATTTTAAAAGGCACTCTGGAGGGCAACACTTTGCACTGCAGATCTGACTGAATTCTGTAAATTTATTAGGTTTAATAATTTCTGTTCGTTTCTACCATGTTAGAGAAATGAGCGTATTTGCACCACACACTAAATGGCTTCAAAATGCTAAGAGAATACACAGGGATGCTGGGAAGAGCTGTGCCAATGGGGATCCTTTCCAGTGCAGCTTTTATCCTGAGCTTTATGGGAGTTACCTGTGGTGGTGGCACCATGGTGGTGCATCTGTTTTGGGGATGGTGTTCAGCACTGGGGATAGCTTCTATAACACTCAGAATAAAAGCTTCCACAGGTAAGAAACCCTCATGTCAGGAATCACCAGCCTCTCTGGACAAGGAGGAACCCACCTCTTGGCCCCATTCCTAACTTCCATATTGATTGACCTTCTGATTATAGAATCATATAAAAGTAGAGTTGGAAGGGGCCAAGGAGGCCATTGAGGCCAATCCTTGCTCAATGCAGGGCTCCAGTTAAAGCACCCCCGACAGATGGCTGTCCAACTGCTTCTCGAATGGGTCTAGTGTGGGACAACCCACCACCTCCCTAAGTAATTGGTTCCATGGCCTTCCTACTCTAAGAGCCAGGAAGGTTTTCCAGCCAGAATCTGGTTTCCTGCAAGTGAAGCTCATTTTTCCATGTCCTGCACCCTGTCCTTCCTCAGTGCAACAGCCTTTCTAGTATTTGAAAAGCGCTACCAGATCTTCCCTCAGTCTTCTCAAGGCTAAACATGCTCAGTTCTTTCAACATGTACAGAGCCTTGTACCCTCCACCTCATTGGTTTTATCCATTTTATTTTTTTAAACTTTGTTTTGTCTAATGGGTCTAGCTAGTTTGAAGTTTAAATTCTGTTATTTCAAATTGTATCTCTTAGGGCACAATTCTATGCACAATCCTAAGTCCTAAAATTCCTTTTCTGGCTGGGGAATGCTGGGAGCAGCTGGACTTTGTTCTGCCCAAGCACAGATAGCATCGTCCCTTGAATGAATTCTGATTTCTGGTGGAATGTAGGGATAGGCACTCTTGCTAGCAGATCCCGGCACCCCTGTGCTCCCAATACCAGATAGCTTGTGGTGCCTCCCCACTTTGTACCAGAAAGCAACACAAAACTTCAACCAAACTGAGGGTCTCCAGCCTCTGCCAGCTTCCTTTCCCAGGAATGCCTCTGGATGACCCCTGAAATTCTTGGGGAATGAAAACGAGGGGCAGCTGCAGGCCAGAATTGTCCCCTGCACTGCATTTGGTCACCCAAGAAAGCAGGGTTCCTGGCTCTCCTGTCTGGTCAGCTGGGGGGTGGGCGAGAGGGGCAGCAGGGGCTGGGGAGGACAATGGGGGGTACTGGGATGGAGAGGTGAGCAGGAAGGCAGAGGGCAGGTGGACCCAGCCAGGAGCAACCTGCAGTGGACGGGAGAGTGGCTGGGAAAGGCCGTGTGCCTGGAGGACCGTGAAATATGATTTGGCAGGGCCTTCTAGTATGTGGGAAAGAGGGAGGGAGAGAAAAAGGTTCTGAGGGTGATTTTGGAGGGACCCCTAAAAAGACAGCAAGTTTGCAGTGAGAACAAAGGAAGAATGTCTGCATGTGTGTGCAAGGGAGAAAGAGATTGAGAGGATGGGTAATGACCCAGAACAAGACAGAAAAGAAGATGGAAGCACGTCGGCCAGAAAAGGAAGGTGTGTGCGCCTTCAGTGGAAAAGATTTGTGTTCGCTGTGTGGCTGTAAAGGAGGTGTTTAGTGTGAGATAGCTCAGACCCGAACTCTGCCTTGTCTTCTGAGCAGGTTACTGCCCCTCATGACTTGTCGCCTGGTAGCCATTTTGCGAGAGAGCTACTCCGGCTGCCCAGGGATGTGTGGGCCCTGGCACCTGTAAGACATTCATAAAGGCAGGCACTCCCGGTTTTAAACAAGAAAATGCACAAACCCAGAAATCTGCATTTTGCCTCTGCCACAGACAAGCGATACTCTCCTGTAACATGTGGGGCTCCACTCTCATCCCAGCAGTGATCACAGCAACAGAGGACAGGTGACTCCCCTGGGAAAGCTGCCCACGTATCAAGTGGCTACTCTCGTAAGCAGGTCACAAAACACTTATTTCCCAGAAGGCAAGCAGGGCATCTAGGCTGTCCCATCTCAGGGACACACCACTGGGCACTCCATCCTTGCTTATGGTTGGTTCCAGGTGCCCCAGATGCAATTCTGTTGGTAGGAATGATCAAGAAAGGAATCCATGGTAAGGCTCCATTCCTTTCTTTTTTTACAGATGCAGGTGTGACTCCTACAGGTGTTAAACCCAGTGAAAAGAAAGCCTGATCATTCCTATTTGTTGTTAATAAATCTTATTAGTAAGATCAACAATGGATGAAGATCAGCATTGCTCGGTTGAGCCATAGCGGATGGTGATAGGTATGAAAATGATGGTGCACGGGTTTTTTTTACTGCCTGGTGCACTGTGGAATCTACTGGCTCCAGGGATCATGCTGTCTTCAATAACAGACAAAGTCTGCATTCACAGAACACAGAAGGCAACTCTGCATGGTTACCATGGTTGGCAACTTTTTACCATGGACTACTTGACAGATGGACAAGTGGTTTGTACTTTATTGTGGTTCCCATCCTCCCTGCTCAGTCCTCCCATCAGCCTGAAACTAATCCCAAGGTTCATTTCTCCCTGCCTCTGTCTCCCGCCCTTTCCTTGTTGGTCTGCACACAGAGACTGGGTGTCCAGAGTGGCTCCTGCAGGTGCCGCTCTTTCCAGAGGGTTCTGTGGAAGTGACATAGCATGATGGGGGAAACCATGATCCTGGGTTCCAGCAACAAAGCAAGTCATGGTGATTCAGAGAAACCACAGAACAAACCATTGTTCCTTATCATGGTTTCTAAACACCAAACTTACCATGGTGAAACACTGCAACTGGCTTCAAACATGACAGATCAATGATGGTAAAAGACCACCATGGTTTTTTGTGAAATCAGCCAAAATGTTCCTATAGGGTCTTGTTTCTGGTGTGAGCAGAAATGCTGCTGTATGAAGAAAAGAAGAGCCATGGCCCCCTCTTCTTATCAAGGATGATAACAAGGATATTTAAGCATATTTATAGAATACCTAAAAAACCCCTTATGTACAAATATCCCTTAATAACCATCATCGATTTGACGTTCAGACTGTCACTAACACTGGCGCCCATGTCATGCATAGCCATCTTCTACAAAGCTACTAATATAAGGAAATTCCATTCCTGTTTGCTAATCATGCATACATGTCCCATTCCCAAGCCCAAATGCAAGTAGGAACTCAATTTTCAAGAGTTTTCTTTTTTTTTTTTTACAATATCCCAAAATTCTATTCAAATTTGAAAGCATGTACTACTGCAATGCTCCTTTGCACAGATCCCCCCAAATCTGTATTTTTATGGTTTAGCAGATGGGATACACTTTGGGGTGGGAAAAGTGCATTTAATTTTTTAATTGAAACAAGTAATTGCATGTAATTACAAGTTTCCCAATCAAGGAGAAGAAACGGTAAGGCTGTTCACTTTCATGATTGCAAATAAGGTGAAACATGTTGCAATGACAACTTTGGAGAACCTCAATGAGCTTGAAGTTGCCTTTATGCCTAGTTTAATTCGTTGCCTAGTTTAATTCAAGGGTAATTGGAAGAAGTGGGAAAGGTTCAATTTGTGGTGCAGGGAGTTCCTTAGGTCCTGAAATATAAACATTGGTAAAACTAAGAAACACCTATAAGTTAAAAAAAGTACCACTGTGGAATTCTCTTTCCTACAGTTGGCAGACTATAGTAGTAGAAGACCCCAAATGAAAGATGAAAACCCCCATGGGGTAGCCACATTGAGAGCAAATTCCCATCTCCTATGACACGTGTACCCAGGATGATGAGAGCTATACCTACATAAGAGGTATCGAGAGAAGAATATTTGCATGCCTTTTGCTCGGGAGTGATTGAAAGAGAGCGTGGAGACGATTTCTTCCACCACCTGCAGTTTTGATTTGGCTGAATTTGTTCTGAATTTCATCACCTGCAAGCTTGTTGATGCACCCCTAAAATATGCCATCAACTTGTTCAATTGTTAAGAAATGAGCAGATAATTTCTCTCCCCTTCATACACTTCTAGAGTTCCCACAATAAAATTGAGGAAAATGGGACTGAGATACTACATATGTCATGCTGTGATCCTTGGGGAAAAGAGAAGGTTATCAAACAAACAAATAAACAGTGCTATAGGGAAACTGCTCTTGTTGAACAGAGATGGGAAAGAGCTTCAGCTTGGGGTTAACTTCTAGGTATTGAAATGTTGAGCCAGCTGCTCACAAGAAGAACTCAGCACTTGGGAGGTATCTGGAGAGATTGCATCCTTCTTCTCCACCTTGAAGGCAAGGACATAAACTCTCCTCCTGTTTGGCAGGGCTTGGTGTACTGGTGCCACATTAAAGGGCTACTTTAGCCATGTCAGGTTGGGCTTTCTACTCCAGGATCAGACAAGCCACATGGGGTCATTTGACAGAGGGTCCAGGGGAGGGCAACAAAAATGATCCAGGGTTTGGAAACACGGCCCTATGAGGAGAGACTGAGAGGACTGGGAATGTTCAGCCTTGAGAAGAGAAGACTGAGGGGGGACCTGATATCCTTCTATAAGTACCTCAATTCTGTCCCAAAGAAGAAGGTCAATATCTCTTCTTGCTGATGCCAGAGTGTAGGACATGGAATAATGAATTCAAGTGGCGACAACCCAGATTCAGGCAGGACATCAGGAAAAGCTTCCTCACTTTCAGAGCAATACAACAGTGGAACCAGCTGCCTGAAGAGGTGGTGGGCTCTCCCAAACCAGAGACATTGGTGTGGGAGAGACCAGAGACCAGAGAAAGAAACTGGATGACCATCTGAGTAGGGTGCTGTAACGTGGTGTCCTGCAACAGCAGGTGTTGGACCCGATGGCCTTCATGGCCCCTTCCAATTCTACTAATCTATGATTCTTTGATTCTGTGACAGCCAGTGGACTACCATTTCAAGAATTCAAGAGCAAGACAATACTAAAACTGAAGCAGTGGCCACAACTGAGGAGCAGGTACTCCAGATCCAAAAGATCTGGACAGAATATGGAAGTGGGCAGGAGACAACAGGATGGCGTTCAATGTAGATAAGTGCAAGGTCTTGCACTTGGGGCATAGGAATAGGTGTCATAAGTACAGGTTAGGTGATAAGTGGCTGGAGAGCAGCACTTGTGAAAGGGACCTTGGGGTGCTGGTTGACTGCAGGCTAAACATGAGTCAGCAGTGTGATGTGGTGGTTAAGAGGGTGAATGCCACCCTTGGTTGCATAGCCAGAAGTGTGGCTTCTAGATCAAGAGAGGTATTACTACCACTCTATACGACTCTGGTGCGCCTGCAACTGGAGTATTGTGCTCAGTTTTGGGCCCCTCATTACAAAAAGGATATAGCCAGGTTGGAGTCAGTGCAGCGTAGGGCCACAAGGTTGGTGGCCGGTTTGCAGGGGATGGGGTATGAGGTGAGACTGAGGGAACTGGGTCTCTTCAGCATGGAGGAGACTCAGAGGGGATATGTTGGCGACATACAGGTACGTGAGGGGATGTCACACGGAGATGGGTAGAGACCCGTTCTCCCCTGCAGAGGAAGGCAGGGCATGCTCCAACGGAGCAAAGCTCAGGGAACCAGGTTCCATTTAGATGCCAGGAAATACTTCCTGACAGTTAGGATCCTGAGGGTATGGAATGGGCTTCCACGAGAGATTGTTGAGGCCCCATCAGTGAAGGTGTTCAAAGATTGGCTGGACATGCACATGGTGGGCATGTCATGAGCGGAGCCGGCTGGAGCCAAGGGTCAAACTAGATGGCCCGGGAGACCCCTTCTGACTTGCTCTGTTTCTCTGTTTCTACGTTTCTAAGTTGAAAAGTTCTCAGGCTTACACACATTTCTTGCAAGTGGGCATAAAGAAAGCATTTAAATGCAGAAACTGAGGCTGAACCCCCTTAATGTATACGGACCAGCAGCGGCTCTCCTTGGCATGCCTTATTGCTGACCTTCATTCTGTTTGTACAGCCAGTCAAAAAGAATGCTGGCATAGCATAACAATGCCAAGATGACATCATGTTTCTCCGATGAACATGGAACAATATTCTGCTTCCTCTGCAGAGAAGTGTGGCAGTGAGACACCATCCACTGCATGGCCCCCCGGTGAATTGCGGGCTCTGCTCTCCAGCAACGCTGCACTAGATTACACCCCATGAAGTCACATGAGACGATCACATAATGCTGTTTCCCTCTCACTCCACTGGATGCTTTTTTTAACCTCTAAATTTAAATACTACCTATGTGCCTCTCTGTGGACCCATCCACCTGATGTTCCTGATCTATTTTAAATGAGACACAGCGAACAAGACTCCTCTGGCGGGAATTTTATCGATATCTTTTAATCGATTAATTTATGTTCCCATTGTCATTTATACCCTGCCTTCTGCTCAGTGAGCCACACAGCAGCTCACAGAAATAAAAAACTAAATATTTCACTCTGTTTCAATCCTAAAAGCAATACAGCATCAAAAATGCACATTTGCTTTTGCCTGATTTACCCATACAATCAGACAGAATTGTTTAGGCAGTACTCTCCTCTCCTACCCATGAACGAGGCCTGTTCCCACAGATGCTGCTTTAGGTGGGTTACTCTGTCAAAGGACTTTCCTAGAGGGGGCTTTTAACCGACCCTTTGAGCAAGGCTTTTGCTTCCAGGTTCTTTGGAGGCTTCGGATTAGCTCTTTTTTGAGGGGTGGGGTGTTCTCTTCCTTTTCTTTCTACACATGCCATTACACAACCCCCTGGGGATGCTGTGGAATTGTGGAAATACACCAGGACTTCATGCCACAATTCACAAACAAGGCTGGACTTCCCTTGATCTGGAAGATGGCATGGGAAGCGCTGGAAAGCATGGATGGGAGAGGTCCCGGAGGAGGAGGCCATCTTGAAAAATCCCGTGAGTGAGGAAACACACTCACAATAAATGCCTCATGCAGAAATGCTCGGAGTGGGTATGGACATTCTGCCATGGGGAGCAGGTATTCAGGTATTTCTATCAGCTATGATTTCCTTGAGAAAGGGGAACTTCTGTGCAAGAGAGCTAGTTAAGATGTGCGTCTCACTGCAAGCAAATGCACACATGTATTTTGTTGCACATCAAAATGTGCGTCCATGTGAAGGCAGTGGCCCTGGGAAAAGCCAGGGGTCCTCTGGGCCATCAGCCTGTTCACACAGTGCCCATGCAGCTGCCCACAGGAAACCCCAGGCAAACCACGGGGCAACACCAGCCTCTACCCAAGCTCCCCAGAGTCCTTGGTGCGTGCACAAGAGGAGGAACTTCCCATGAGAGCCAGAGGGTTGATGACGATATTTCTGGCGTCAGCAGAACAAGCTTTACTCCCCAGCTGCACAGGCGATGAGAATGGAGATACAGGAGACGAGGAAATTCAGGGAGGTGTCAAAAGAGAAGAGCATCCAGAGACCAGTCTGGGTGTTGATGAGGGAACAATCGCACCAGGTGACGATATGGGATGTGGGAATTTAGGAGATAACGTGGACAAAGCTGTTGCGGATGCTTGTTCTGACAGACACATGCACAGATTGGGACAATTAGAATTGAGACTGACTGAGCGATGCAGGGAAAGGGGTCATAGCAGCTCGCCTACAGAACGATGGCCCCAAAGGATTCATAAACCCTGTGTGAGCTGAACTTAATTAGAATGAGAGGACAACTTCCTAGCCTGTGTGACTGTCACTGTAATACTGCGTAGAATAAAGACATTTGTAGTATCAACTGGAGTGATTGCTTTCGTTGGGAAGGAGCGCCAGCCTCACTGCCCCCGAGAGCCATCAGGACTCATAGCCACCCATCCCCTTCTCCTTCATGGATTCACCCCATCCCCTTTTCAAGCCATCCAGATCGGTGGCCATCACTGTATCTTTCGGAAGGGGTTTCCACAGTGTGTCTATGTACCGTGCTCCTTTTATCTCGCCTGAATCTCCCAGCAGTCAGCTTTGTGGGATGACCCCATAGGCTCTAGTATTAGGACAGAGCAAGAAAAATGTCACCCACTCACAATCCACATTTGAATATGCAACAGAATGTGTTTTCTGCAGTTCTCTGAGACTGGAGGGAAGAAAAGCAGAGCACCTCATGAAGCTCAAAGGACAGGTTTTGCACAGAATGGCCTGGCACAATAGAAACGTCTTGACTTCCGGATAACTCCAAGTAAGATATCCTTGCGCATTGCATCAGGATGAACAAGCCTGTATCTTTATTTTCTGCAGAGCAGAAGTTCATTCAATTCCATTCCTGCATCAGTCTCTGAATGCATTTCTTAAGTCCAAGTAAGCAATCTTACTCATTTTTGTGAAATGTATGCATTTGATTGATAGATTGATTCCATTCCTGTATTTTATGCAAGGACTTTCCACAATTTTGTATGCTATTTTCCCTAACGCATGCCTTTTTTGATTGGGGAACTAAATATCTGCTCCATCTGCTTTCTCCCCAGGAAATATTCATTATTGAGTGGACTAGAAATGCAATAAATTTATAAATAGATAGCAAAGTTTGGAAAAGTGTGAAAAGCAAAGGATAACGGCAATCCAATTTTTGCATTAGTTCAGGAAGTGAGCATTAGGTCAAACTGTATTAAAATGAGAAGCAAAGCCACTCAGTGCCCTCTCTCTCCTGCCACTGCCCAACCCTAGCAAGCATCCCATAAAGGAATTTCCACTACCAAAAAAGGACCACATGATTGGTCCTATTTCTAGAAGCCGGCTGGTGAACATAGTCTGTCATTGTCTACGTGTCTGGACTGCCTACACACCTTACATTGTCTATTACTTGAAAGCAAAAGCAAACTGAAAAAAACATGGCTACCGAAAGGGTAGAGTGACCCCATGCTCCTTAAGTGGTACTCAAGGGGACCATGGGTGCTGCAAACGTCTCCTTCCAGGGCTGGAAACAGAGCTTTGCACTCGGAGGAGATCTGCTTGTGGCTCTTCACCACACCCGGTCCCCTCAGACCCCATGGAAAGCCTCAGGGCAGCTCCTTCCTCAGTGGCATCGCAGCCTTGAGAGAAGGATGTGGAACCATGGGTGAGGAGCGGAGAGAACATAGATCCACCAAAATATAGATCTCTCTACTCCCATTCCCGACTCCAGTGAGTAAGATCCACCTAACTTAAAACTCTGGGAGAAACGAGAGGCAGAAAAGCCCCTGTTGTTCTCCTGCCTTGGGCGGTTCTTGCCAGTAAGGGCACAGGATGGGCAGAGACCTCCAAAATGGGCGTCTAATGGGCATCTCATAATTCATAGGAATTTTCCCTGTTTTATCTGCACATACTAGAACAGCTGGGAAGAGTTTTCCCAGAAAAGCATGCTTCTGAATCCACTTATTTGGTAGAAACCTTCATTGAAGATAAAGAGGTAAAAAGGACATCAACTCGGAGTAGGGCTTCCTCTGCTGTGGCGCCCAGACTCTGGAATGTACTTCCCAGAGAGGTATGCCTGGTACCAAGCTTATACTCTTTTTGGCGTCAGGTCAAAACCTTTTTATTTAAGTGACATTTTAAAAGTTAATAGTTTTATGATTCAACGAGTTGCTTTTACTTTGTTCTACTCTGATTTAATTTGATTAATTTAATGTTTATTTATTGTTCCATACGGTATTACAGTTTTAATTTTGTGGATGATTTTATTAGACGTTTTAAATTGTTTTTAAATTGCTGTAGGCCATCCTGAGATATTTATATAAAGGACGACATACCAAAGCTTTTAATAAATAAATAATAAAATAGATTGAAGTCACTGTGCGATATTTCTTAGCAAATAGGCACAAGATTGGCTGTTTGTTATCTACTTAATGCTAAATGAATGGAGAGCGGAGCAACCAGAAGGCAATGGGGCGGCATACGCACAAACAAGTTCAGCAGTTACCAAGACCCGTGACTTGTCACTTAAGTTCATGGTATCATATTATGACCAGTTAGAGATACATGTTGCTAAGTCAGGTGCGTAGGCTGAAGACATTTTATATACTACATGAGAACACTGTCTAAAGAGGCATTTTTCCTCAAGCAAGGCACTTTGTCTTGCTGATTAATGACAATCACAGGTGAACACTGGCCAATTAAAGCAGAACTCTTACCTTCACCAAGCAATTATTGCAATGCCCCAGCTGTTTGTTCCAGAATGTTGCAAGGAATTTAGAGGCCTTCTCAATAAGGACTTTCAAGCCAGGGCACGGAGGGGAGAGAGAACGCAATTATTCAGCCATTCAGGAAAGGAAAGATGAAGTTTAATGACTGTTAGAGTTGGTCATGAATTTTCCCACCCCCTGCTTTTTGTGTATTATTTTATTTATTAGTTGTTTTTACTCCATCCAATAACAAATGATCTCAAGCTGGAGTGTAAATGGTTAAAGGACTAAGATGCAGTACAAATGGTTAAAATAATAACATTATGTCATTCCCCAAGATGCTTCTACACTAGAAAAAAGAACTAACTATAAATAATCTGCTGTGCAAATATTACAGGGCCAAATTAGCTGTCTACGGGGAACTGTGAACACCCCATATAGAATCTCTTGATGCAGAATGTCAATGAGGCAGATGAAATTAGGATTCTTGACAGTGGCCCAGGCCAAAATCAATAGAAAACAAGGGAACATCCCTATTGAATCTACTTCCAGAGCTTTTACTGCTACCTATATAAGACTCAGGTATGGAGGAAGGGAATAAACTGGCTGGACTGGCATGTCATGATGAGCGAAAGTGAAGGGCTACCTTGATTGGTGGTCACTCACCACCTGCTCCCCACCATACAAATGCAAACCTGGGCTTCTTCCCCAGTGATCTGCCCTCCCCCATCCTCCATTCTCACCATCCATCCCAGCAGTCCCCACAAGGAAAATCCTCTTCATTCCTGTATTGTTCTCTGTCAGTCTCAGCTGCCTCTTCCCGACTGGTCCACTGAGGTCCTGAGCCAGATTCTCCATCTTTTTCCTCCTGATTGTACCTGCATCTCTTCAACACTTCCTAGGCTATCAAGACCTGGGGCAGCTTCAGGGTCTTCAGCCTTGAGAAGAGTGAGGGGGGACATGATCTCCCTCTATAAGTACCTCGAAGGCTGTCACAAAGAGGAAGGTCAAGATCTCTTCCATCTGACGCCAGAGTGTAGGACACAGAATAACCAATTCAAGTTGCAACAACCCAGATTCAGTCTGGACATCAGGAAGAGCTTCCTCACTGTTGGAACAATATGACAGTGGAACCAGCTACCTAGAGAGGTGGTGGACTTTCTCACACTAGAGACATTCGAAAAGAAACTGGACAGCCATATGAATAGGATGGTGTAACGTGGTGTCCTGCAAAAGCAGGGGGTTGGTCTTGATGGCCTTCATGGCCCCTTCCAACTCTACTATTCTATGATTCTAGGGCTCCCTCTGCTGGTCCAGGACCAGCACAGCAGCCCTGGTAGTTGCAGAATTACTACCCCAGTCTACTGCAGCTGCCAGGGCTGTCATGAGCTCCACCTTGGAGCCCTGCGAGAAGAGCTATATAAGAATTGGGTCTTCTCCCCAGAAGCTGCCATGTCAATGAAGGTTCTTCTGACTTGCTGAAGAGCTCCTGGTTTTTGGACTTCTTGACGTTGCCCCAGTGCTCAAGGTACCTGCTCCATTTGACTTGTCTTCCCAGTTCCCTGATGCCTGGCTTGTCTGGCCTGTTGTGCATGCACACTCAGATGAAATTCCCAGGTGCGCATGAGAGATGGCTAGGTTTGGTGGGAATGATAGTTCAGACTCTGAGGAGGATGAGGGTATGGTTGAACCAAATGTGGCTCAGAGTTCACACTCTGATAATGGAGTTGTGGGCCCATCAGTTGCAACAACATCTGGCCAAACCCTCCCACTGTGCCAGTCTGAGCTGGCTCTGGATCAAAGGAGTTCAAGGACAACCTTGGGGCCCCATCTTCCTCCCACCTGCGGGAACAAGGTGGATGAAGGATGGGAGGAGGAACAATTCTCAGAGGGAGAACAAGCGCCCCTGCAACACATGGACATGAGGGCCTGTCAGCACAGTCACAAGCTGAACCAATTAGAGGCTCAGAGTGCAGAGAGAAGATGCACACACTTTCACAGTGCACTGCCTTCCAGAGTCCTGCCCAGAAGGGTGCATAAGCAAAGCTTTAGGTCAAAGGGGACAGATAGGGGTCAACACTTCTCATT
Organism: Varanus komodoensis; assembly: GCF_004798865.1. Taxonomy (NCBI): domain Eukaryota; kingdom Metazoa; phylum Chordata; class Lepidosauria; order Squamata; family Varanidae; genus Varanus; species Varanus komodoensis. Next base: position 63,757,015 of record NW_025335568.1, read on the forward strand.
GTGTATGCTCCGAGGCTTGTGCATGCTCTGATTCCTGTGTAGAATAAAGACTCTTCCAAGAATTGCTGAGGCGCCTGTCTTGCTTGGATGGGACGCCTGGCTCACAACATGGCCATGCTCTCTTCTTGAATGGACTGTGTCTAGGGCTGCAGTCTCTGGCTCAGACCCTTGGACTTTGTGACTGTGCCCTTGGACTGACCCTTGTGCCGCACACTGATGGCCTGGGCCTGAGTGCTCCTGTCTGCAAGTCAGCCACCCAGGCCCCAGATGCTGACACAGCCAACTTGCCCCTTGAGGGTCTTCTTCACATTCAGATAAATGCTTTTTCTGCCATGGCTTCATTTTCCCTCTGCAGATGCCCACTTCGTTCTGTTTCAGACAGTAAATGGGGTGGCAGGCACCACAGCCAGTCAATAGGAAGAAAGCCAGTGATGATGTGTCTGTTGCCAGGCAAGCTACAGATCGGTGGCCTGCAGCATCCTCTTCTATTGCTATCTGTTCCATAGATTTTCCATGTTTTTCCACCATAAACAGAAAAATGGAGCTCCTGTGGATGCCAGGACAGGACATCATGGCAAGCAGAAACCCTAGAACAGACTGTGGTTTCTTGTTCTGCTCTTTGAGCCTGCAACGAGCCATCACGATAGATTATGGGTCTGGACAGCACAACAAGCCCACCATGGTACAAAACAGCAATGGCAACCAACAGAACAGCATTGAGCAGGGGTTGGATCTGATGGCTTTATTCAATGGTACATTTTTAGCAGAAGAGTGGAATATTGAAGCTGTGACTCTTAGTCTTTCAAATATGTAATGAGTGATAGTATGCCCATCCCAGTTTCCTCCAGGCTGAACCCATCAAGTTTCTTTGTCCTTCATGGGAGCAGAGTATGGCACTACTAAGCCCAGGGGCTGAGCCCCCTCTGGACCCTCCATGGGCTTGATGATGCCAGGGCAGTAACATTCCTCTGTGTCACGACTGCCACTCTACCCGCTTTGCCTTTATCCTCGCTGAGTGAGGCAAGTTAATCAGCTCCTTCCTGCACTCCTCTCCATCCTGGCTGCGGGGTGGAAGGCGTCATACAGGAGAGGACAAAGGCAGCACTGGAAGGATGGGGTTCTTCAAAGGTCTCATGCAAAGATCTGACCTTGGAAAGGTTCTTTGGACATTGGAGCCCCCGTCTGACCCCACCTGGCCACTGAAGAGGTTTCCACAGTGGCTCTCCTAAGAGGTTGAGGGACAACAGGGAAGAGGTGATACAAAAAACTCTCAAGCACTGACCTAGGAAACATTTAGATCAGCTCAAGAGGGGCTCTAAATGCCTTCCTGCCATTGACCTCCATGGGAACAACCAAATTAAAAATCAGCAAGCCCTGCCTGAAATCACCATTCTGCCTTGGTCTCTTCTAGCCCACTCAGTCCATGCAGACAGCACAGAACTGCTCGCTCGCTCAGCCACTGCTAAGATTTAAAAGGATCCAAGTCTCGGATCAAAATGTTGAAGCCTACAAGTATCCACAGTCTAATTTTTCAAGCAACCAGAATATTTTATTTCCTTATTTAAAATTTTTCTATACTGTCCTCTTACCAAATAGTCTCAGGACAGTTTTACAATAAAACAAAGTACAGCACAACATTTCTATATAGTAAACCCCCAATTAAAACAGCAATGTAAACCTTAAAATACTGGAAAAAGAAAACAGTTCTAGCCTGGCACTGAAAAGAATAAAGTGTCGGCACCAGGCACACCTTTCTGGGGATTGTATTCCATAACTGGGGTGCCACCACTGAGAAGGCCCTTCGCCAGCTAGTCACCCTCCTAATTTCCTTCAGGGAGGCCACCTGAAGAAGGACATCTGACCCAGATATTAAGGGGCGGGCAGGCACATAGGGAAGGAGACACTCCTTCAGATATCCAGACCCTAAGCCATTTAGGGCTTTATAGGTCATCATCATCAACACCTTAAATTCATCAACACCCAGACCTACCTACCTATCTATCTATCTATCTATCTATCTATCTATCTATCTATTTAAAACTGTTCTAGACTGTCCCATTACCAAAGTCTCAGGATGGTTTAACAATACAAAATGTAAAAAAATAAAGCACAGTGTCCTAAAAATTCAACTAAGAATAAAATCCCAATTAAAACAGTCAGGTCTTAAAACATTGGGAAAATAAAAAGGGTTGGGCCTAGTACCAAAAAATAAAGTGATGGTGCCAGAAGAACTTCTCAGGGGAGTGAATTCCACAACTGGGGCACCACTGCAGAGAAGGCCCTTCTCCGGGCAGTCACCCTCCTAATCTCCTTCAGGGAGGGCACCCAGAGAAGGGTGTCTTCCCCAGATCTTAAGGGGTGGGCAGGCACAAGTCCTTCAAGACTTCAGTTGGTAGCCAGTGTAGATGGTGAAGGACTGGTATTATATATGTGCATCTGTCAATCCCTGTTAACATCCTGGCTGCTCTGTTCTGAACCAACTGAAGTATCTGGACCATCTTCAAGGTCAATCCCATGTAAAGTGCATAGGCCCTAGATTTGTTATTCCTCATGTTTGCTGGAGCCAGGGGTCAGACTAGATGGCCCGGGGGGTACTTCTGACTTGCTCTGTTTTTGTTTCTATGTTCCAACCACCTTGATCATGCAAAACAAACCAAACCAAACCAAACCAAACCAAACCAAAACAGGTCACTCTGCTGACCATAAGGAAATGTCCAAGTTGCATGTTGCGCTAATGTCTTTATGACAATATTGCAAAAAAGTGCAAGCTTCTGCGATTATACCAGCTTGCCTGCAGGAAAAATTCGGGGATGTCAAAGGCTCTGCCACGCAGTTAATCCTTTGCGAGGGAAACATGTGCATCTTGCCAGTTCTGCACACATGGACACAAAGGGCACCTCTTAGTGCGCAGTTTGGCCTCAGGCTCATGTGGTGAACCTTGATGTGAGAATGGGGGTGGAATAAATCCAACCATCCTTGCTGCTTGTTGGTGAAATGCTGGAGGGAAGGTTAGCTCTGGGATGCACAGTAAGAATTTTAGGACTATAAAAGACAGAGCTGTTGAAATCTGTAGCAAAAATTATTGCTGAGCATCTTTTTTTCTGATATAACATGCACGTGCCACGTGTCCCTACATGGAACTGGGCAGGATGCAAAGCCAATGTATGCCTTAGATCTGCCTTTACTTACTGGAGAAACTGGAAATTCCTTGTTGCCAGACTGGTTGGGTACACCTTCCAAAGAACAAGAGAAGAGACCAAATAATTACTCTTGCCTTTGCTGGAGCCTTTGGAGCTGCACCAGAGCGGGAAAGTACAGGGCAGGAACAACCAGCGGATGTGGGTGTAAGGAATCCAGCTGCTATTTCCTGCCCTTGGCAGCCGTTCCAGGGTTGCCCAGTTTGTTAATGCCTCAGCAAAATGGAAATATTTGGTGCATTTGGCTCCGGCTTGCACTTAACCGATAGGTAACAATGTTGTAATGAATGTAAAATGTCATACCATTAGTAGAGGAGAAATGAATTGTTTAGGCTGTTTGTTATTGTAAGGATGTGCTATACTATAGCATTTAATGCATTCTTGGTTTTGCAGTTTTGCCACTGTATTCTGAGCTGCTTTGGCAACCATTGGTGGAACAGAGGCATGCGAATTAAGAAGATGGGCATGAGCGTGATAAAAACATCCGACCCTTAGCCCTCTGTACCCAAATAGCCACAATTTTTATGTCCTAGAACAATGAGGACATAGCAGCCCTTGCATTCACCAAAGTGCTCCTAATTCCATCCTGAACCTCATTCTCCCTCATTTCTGTTTCATACTGTGAGATTTGCTGTTTTCTTTTTGCATGAAAATCCATGCACGTTTCATCCCTATTTTTCCAGCCTGACACATTGGTTGTGCGCACCTTTCAAATTTGCATGTTCTTCTGCCACTTTAACACATATTTATGTACATTTTCAAAAGCATGCATGCTATCAAACAGATTTTTGGGTCCATGAATCACACTGGAAGCTCAGGAATCTAGGAATTTCCAACATATACTGCACTGAAGTCTGGTTTTGATCTGTATGATACTGTTTCTCTGAGGATTCAAGCAGGATTCTTTTGCAGCCCTAACAGGAGAAGCTTGGATTGACCCTGGGAGATTCTGCATAAAAAGCAGATACTGCCCCATTCGGCCAGGGCCGCTCCCTTAACACTGACATGTGCAACGCTCTCTCTCTCTCCAGCGCTATGCATGAAGCTGTAACATTGCACGCACATGATTTTCCTGTCCCTAGAATGTAAAGAGAAAATGAGGAAACTATAAAATGTCTGAAAAGCAGGGTGGCCAAAGGGAAATGAACGAAAACATGGTAGTCGAGCATCCATGTCTATTTATTATATTCCTAGTCCTATGCAATCCTCTTCTTCATGTTATCCTCACAACTACAACCCTGTGAGGTAGGCTGGGCTGAGAGTCTGCGATGGGCCCAAAGTCACCTAGCCAGCTTCGTGGCTCCCCATCCAGCACCCAAACAACCGTGCTGCACTGGATCTCCCCGTGACATTACTGGGGGGACTGCAAATCTTGTAGTTATGGCAAGGTTTTCATTGTGTCATTTCAGTAATTATGGCCAGCAGCCTTGATCCTCCATGCCACTTCCCTCCATGCCATCCCGAACCACAGACAGATATTTTACACGGCCAGGGACAACGAGCACCCACACCTCCTGGGTCTCCAGCCCAGCGGTTGTAAGGCACAGCCCTGCTGCTTTTCTACCCTAGCGCCATAATCCTCCTAACACAGGATTGCAAAGGCTCGTGGGCAGGCCATCAGGCCGTCCTGGGGTCCCAGTCTGGAGCACCACAGAACCCAGAAGAAACTGCCCTTTGCCTTGATCCCATCTTGTCCTCTGTTTGCCCCAACCGCTGTCTGTTGGTAGCTTTGCAGCTTTTGAGCCATGTTTTCCTATAGGACAGGGTTGAAATCTCTCCTAGGGCTTAGCTACTGGCCTTCAGCCTTCAGTGCTGACCACTGTTGTCGTGTGATTCCTTGTGATTCTCTGAAAAGGGAACAGCCCACGGGCTGCAAGGGGGTCTCCACTCATGAACTCAAGTGATGCACCTTAGTGGGGTGACTCGCATGCATCACCAGCTGGCTCAGGAACCATTGTGTGGACCTGAGGAACACGCCACAGCACGTCTGAGTGTGGATGCCATCCACCTGCATGGCGCTGCCAGTGTGATGTGAATACAGAAGCACATCTCCCTCAGTGTTCTGACACAACCAGCCATGCCCAAGATGCTTCTAGAGCTGAACTGGGGTCCTGCCTGGGATCTCATGAGCAGCTGGATGGTCACTGTGTGAATAGAATTCTGGATTGGATGAACCTTTAGTCTGATCTACCAGGGCTGTTCTTATGTTCTTAACCTGTCAGTTTGGCTTTTGCCCACACTTGATTTTTTTTAATCTCAAGTTCTTTCTCTTTCTCTCCTGCCTAAGAAGAAATTTGCAAATGTTGGTAAATTCTTAGAAAGTAACTTGAAACAAGCAAACAAATTTCAGTCATCAGCACTGGACAAAGTCAAGAGATTCAGCTATTCCCAGTAAGGAAAGGACCATTCTGGACCTGAATATTGAAGATGAGGAACCTATCAGAAATAAGTAAGTGGGGACTCCAACCAAGGGCTTGAATATACAGAGATTAAAACCCAGATTACAGCCTTGGGAGTGGATGGACACATATGACAGTTATGGCTTCTCCCATTCTTAAAAAATCTGAAATCCATTTGGTTCCAAATACAGAGATCTCTGCAAATTTTGATAAATTCTGATCAAAGCTGAACTGAAACAAAAACCTCATTCATTCACAGGTGTGGATGTGGCATTACTGAAATCACTCTAAAGGACAAGAGAGAAGTCGTGACGGAAAGAGATCAGCTTCTCCGTGACTTCTGAACTTAGTGCTGGTGCATGACTTCTAATGGGGACTGGTGCAGATGACCAAGGAATGGTAAGGGGTGAACCAAGGGTCTTCCGCATCCTTAGCACTAACCAAGAGGGGTTAGATTGAGGATGAAGTTGGTCATTCTGAGAACACCTGTAGTATCAGAGTCAGAGAGAAACTGGTAATGTTCCTGGAGGAAGACAGTGGCAGTTACACCCCATTGACTGCAGTGTCGCCAAACTCCTCGGAATGGGGACAAGTTCTCATCAGTGGTATGAATACCACTCTTTCACAAGCTATGGTGCAACCACATGTAGGATACAGTTCTAGTTACCACACCAGAAAGATATTGTAGGATTGGAAAAAGTGCAGGAAGGGGCAACTCCAATGATCAAGGGGCTGGAGGAAACATTTAGCACATTGCAACATTTAGATCAGAAAAGGGGCAGGTACAGGGAGACATGGCAGAGGTGTACTGAATTAGGTATGAGGTGGCTAAAGAGGACAAGGAGAATTTTTTCTCCTTCCATCATAATTTTAGAAACCTGCATCGTCCCATGAAGCCAGATGGTGAAAACTTCAAAAGAGATAATAGAATAATACAGTAGTAGAGTTGGAAGGGGCCTTGAAGGCCATCAGGTCCAACCCCCTGCTGGTGCAGGACACCAAGTTACACCCTCCCACTCAGATGGCTGTCCAGATGCTTTTGGAATGTCTCTAGTATGGGATAGCCCATGACCTCTCTAGGCAGCTGATTCCACTATCAAATTGCTCTGTCAATTTTCCTAATATGTAGCATGCATCTGGTTTGTCACAGCATAAGTTTATTATTCCATGAGCTACACTCTGGCATCAGCAAGAAGAGATCTTGGCCTTCCTCTTTGTGACAGCCTTTCAGGCCCTTCTAGAGGGATACCCTGTCCCCCCTCAGCCTTCTCTACTCAAGGCTGAGCATGCCCACTTCTCTCAGTCCCTCCTCACAGGGCAGTGTTTCCAAACCCTGGATGATTTTTGTCGCCCTCCTCTGGTCCCTTTCTAATTTTCCTGCATCTGTCTTAAATCTTAGTGCCCAGAACTGGACACCGTGTTCAAGATGAAGTCTGACTCGTGAAGAACACAGGGGAGCTACTTCTGCACACAGTGCTTCATTAAACTTTGGAACTCCCTTACATGAGATGCGATGGCAGCAACCAGTTCAGATGGTCTTAGAAGAACATTGGATAAATGGATGAAGGAAAAGACTACTGGTGGTTGCTAGTTCCAGTGGCCACCTGCCACTTCAGGCTATGTGTGGCAGCTGCTGAGGAACTTGGCTGGGGGGCACTCCTGAACTCAGGCCCTGCCTGTGGGTTTCCTTGGGCAGCTGGTTGGCCAATATGTCCACAGAATGCTGGACCAGACGCTGTGAACCAGCAGGGCTCCTCTTACATCCTTGTGCCCATTCCTTTTCAATGTGTCCATTGATGTCAATGGGATGCCCATTCGGAAGTCCTCGCAGAATTCATAATTCTATGTCCTCTGATCAGGCATTCTCTGATTTTCAAGGCTCAAGGGCTGAAGCACCATTGCACACGGAACCTTCTCAGACAAGTGGCAATACTGAGGCAAGTCCAAATATTTTTGATTATTGATTTCCCCCATCCCCTGGAGAGGTGCTAGCCCCGCCCCGCCATGCCTCCACTCTGTAGTAGATTTGTTTCCCAGGCTGACACAAGTGTTATCTCCAATATCTTTAGCAGAAGGGCTCCCAATTCCTGCAGAGATTCCCACTGCCCAGCTATGGTGGGAAGGAAGAGAGATTTTCTGACCTTCTGATGGGTCACTACAAGCAACATTAGGTGGAAGGAACTCCTAGTATATAACATCCACAATACTAAATGTTTAATCACCATGTATCACAGAGTGAATCCAGCTAGGCAAAAAATGAATAATGCATCCCTGACTTTCTCAGATGTAAACACTGCAGACAAGTGATCTTTAAAAATTTAGATTTCTAGTAACTGGAAAAGAGAGTTCAAGTTGTGAAATAAAGTTGGTGTGTCTCAGAGTCCTGGTTTTTCCCCTGGATTTTTCCTTATCTCTCTTTCTCATGCTCTCTCTCTCTCTCTCTCTCTCTCTCTCACACACACACACACACACACACAAAGAGAGAGAGAGAGAGAGAGAGAGAGAGAGAGAGAGAGAGAGAGAGAGAGGAGATTTCTCTCTTTTCTTTCCTATGTAGCTTTTACAAGAAACAAAAATAAGAACAAGATTATCTGTCATTTCAGATGAGATACTATTGGAAACTTCTCTCATGATCATACTATTTTTGTGACCTGTGTTCACAAGATAAAATGAAATATTTTCATTTGGAAAGGGAAGAGAAGAAAACTGACGTAAGCCTGAGCATTCAGAACAGTTCAAAAGAACTGACAGAACAGAACAGCATCACAGAAGGAAATTCACTCAAAATTTCTGGCATGAAAGGAACCTTAAGCTCGGCATTTACTCAGAGCAAGGATGGAGAGGGGTGTAGAAATATCCACTGTCTAGAAGATTACATTCAAAAGATAAATCTATATTTACACAATGATGGGAAAGTGTCTGATAGAAATAAAAAAGATCATCTTTCAATGAAATTTTAAAGACATCTTGTTGAATTCAAGTTCCTAAGCAGTAGAATTTTGACACCACATTACAGGTAGGGTTCTAGGCTAGGTAAGTAAATAACAGCATTTTTTCTGACCTGTTTAAATATAGACAGGGTGAGTTACAGATGACAGGTTGTAAACGGCTCAGGGAACTTTGGCTATTGGGCAGTATAGAACGGAAATAAACAAACTCCACCCATGGAATAGAGTTCTGAGAGCCCTTGGCCTGGTGCCTTCATTACAATCTTTTTGGCATCAGGTGAAAACATCTTTATTTCCTAGATATTTTAACAACTGATTTTATTCTATATAATTTTAAAGGCATTGAGTTTTTATTATTATTATTATTATTATTATTATTATTATTATTATTATAACATTTCTATGCCACCCCTTGCCGAAACCTCGGGGCAGCTTACAACATGATAAAATACATTGAAATACAATAGTACATAATAAATTACCATTAAATATAAAAATACAAAAAATACATTGATTTACAAAAATAAGTCTGTTTATATAGTCTGTTTTAAATGAGATTGTTTTAACTTATCACTCCTGATATTATATATTGTCACTGTATATTGTTAGCCATTTCTGTACCTTGCTGTTTTATTGTTATTTTATTGTTATATTGCGTTTTACTCTGTTTACTCTTTTTTATTGTTGCTGTACTCTGCTTAGTCCTATGGGACTAGTAGCATGGAATAGAAGTCAAATAAATAAACAGAGTTAGTTAGGGTCAGGGCTTTTTTTGTCATAGAACACACCGGAACAGCATTCCAGCACCTTTTTTTCCAATGGATTTTACGAAGTGATTTTGAATCGCCTGTCGGGTGTAACAGATCAGCTGGGCACAAAGTCCTTGAAACAAAACTATGAGCCTACGCTGACAGAAGTGCTTTCTACCAGATGAGGGTGGATCTTCATACGAAATGTTCGGGGATCAAATAAACATAAATAAAGCCTATTCCTCCAAGCCATTTATCCAGCAGCTATTTGGGAACAGCCTCAAGGAATTGCAGGAGGAAAAGCTACATTGCTGAAGAAGGCAGGGAGATCATTATATCTCCCTTGTCATAATTATAATAAATTTATAATTAATGCAGGGATACTATTAATAACTTGCCATGTTTATGGAACTGTTGCCTTACTGTCTGTGAGATAAATGACACATTTGTTATAGCATGGTGATATATATGCTGTGGATCTCAGCTAATACTGGTGTGCCACCACTACTTTAACAACTTCCAGAAAATTGCCACTGATTCGACACCTAAGACGGGCAGACATTCTTACCTAGAAAGTGTGTCTCCTAAAGAATAGGTCTGTAAATGGTTATATATGAAGTGCTGAATGTTCCTTACAAATGTTTGGAACTCAATTATTAGTCTTCCAATTTTTCAGGTGGTGGGTATGCAGTTAGCAGTCTGGAAGCTGCTATAATCCTTCCTACCAAATGGTGCATTTTTACTCATCCTTCCATTTGTTTGGCTTTCATTGCACCTTTTTATTTTTATTATATTTATGGGTTTTGCTTTCTCCTGTTTCTGTGTTTGCATCTGCCTCCTACTCTTAAACAAAGAAAAAGAGCAGAAACACTCCTTCTGCATATATATGCTGTTTCTTTTTTTTTTTTTAAAAAGAAAAGAGTTGCAATGCATTGGTAGATGAACTTATGAATCTTGGCCCACTAGTTCAAGACTAATGATCTAGTGAATTTATACATTCTCAAACTGACCCTATCCTGTTTTGTGAATTCACTTTGTCCCATCAGTGTAATCTGCTCTGTTCTGTTACTTGTGCTGGATTAAATTAATGAATATATGAAATTAACTGTAATAAGATAGAGAGAATGTAGCTCTTCTCTGTTTTCACTGAAAAAGATGATAAGGGTCTATTAAAAATGAATCAATTAGGAGGCTATGAATCTATTAAAAATAAATCTTATAAATCTATTAGAAGCCTGTGAATGACAAGGTCTAAAAGAGAGCCATTACACCCCATATATTTAAGACAGTCCTAATGTTATAATTATGTTCTGCTTTGCTTCTCTCCCAGGTGGTTCATTGAAAAACACACATAGACCACTGCACATAATAAAATAATAAAATAACATAACATAGCATAGCATCATTAGGGGGGAATGTAGGTGCAAATTTATTTATTTATTTATTTCAATATCCCAAAAAAATTGTTGGGATGAGGGAGGAATACCAAGATTATTTCCTCTTTTCCCTACATTGCATTGTTTGATGCTGTGTAAATTCTGTATTATACACAACCTTAAATCCTCTTCTACTTATTATTAGGGATGCTAAAAGAATGCAACTTTTCATGCACTCCAGTGAAAACTGATCCAGTCTGCATTTCCCAGTGCACAATAAACTGAATGAACAGCCCAATTTTGCACCTCCTGAATGGTCTGGGGAAGTCCTAAGCTCCAAAATACCCACACCCACAGAGATAATAGCACAGAAAATGTATTTTAAAATGGGTGTTACAAAAAATAATATCCAACAATGCAAGAGTTACTAGCTTCGAGGATGTTGCACAAGCATTGACCATCGCTAGCACACTGCCACCGGCGTTTTCTAGACACAGGGACAGAATGAAACACTTTTGGGGCAAATCTCCCCTTTCCCTCATTGTTTAATAAGCATTTATGGTGTACAACTAATCTTAGTTTACCATAGTGTGTCTTTAGCATCAGTGCTGCACCAGCTTTAAACACTGTCTTGTGTCTTTAACTGAAAACGCTTTAAGAAATAAATTAATAAAGACTGGCATGGAAAAGGTGAAATGGCGCTGTAAATGAATGGATGTGAAAGAGATACAGCCGGAAACTCCTGTTCCTCTCTCCTTCTTCTACATATTCCATTGTGCATAAGGAGGTGTTGACGATGCACCAGAATTGCTCATCATGGGTTTTGTAGGTAAGCCCTAACCAATGTCTTAAACACAGTAGGACTTATGAGTCCTCAAGCCAAACAGAAGCCTCCATCAGAGTATGGCAGCAGAGCGAGGGCTCGATCGCCCTTGTGTTTGCTTGGTCTGTTTTGGAGGCTTGCCTAAAGGAAATGCAAATCAGCTAGCAAGACAGCGGGTGGGATGCATTTGACTTGGTGGGTCATAACTGCAGTAAGTGCATTATCACTCCATCTTCTTCAAATGTTATTCTCAATCAGTGCTCGACTCTACTTCAGAGTTCTAATTAAAATTAATTTAATACAGATTCAAAGCCAGCTAAAAGCTGACACACTTCATGGGTTAAGCTCCAGGATTAAGCAGTATACATCTAAATATTTTTATTTAATTGGATGTGAGGAGAAAAGGAAGATGCCATCTTTGTTTTTAAAAAATGACTTTTACCATTTGTTGATATTGCGGTTAATTTGCGAAACACTTTGTAATTTCTGTTCTTATAAATTATGAAGTATTTTCACACAATTGATGTATAGCGATAGGAATGTACTCAAGACGACACAAAATAATCAGTGCAAACCCAAATCTAGCTTCTACCACTTTCTCTTTAGCCGTTTTTTAAAACAGAAAAATATCATCCCAACTTTTATATCATGAAAGCCTTTGTTTGCTATTGTAATTTTCATGGCAAACTTCTAAAGAAACCCTTTATGTAGGATATCTCAAATGCTTTGAATACATGTTCCCCAAGATTTCCCTCCTGCCATCAACTCCTGCCCAATAGTCATCATTGAATTATTTATACTTCTAGTATTATCACAATCATCTGTCAGAATTTAACAACTGTAGAAATGGCATTCTTTTGCTAGACTAGCAGGAAAGAGCTGTACAACTAGGAAAAATGTTGCTCTTAGAACTGAAGACTAGGTTTTAACAGATGCATTTGGCTGCAGACAAAACCCCAAAATGCTTGAACTGCTACACATGTTGTCAGAATCAATACATTTCTGTACACGTGGTTACATGTCTGCCTTCCTTGGCCTGTTATTGAATGGCATAGAAATATGCCTATAACTCATCCTTGTGTTTGAAAACATAACATGGAGAGGATAAATAAGCAAAACTAGGTTATGCATACAGAAATGGATCCTGTCAGATCATTTCCACATGAAGAATTGGCTTACTGGATCAAACAAAGGAGCCATCTAATCCATCTTATTTTCTCCTTTTTTGGGTGTGGATAACCCAACACCTTTGGAAAGCTCAAAAAAGAATGTGATGGTCACAGCCTTCCCTTCCTGTTTGTACACAGCATATGACATTTAAAGGTTCTGTATACCAAATCTTTCTTTTTTGTTTTGTTTTAAGTAAATCCATCAACCTTACTTAGGGCATGACATCCTGCATGACTGATTTCCATATGCAGATGAAGCATCATGGTGGCCATATTTTCTTGGTCAAATTGCCTGTGATTAGATTCTCCATGCTAAATCTAGCAATTTTTTTCAGAAATGTGAGCAATGATAGAAACACTACCAGCTCATTGATCTGCATTGTTGGAAGCATCTTGCAGACTTGATCTGGTAGCACCGAAAACTTCTCCTATCTACCTGTGCATAAGAAGATTCTGAGCATGCATATATGCCAGGAGCTACCTATGAGCAGGTCAGTGGGAGAACTCTGCACAGGCACTGCAACTCTCACACTGCTGTGGACAAGCTGAACAGGTATGCAAGCAAGCCTTCTCAGATACTAAGTTTCCCACTGGTCCCAGAGTGTTTCCAAAAATGGCACACCTCTATTGTGACTGAACTAGTTTGCATGAGTAGAGGGAGCAATGAAACACATCACCGTAACTTAATTTAACCACTCAGAAACTTTCTCTGCACCATGGTATCCATGGCCATGCTTGGGCTGTACCACTCTGGTCCAAATGATGAAATGCTATTCCATGCCATGACCAAAAAAGAAAGAAAATACACAAATTAGCAGACTGGGGAGAGATCTAGACTAAAACTCCTCACCCAGCTTTCAAAAAAAAATATCTGTGGATGTATTTTTTCTTTTAATGAGTGACAACTAGGAAAAAATGAAGCTTCCCACAGCTGGCTATATCATTGAATCAATTCATTTACATCCTTTGGCAGCTTATCTAGAACAACAATAACGAACCTTTATATTAGTGTTATTAAATACAGCAGAGTATCTTCTTCAGAGGCATTTTCAGCACAGACAATATTCATTCATACAGTACATTAGTCATGAAATTTTTAGAGATGGGCAGAGGAAGTGATATTAGACGTGTTCAGATTAACATCTTATTTGATGGGATGTTCCATTTCAGATAATTTCTTCTGTTTGCATCAATTGAAACTACTATTGCAAGTTCTTAAATCTCAGGCAAGAGAGAGAGACACACAGAGAGAGAGAGAGAGAGAGAGAGAGAGAGAGAGAGAGAGAGAGAGAGAGAGAGAGAGAGAGATGCAAAGAGTTGCTGAGATTATAAGGCACAGGCCTCCACCGATCTCTAGACTTCCATGATGGAATGGCTTTTATGGTATGTGAGATCGTTTACCTCTTTGAGACAGCCCATGAAGTTGTTACTGACTGGTGACCCTGGCAAGTCTGCCGTGCTGGGGCTGCCTCCGACATAGAAAAAGTCATCGGAACCCAACATGGTGTAGTCTTCTTGCGTGTAGCCCGTCGTGGTCAGAATCCCATCCACTGATATTGTCACCTAGATAACAAAGCACAGGGAAAGGACACGCTATACTCAGACCTACATGCTAATGTCCTGGGATATGCCTGGTTTTTTATTTTTATTTTTAGTTTTTCATTATTTTTTGAGACCTAAGCCGGAGCCCATTTTCATGTCTGTTTGCGGTTTAGTCTTGGATTCTATCCTAGGAGCTCTAACTAGTTAAAAGAGTTGTCTTATTATTGAGCTAGTGTCAGAAGTCCCTACTTGCAACTCAAAAGATCGATTAGCAGACACAAAAATGGTGTTAGTAGAATGCTTTCTAGGTTAGTTTAGCTGGTGTTACATATTAGTAAGTTCAGTAAAGTCTGTCATTGACTAATAAAAAGAACGTGCACCTTAATAACAGAAAAAAGGCACAAGCAATATCACCAGCAGCACCATCACTGTTTGCACTATTAATATATAGCAGCGTATGTCCATGCAAGGGCATTAATTCCATGCCAAAGCCGGGTGGGGGAAGAGAAGGAGGAACCCAGCAAAGAGCGACCGAGCGGCAGCAGCCCGCTCGGAGCAGCGCATGCAGGAAGCGAGTCTCGAAGGAGGAGGAGAAAGGGCGAGAAAGGAATGGAAAGAACCAAAAGCTTGTTGATGAAGTCACCATGGGTGGATGTGTCACCTCCGTCATTCCCATCCGTGCCAGCATGCCATGCATTATGAATGGTTAGAAGGCCGGCTGGGCCGGCGGCATATTAGGCTAGCGTAATCCCTTGTTAGTTAACCACAGCTTCTGATGCAAAATGTTAACGATGCCCCTCTACGTGTGAGTTCAAAAAAAAGAGAGAGAGAGAGAAAGAATTGGACAGGAACAGATAAAGGAAAATAAACTAGGAGGTCAACAACAGATGAAGAGGAGGTTAAAAAAGTAAGCAGAAGAGTACCAACCGCAGTTCCTCTTTTGTTAATGATGTCTACAGTTAAAAGAAAGAAAGGAAACACACGGCAAACCCAAAATAAGAAACAATTAGAATGATATCTACCGAACAATGTAGTTTGTTTACCATAGCGTGTCCAATGCCTGAGTGCTTTGTGGAGAAGGGGGGAGAAAGGAAATTAAAAACTTGTGAACAGAATAACGATCGTTTACTTAAAAAATATGATGGTCACTACCAATGTTAGTACATTATTTTGGTTCAGGTAACGGTTAGTAGAATGAAACATTCCATGAATGACATGTTAGTTATTAAGCATGTTAGTAACACAGAAAAAAGGGCAAAATAATTTTACAAGGAAAAATAAAAAAGCAGACTAACAGATATGCCTCCACAGAGGTAACAGCAGTTGTATTTTCCTGCAAATATATTTATAGAGAGATTGATATAGAAATATACTGTCAAACTTATTGCCGTTCTCCACCAGACAGAAACAGACGTACGACCACATTCCTTTTGTTCTTCTCTAACTGAATGTTTCTGACAGACATTCAAAATGACTCTTGGGTTTGGAATGCCTAAAGCTCATCATCTGACCTCTGCTTTCCTGGTCCCCAACCCTTCCCAAACTCATTCCCCAACAAATCAGTAGGAATCCCCTAGTACTTGTATCTTTTTTTGGTTGTTTCTCTTTCTTTTTGGAAATAATTTTAATCGTATTTTTGTTTTACTCAGCACACAAGGACTCCTTTTCAACTCCAAAACGTCTTTCGGTCATATTGATGGACTTTAGGATCACAGTCTACTGCAATGAAACAAAGCAAATATCCTGACACATAACGATGAGTAGAATGGATTTCTGCAACTACCTTTCTGGTCATGCACCAGCTTGAACATCTAGAACTCATTATGCTTGTTCCTGCCCCATATTTTTTCTAGGTTGAATTCTTTTGAACAGTTTTGGATGAGCAAAGGCACACCTAGAAAGGGGGCTGCTGGGGCAACTTAGTTAAATCCCCCTTTCTTCTGGAATTGGTAGGGAAGTGTGCTTTAAAACTCCAGGTGCAATAGTAAAAAAGAAACCAGACTGCCCATGTCATAACTATGACTTACTTAGTCTTTTCAGGATTCTATGGGTTGGTTAATTGTGTACACAAATCTGCAAATGATTTTAGAGCTATTTTCTTGAGAACATCCCTGAAAAATGTGGTTTTTCATATTTCCTTGAAATCAGGGAATGTAAATGAGGTGTACTTCCACTCGCTCACCTGCCACTCATTTCAGAGCTCCGTATCTGAAATGGATTTTGCAGAGGTCAGATAATGCTCCGGAAATCTGAGCTAATGAAGTCCACCCCTCTATGTTTATTTCCATATCTTATACTGGAAGGGGAAAAAGGGGAAGTACAGCTCCTTGGGTGAAATCCAGTGTTGCATGAGTTGAACTCCATGAATGTCATGGGACTTTCTCCCTCTCTCCTTGAAGTCTTTCATAACCCCTGAAAATCTGCCCCCAGAGAGTTTCTTGCTCTCCTGTCCTTCACAGAAGATATTTATGGTATGCAGGGATAAGGGATATACCAAAGCAAGGAACTCAAGCTTATTTGAACTTAATGGGTTGCTTCTAATTTGCTTATTTCTTGGAGTGATTGTGGGGAGGGGGGTTCTATCTCTAATTTGCACATTTTCACCGAAGCTGCATGGCTCAGTTCTTTATTGTAGTGTTAGAAGTCTTCCTAAGAAGATTCCATTAACATAGATCCAAGTGGCATCATGCCTGGTCCCTGGCAGGATCCAGTCCAATCAGAGTACTTCTGACATCAATCCCCATCATGTTTGCTTTCTAAACACCTTGTTTAGAGGATGACACTACATGGAGATGATGGTACAATAGTCCATCATTGTGTGAGCAGAAGCCCTTACAAACATTTTATATACAGTGGAGTAGAAGTCATATTGCTTGAGTCCCCGAAAAGGCAAGTCTCATTTATGCTCTAGACAGTGATTTGCCTGAAGCCACCCGAGTGTAAAGGTCACCCAAGCCAACATGATGGTCGATGTAATGAGCTCTGATCCCAAAGAATAATCAACAATGGGAAAAGTGTGGTGTTACTTATGGGGCATGTGATATTCCATTAAGACACAGAAGACATCACATTTGGTGCTTCCCTTCAGTAAAGATAAAAGCAAAGCACCCGAAAAGTGCTTTGAAGAGGGATAAAAGGGCTATCAAGTCAAGTCGAACCTGCTCAGAACATCTCAGCCAAAGATATTTCAGAATGGCCTACTTAGGGTGCAATGGTGCCATCACTTCTGTATGGCATACTCACAATTCTTTCAGTGGCATTTTTGCATTAATGACTTCAGGTGCACTACGGCACTCTTAGACTGTAAAGTGTTGGTATGGATTTTAAATGCTGTTTATTGCCTTCATATGGAATATATTAATGCACTTGAGTCTAGAGTTGTTGGTAGGACGGGCCTTTGTGTATTTCCGTGAATTCTCCATGCTTGCACTGAGCATTCCTTTTCTTGGAAAAATTGAGTTCTGCTATTAGAACACATGGGAGGCTCATTTGGGTGGAGAAACTCCATGTAAAGGTTAGTGCAGTTGACCCATGAACGACTGGAGCTTCAGGGGTAACACATTAAAATGAGAGGATAATAACCAGCCCACCAATAGGTCTGCTGCAGATGCTCCCACAGAGGTTGTGTGACCCATTCATCTATGGGTCTGACACAACACTCCTTTCAACACCAGTTTATACTCTTCTTATTTCCCCAGGAATTTTAGATAAAATCCTTTCCCATTTGATTCAAGTTTCTAAACACGGCTTAATTGTTACATTCTCTTACGTTTTTTCAGTTGATTTTATTATATTGTATTGATATGCTTGTGTGAATAATTTAACTCACACCTTCATACCCCACCCCAGAAAGTTCTGATGAAAAGCAGTTAAATAATTTTCAGTGAATAAATTAATAAAAGCTCCATCAAAACCTTCAGAGCGGAAGTAACCATGTGTTGTGTTATATGCACCTGTGCACATTTCCAGTTACTAGCAGTGCTCATTTATCCCCACTTCTGCCTATGAAGTGCTAAACCTTTAATAATTGGATCATTTTATTAGTTTTCAAACATCTTTCCATATGTCAACTGAGAGGCTCCATTTTGGATTCAGTTATTCCTTGTTCCTGGCAGGGTATTTTGCTTTTGTTTAGTTTTGCTTGAACAACATGCATGTCCTCTAGACAGCTACAAGCACAAGATAGTTCCTGAAGGAAAGGCTAATTGGCCTTAGGCTAGGTCTTCATAGCAGCAATCGCCCCATCAGCTGTTAACTTTTGACTGAATTTACATATACGTTCAGAGAGAGCCTGGACCATAATCACTTTCTAGGTGTGCCTGTGTTCACATGTGGTAGGAATGACCCATCTCTTGGTAACACGTTGAACTCTACATTGCAAAGGTCTGTTAAACACTCAATGGCATGTTGTGCTAACTGCAAGGTCACCAAACACTTAGCTGTGGCAGAAGCAAAGTCAGTTATTGCTGTATCCATTGTACTGTTACCTGACGCAGATTCCTGGTTACTTTCACATCATGCCAGGCATTGTCATTAAATTTCCCATTCACAGGTTCCACCAGCGCTTCAAAGGCCCCTGAGCCCAAATTAATAACTAAGGAAACAGCTCCATTTTTCAGGGCAAGGTTGACATAATCGGCTGATTTTCCAGTGTGGAGCATCAGTCCATTCCTTTGAAGGGTTTTGAAAGACAGCGTGATTTCGTCGCTGCTGCTCTGGATTGGGTTCTGAGACAAGTCGTAGCAGAAATACTCTGACCCTTTGAATGTTGCGATGTATTCTTCCTTTCCTAGAGAAATAGGGAGAAGGACAAAGAGAATCTTTGAATCACTAGATCTAGAGCAAATTTGTTCATAGAAATTAGATTTTTTTCCATCTAGCGTCTGCACACCAACAATACATTATTTTTGAGAAAGTTACATGATTAAAGAATAAGCACCACCACTATAATTCTGATAATGGTTGAAGTTGTATAGTCCAGGCTATGGTTTTCCCAGTTGTAATATATGGCTGTGAGGGTTGGACCGTTAGGAAGGCTGAGCGCCGAAGAATTGATGCTTTTGAATTATGGTGCTGGAGGAGACTCCTGAGAGTGCCTTGGACTGCAAAGAGATCAAATCAGTCAATTCTAAAGGAAATCAACCCTGACTGTTCCCTAGAAGGACAGATACTCAGTCTGAAGCTCAAATACTTTGGCCACCTAATGAGAAGGAAGGACTCATTAGAAAAGACCCTGATGCTGGGAACGATGGAAGGCAAAAGGAGAAGGGGGCGGCAGAGGTTGAGGTGACTGGATGGGGAGGTGGGTGTGGGGTTGGGTGTACTCCAGGGGATGGTGGAGGACAGGAGAACCTGGAGGAATGTTGTCCATGGGGTTGCAGAGAGTCAGGGGTGACTTTGCAAATGAACAACAATTTTTGAAGTGCCAATTGTGGGGAGAAAGGTAGCGTATATGCATACAATAAACAAATGCTTGATGAATGCTGCAATCTGTCATCTATCCTTCTTCACAAAGTTTATGAGGGGGACAGCATATGTTTCTTGGATTGACAGTCACCATTCAAGCTGGCATGCAAAACATCACTTTGCAAAGGAAGTTTATGGCTAGGAATTTTAGGAGTAACTATGAGAGGATTTCCTCTGTTTTTGCAGTTTGTTCTGGCCTGCATTCTAATCCTTCTGAGTACTATTTAATAAAGAGGATTTTAAACATCAGTTCTGAATATTTGAGTACATGCAGTTGTTTCTGCTTTCATTCCCGGCAGGACCTTTGCATCTCCCCACAATATCTAACCAATAATCATTATTGCTTCAAGAGTTTTTGGTGTGGCATATAGCTAATGCACATGTGTGCCTCTGAGCTGTGAAATGCCACACATTTGGTTGGTGCACAGTTCAGACCGTCTGCACATGTGGATTGACAACACAGATGGGGAGGGAAACTGTAAAGGAACCAAAAGACACTCAAGGCTGTGTCAACATGGGCAATGCACATTTGTGCAAAATTTGGCATAAATAGATAATGGAACAATGGGGGGAATTCCTAATACACTGACTCAACTTTGCGAAGAAGGATAAAGGAAAATGCCACCATCGGGGCTGAAGTTCAGATGAAAGCAATTTCAGAGGTATCCTATTTGTGGAAGGGTATCCAGTGCAGTCTTGGTACAGGCAGTGTTGCAAGGGGACTGCATTGGTATGCATCAGATCCCAGCACATTATATATTCAAAATGGCATGAAATAGCTGCACGCCATGAGCTCATGCCCCAGTGTGTGTCATGGCATCTCTGCTGAGACTGTTGAGAATTGCATAGAAATTGTGAGGTAAACCCAGAATGATCACACTTTTGGCATGAAAGCACACTGTCTCCCCCAAACTCAGAACTTTAAAAAAGTTCTGCTGAAAAATACATATCTAAAATGGCTGGTACGAATTTCCATATTGCAAAGTGTAATGCAATTTGAAATTGCATTTGAAATTCAGATTTTAGATGTCAATTTTGCAGCAGAACATTCACAGTCGGACATGTTGACCTCTCTGGATCATTTTGAGTTAGGTTACTTGTACAATGTCATACTGTGCCAAATATTAAATGCTACTCCATGTCTCCTACCAAATACTGTCAGTTATGAACTATCACTGGGTGCTTCAGTGAAATGTATGCAAGGCATGGCCAGGAAAGAAGCAGGAGGAGCATCAAATTCTCCCACCTGTTGGTGCATGAGCTACTTGTGCCAATGTGCCAGCAGCGTGCAACACGGACGGAGAATTCAACTGACATCCACAACAAATTAGAGGTGTTTCAAACCAAAATTAAAGGCTGTGGCAGACTGCAGTAGATACTGTGGAGTGTGCAGCCCCTCAAAGCAGGCTGAGAATTTCTTCTCTGAGAATATACATAAGATGGGAACATGTATCGGCAAAATGCAGACTTGTTTGGAGGTATATTCATTATCATCATAATCAATGGACATTACATTACATTACATTTTGAGATCTGGTGTGGTGTAGTGGTTAACAATGGCAGGACTGGGACTCAGGAGACCTGACTTCTAGCCCCTGCTCAGAAACCCAGATTTCCTGAGTCCCAGTTCCATGCTTTCAACCACTACACCATACCTTTGGCAACATCTCATGAATGGCTGGCCAATCAGTTTGTGCAACTGCTTGAAGAACAATTCGTAGAAGTAAAATCAGGATGCTTGTGCAAGAAAGCAAGCAGAGTTGCCATAAGCAGTAGAAAACTGAGCTAGTAGGATGATGATGTTGTTACAGCTAATAATACATAATAAAGATTTCCAGTCTTCAAGCATCCCAACCTCAGACTATAATAACTGTGCAGGCCTTCATGAGAGATCAGATGACCTCAGGCCTGGCTGCAAATACTGGACCTGCACAAATCTTTGTCATATATTCCATAGAGCAATTCATAACACAGAACTGCTAGGAAGTCAACTCAGCATCAGGCTGAGTGAAAATGCTGGCCAGCAATGGTGAAAGTTTAACATAGAAACATAGAAACAGAGTGAGTCAGAAAGGGCCTCTCGGGCCAACTAGTCTGACCTCCGGCACCAGCCGGCTCCGCTCACGACATGCCCAACATGTGCACATCCAGTCTATCCTTGAACACCCACACCGATGGGGCCTCAACGACCTCTCGTGGAAGCCCATTCCACACTCTTGGGGTCCTGACTGTCAGGAATTGCTTCCTGGCATCCACACGGAACCTTGGCTCCCTGAGCTTTGCTCCATTGGAGCACATCCTGCCTTCCTCTGCAGGGGAGAACAGGTCTCTACCCATCTCTGTGTGACACCCCCTCACATACCTATATATCACCAACAGATCCCCTCTGAGTCTCCTCTTCTCCAGGCTGAAGAGACCCAGTTCCCTCAGTCTTGCCTCATACGGCATCCCCTGCAAACCGGCCACCAATCTTGTGGCCCTACGCTGCACTGACTCTAACCTGACTATATCCTTTCTGTAATGAGGGGCCCAAAACTGAACACAATACTCCAGTTGTGGGCGCACTAGAGTCATGTAGAGTGGTAGTAATACCTCTCTTGATCTAGAAGCCACACTTCTGGCTATAAAACCAAGGGTGGTGTTCGCTCTCTTGACCACCGCATCACACTGCTGACTCACGTTTAGCCTGCAGTCAACCAGCACCCCGAGGTCCCTTTCACAAGTGCTGCTCTCCAGCCACTTGCCACCTAACCTGTACTTATGACAGCTATTCTTATGTCCCAAGTGCAAGACCTTGCACTTATCCACATTGAACGCCATCCTGTTGTCTCCTGCCCACTTCCATAGTCTG
>NW_025335568.1:63779634-63782734 GCF_004798865.1 Varanus komodoensis
GATAAGTGCAAGGTCTTGCACTTATCCACATTGAACGCCATCCTGTTGTCTCCTGCCCACTTCCATAGTCTGTCGAGATCCTTTTGGCTCTGGAGTACCTGCTCCTCAGTTGTGGCCACTGCTCCAGTTTTAGTGTCGTCTGCGAATTTGATCAGCAGACTGTTCACCCCTTCTTCCATGTCATTAACTTAGGCCTGCTCAGTACAACTCTTCAACATTGTGAAACCTACTTCATTTATTTATTGGATTGATATGCAGTTACAATAGCCTGTAACTGGGCTCTCTGCATGGCTCACAAACTTCTTCAGCATAGGACCAGCATAGGACACATGAGGCCAACGCATGGGTCGCTTGTGAGCGGAGTCAAGAAGCAAGCCTTGGAATGCCATGGAAGCCCTTCTATTGTGGATGGAACATGTTGTGTGTGCATCTTTATTTCAGGATTGTGCATACTCCCATGCCCTATCGGTGTTAACAATTTCCCCATGACAACCAGGCAAGGTATACACATCTATGAGTTTGTCAGATCATATACATCAATTCCATGTTCCCCAGGGAAGTTGATGGTGCAAAAGCCTCAACCCTTATGCTTAGAACCTGTACAGGGGGCTGCTGTGTGAAGGTGTTCTTAACAGATCTGACTGAATCCTACACTTATTGAATAACTACAGAACTGGCACAAATGGTTTAGACCAAAGTAAGAAATGAATGTAGCACCGAA
The DNA here is from genome assembly GCF_004798865.1 of Varanus komodoensis. Lineage (NCBI taxonomy): Eukaryota > Metazoa > Chordata > Lepidosauria > Squamata > Varanidae > Varanus > Varanus komodoensis. The sequence goes on from NW_025335568.1 coordinate 63,780,356, forward strand.
ACAAGCACATTTCAGCCCATTAGCCTACTTCTATAGGAGTTTAATTCTACTGGAATTAATAAACATTGTGCCCAGGGCTGTTATGAATAGGGCATTTTGGAAGGTGTTCCTTCATAGGGTCTCCGTAAGTTGGAGATGGCACATAACTAGTGGAACACAACTAGTGTGCTTAACTCTATGGTGAATTGCAACCACTGGCTTCGATTACCTGAAATGCCCTGAAGTATATGGTAGATTATGGCATCCATCCATCCTTTGATGTCTACTAGTCCAGTCTGCATCTATTATAGCCATAAGAATGGCAACATAAACTGTGATCTATAGTTAATAATGGGGTACCGTTGAAAAAAGACTGAGGAAATCTATTATCTTTCAGACACACAAACATTTCAGTTGTGCAATGCCAAACACAGAAAACACTACAAAAATCAGTGTGGAATCAGTGCACCGAGCATCCACCCCACATGATAAGAGCATGGTGGCCAGAGGGCAGGGTGTGGGGTAAAAATGCCACCTATGCAGATCGCGTTTCAACCCAGGCCACCATGAGTTACAGTCTGGCCAGTACTGTGAGGGGCCTCTGAAAGAATGCTAACCCTGGGAATGAATACAGAGCTACGCAGATCTTGAATGGCAAGCAGGAATGGGAGCTCCTTTTGGACTTCCCATGAGCCCATCAGTAAAAACACAAGGTTGACTTCCCGGCATTTTTCCTTGAGGAAGAATGGAAAAAGTTCAATCAGCAACTCCATGCCTCTTTATTGGGCGGAGTGGGGGGCTGGCGGTGGTGGATGCAGCTGGCAGTGTCACTGGAAAGTTGTTGGGCCTGACAAAGCTCTGTTTAATAAGTGTCCCACCAGAGGACTATCAGTAAATCACAAGAAGGCAATCCCTGAATTCTTATTCTTTAGTCATAAGTTTCTTTTCCAATCAATACTCCCAGTGGAATATGCACTCAGTGGAATATGTCCATGGCATTTCCTGGTAAATTGTCATCCTTTTAACATTCTAAAACAAGATTTAAAGTGTGCTGCAATGGCAGGTGCATTACAAACCTGGATTATGAAAAGTGCTGCTCACTTCGTTGCTAACAAAGCTCTGCCAATGTGTTCCTCAACAGATCATTCACACAACACATTAGGGCTGGCCTCTCCAACCCCATGCTCTCCAGATGTGTTGGACTGCATTTCCCATAATTCCCAGTCAGCAGGGCCCCTGACCAGGTGACTGGGAATTATGGGAGTTGCAGTCCACCCTTCCAGAGGGCAGAGGGTTAGGAAAGCTGTTCTTCACACACTTTGCTTCTCTTCTTTTTTCACCTGTTTCCTGCAGTGCACAACCTATGCCGAGGCAAGCTGGCCCTGTGACTCAAGCATGTGGCTCTTCCTTGTCAGACGGGATATTTTGTTTTGTGGATGCACAAAGAGTGGAAGGATGCAACATGATTTCTCCACAGTTTGGCTGCATTGGTGTAGGTCAGGGCTAGAGTTGGGATGGACCCTTTCGGAATCTGACCCTCCAGGGTCCACAGACCTCTTCTCATGCTTGGCCCCCTCTTGCAATGTGGGCCGAGTCAAGAGGAAGCCCAGGAAGCTGAAGAGGGGCCCTGCAAACGACAACCTTCCTCCCCACCCCTGCTGTGGGTGGCAGGGGAATGTTGTGCTGCTGGCACACCGTGAGGGACTGCACCAGGCTCTCGGACTCAGGGCTGCTGCAAAACCAAGTGGCGTTCAGGCAGCCGAGTCCAGGGAACCTCATCAATTCCCACCCCTCGAAGTCTCGCGTCAGGGCCAGGCCAGAATTACGAATAGCTGTAATCCAGACCTGACAGTGGTGTCCTCTACCCCATGAGTTACAAGCAAGCTGTGACCTGGAGCACAGCAGGCAGAAGGTGCTTGGTGGCCAGGTGTCCTCCGCTACATAGACCTGTTCTTTATTTGCCCAATTCTAGTTTAAAGGTGATGCACCACAAAACAGTTGCCCATCAGGCTTTAGAATGTGGACAGGAGACTCAACAGGAAGGTGCATAGCTCACAGTCTTCTACAGTATGGAGTGATGTACAGTATTGTTTAAATTGCATGAATCGTTTCTAAAGTTCCATCTGCATATATTCAGCAGAGCATACAAATGTCGTGCAAGTCACTGTTTTCTTTATCTTCTTTCTCAATGATTCATCTCCTCTTTGGCCATTACAAATATCCACTCTAGGTCCATTCTACATTAGATCACGCCTAGCTAATTCATGGCTGAACTGCAGTCTGGGAAAGTTCTCGTGATTCACCCATGGCACAGTATGAAACCTTCCCTTCCCTTCCCTTCCCTTCCCTTCCCTTCCCTTCCCTTCCCTTCCCTTCCCTTCCCTTCCCTTCCCTTCATAA
>NW_025335568.1:63782834-63792719 GCF_004798865.1 Varanus komodoensis
GGGGGGGGGGGGCGGACAGCCCGGCTGAATCGAATTGAAAACTCACGGCATCTACGCCGGCGATTTCCCAGCTGTGTATTTAACATAGTCATTTTCAAGTCACATCTTGTTAAATGAGCAGTTGTGGAACAGCTGGCAAACGCTATCCCGCTTGCTATTCCAACTTAAGCTTCAATCAGCAAGCAAAAGGAACCCTCAATGCTCCGCTCAGTGAACCAGTCCTTCCTTCCTTTTTTCTCACTCCCACACCCCTGCTCCCCTGTGCGTCAGTGGAAATCTTTCCTGTCTCCATTTGCTGCAGTGGCCGCTGAGTGGGACTTCGAAATTATTTGCTCCCAGGTTACGTTGGGGTAGGCCAGTACACTCTGGAGCAATTCTGATGTAACCTGGGAGCCATCTTCAAACCCCCCATTTCCACAAGTCAGGCCCTGCCCAGCCAGAGACGTGAGACGATCTTATACTGTGGCACATTGTAACGTGCTTCCCACTGCCCAGATGAAGGACCGATGTCCTAAGATATCCCCGGATAAACACTATTGTAACTGCCCCTTTTTAGAGCTTGAGAGACCTTTCCATGTTGTCTTTCATTGCCTGAAATATGAGCAGGCAAGAATTTTTAAAAGAAATGGCTGTTGAAATATTCAACCCTTCCTGATGCTGCAAGATTAAAACTACTTCTGAGCAGTTTTTGCAAAAACTATGTGGCAAATTTTTGCCGTAATGTGTTTTTAAATTCTTAAATTATGGAGCATGGCCTATGGGCTATTAAACCAAAAAAGCTTGTGACTTGTAAGTGGTAACCATAGATGAGAACTAGGAAGCTGCTTTGTGTGTTGAAAATCCAGGGATAACCCACTTTGAGGGACTGCCAAGCGAGGGAACTGCCTTCCCCTGCCTTGGAGGAGATCACAGTGTGAAAGATTTGTAGGGCTGTGGTATTAGAAAGTGATCAGCGTTGGACAAGGAAGCAAGTCGTCACTGGGTGGCTGTATTAGGGTGGCCTGATGGAAAAGGCCATCCAGAACAATCCAGGGCCCAGAACGATCCTTCGTCGTGCATGTGAAGGAGGGACATTCAGCAGGTGTAACTTTGCTCTACTTCTGCAGCTTTAGCCTGATGCCGAAATTGGAAGGTGAAGTTTTTTATGACATGGAGATAAACAGGATCACCTGGAAATCCCTTCCTAGCAAAGGACTGTTAGGCACAGTTTCAGGGATTAGTGGAAATTCTGGCAATCCTCAGCTGAGGCAAAACCTCTAAGTTAAAATAATTCCAATAAGATTAGTGAAATTTCACAGTGGGGTTTCATAAATCTTTATTCACTGTTCCTGCCAATGAAATGGAGAGGTTTTGGAGAAAGAGCAGGTTACTTTATTGCACTTTTAAATTTATTGTTTTTGGTGATTCACCCTTCTTTCTTTTATGCCACTTTTATTTCTCTGTCAGCATATAACAAAGTATAATAGAATTCCACAGCTGTTCGAGTATCATTAAAGGCCTGCCTCGCTTCCTTTCTCCAGATGATTAGAATAAATTCAATTTCTTTTCTTTTTAAGCAGATGGTAAAAGATGAAGCTTCACACACGCACGCATGCACATGAACACATGTGCACGCACACGCACACACACACCTCTATCTATCTATCTATCTATCTATCTATCTATCTATCTATCTATCTATCGTATTGGGAAGAGAAATATTAACAAAAGAGGGAGAAACTCCTTCCAAAACCCAAACCAAAAACAGAATATATACACCAAAGTATGCAAGTTTCAAGTAGAAGCAAAGCCATGGTGGAGAAACTTTCTGATAGATCATCCTTCCTCTGGAAGCAACGGTTCGCCTGATTTCTGCTCCCTCTCCTTTCCTTTTAAAAACAGCATTAATTTGTCTCTCTGTGCCAAGCAAAGCAACCAGCCACAAGTCAGAACTGGTGAATCCAATCATGAGAAACTTACCCCACCCTATATTTTCTTTTATTTAATAAACCTAGCCTTTAGAGGCTGGGTTTGAGCTTTAGAATGAACCTTCTAGGGATTAGTTGTGCCTCCCTTTCCACTGTTTTTCCACTCAGAAATCAACCAACAGGCTGCTCTTTCCCCCACCAATTCATGGCACAACAAAGATAAATACAACCAATGTTGGGAAAGTCCAAATAAATGCTCAAATAAAAAGATATGCTTTTGCGCGCCCTTTAATATAAAATCTGGCAGCAGTGCCCTTGCTCCTCTCCATTCAAAGGGACTAGAACTTTTCACCTAGCTCCACACACCTGGAAAAAGCAGGCAGCCCCAGGGGCTCCAGTATTCATGCATTTTCTCACAAAAACAGACAAGCTCCTAGCCAAAACAAAGACTGCAAGACATTAGGGAAACTGTGCTTTCTTTGCAATATAAAAATACCTAGCCTACTCATCCTTTGTCTTAAGGCAGCTCACACTTTGTCTTAAGGAATTCTGTATCTCTGTTTAACATTTTAAACCTGCTAGATTTCTGTAACTCCTGATTGTTTTATTTGTTATCTGTTACTGAAGCCTTCAATGAGTCATGATGTTTTTCCTGATGCTATAATGATTTCTCAGTGCTTCTGCATTATTCCCGATTGTCTTTGCCTTCTCACCCGTTCAGAATCTAATCACTGCCCGGAAGCTGTGTATGTGACCCACAACTTATAAAAAACCCTGTCTGTGCTCTGGAAGCTCGTAGCCAGTTCTGTATACTATGGTATGACTACCATATACTGTTTTTGTCCGAGGGGTTCCTGGGTGACCTGCCAATAAACTGCCGAGGGTCAAGTGTGGCATCTTCCATGTGGATCCGAGCATACCGTCTCCCATCCTGCTAAACTGACACCAACAAAACATGCATTTTATCTGTATACCACCCAGTAACTGAAGCTCTCTGGGTGGTTTGCGGGTTTATGTATGGTTGTTTGCAACACGAGACTTTGCTGTGACTTGGTGTCCCCTCCCTGCAAGAGTAAGCTCATTTGTCAGTCAAGCATATACTAAGTGATGGAAGATGAGGAGTCTGCCAGTTTGTTCACTCACTCCTTCATTGCTGTTATTATGGTTATTATGTGCCGTCAAGTCATCTCTGACTTATGGCAAGCCCTGAAAAATCCCAGATCCACGACAGCCCTGTTGGCAGCTCCCGAAAATTCCAGGCTGTGCTTCCTTTATGGACTCAGTCCATCTCATGTTTGGCCTTCCTTCCCTTCTGCCTTTGAATTTCCCATGCATGTTTGTCTCCTGCAGAGAGTTTTCCCTTCTCGTGCTGCACCCAAAGTAGGACGGCCTCCGTTTTATTCATTCATTATTCTATTCATCTTTCTCACTTAAAAGGCTGTTTGTTTTGTTATTTGCCTGCCTGAGCCACATAACCCTAGATCATTCATATTAGCCACTGCTGTCCAGGGTGACCGGCCTCCCTTGAAGCAATGGGATTTTGCCCCTAGCAGTTTTCAGTGATTGTAGGCCACCCTAGGCTAGGGATGAGGACCCTCCAGCCTGAGTGCTGACTTCAGGTTTGGAAAGGCTCTTGGTGACCAGGATGCATTCTAGGGGAGGGTGAGGCCAGAGACAAAGGGGGGCAGGCCAAAAACAGTGGGCCCCAAAATAGGCAGCAGACCTGATCAAGACCAGCAGAGTCCCAGTTCCATGCCCTCAACCATCCTCAGGAGAGGCACTTCAACTTTTTAGGATGGAGATGGGAGAATGCACAAAAGCGCTGATGTCAGTGGCTGTGGGAAGGGGACGTGGCCTCATGGGAAAGTCTGGTGGGCAAGACGTGGGCCACAGGAGCGATGGAGGCAGCCCCTGGGCCTGATGCTCCCTGCCCCTGCTCTAAACTCCATTCAATGTTCCACGATGCCCCTGAGCAATGCTAAGTCAGTGGGAAGCCAGGCAAGAGCATGGCTCAGGACCGTCCACCTTTTTGTCACTTTTGCCATCTGGGGATGGCACAAAGAATCACATTTCCATATCATAAATGAAAGTGTTTGCAATATATTTATTTAATGTAATATAGACAATTAGTACATTTAATTAACTTTTAAATGAGGGAGAATCAATTTTAAGACGATTTTACGACCAATGGGAAAAAGAATGCTTTGTGGGCCTGGGATCTGCAGAGGGCACAGGCAGCTCCTTCTCTGACCGCAGCCCAAGGACAATGAGTGCCCCTCTGGGGTGGCCCATCCCTCCATGGGATCCCCCGGCCCCTCCTGCCTTCGGGGAATCGGTGCACTGCGCCTCTTGCGCTTGAGCCAACGAGTCCTCCCAGCGTGCCCCTGAGCACCTTTGTGCTCATCAACCGGTGCAGTACAGGACACACTGGGGGGAGCCATCCCAAGGCCACCAGCCCAAGGAAGAAAGCCTCAGGAAGAGAGCAGGCTGGGCCTGCCGTCTTGCAAGGGCTGGCCGCCATCATGCCCGTGCCATAGCTGGGATTTAGACTGGGGTGAGGCAGGGACTGAGGGCCTTGAGCAGTAAGAGCACCTCAGGACAAGGCCTTTGGCCAGAATCTCAGACTTGGAGCCATTCCTGAGCCTAGTGGTTTCCAGGGGCCAAAGCCTGGATGAGGGATCAATTTGGGAGAGGCTCTTGGTAGATCCATTCACTGAGTAATCAATTCATGTGTGAACTTAAGAGCTCAGATTGATTGATTGGATTTATATCCCACTTTTTTCTTTTCTAAAGGACTCAAAGTCCTTCCCTCATTCTCCTCCTGCTGCTCTCAGTCTTATCCCCGCAACAACCCTGTGAGGTAGGTTGGGCTGAGGGTCTGTGAAGTGCCCAGCCACCCAGTTGCTTCCATGGCTGAGCAGGGTCTAGAACCCAGATGGCTGAGTCCCAGTCCTGCGCTCTTAACCACTGCACCACAGTGGCTCACACCAAATGGTCTGGTTAATGCAGCAATACAAGCTGTCTGATACACACCCTCTGGCAAATCTTAGACAACATCGCAAGAAAATGCCTAATAATTGCAACCCCAGCTACAGGAAAGCTTCCTTAAAAGTCCTTCCCTCTTTCCAAGGATCCCTGGAAGACTGACTGGCCAGGGACTTGGAGGAAAAGGCTGTGACAGCCTGGCATTGCAAGACATGAGCAGTCTCAGTGCAAGGAATCTGGCAGGAAGGCACAGTCTGAACATTGCTGCTCTGCATTCGACCCTGACGATGGCAGGAAGAGAGTTTGCAGCCTGGAGGAATCACCAAGTCTTGGAATCCAGGTGGCCCAGCGAGCATTGGGTAAGGCGTCCCTATCTGAGCAACATGAGCCTGTATCTTTGAAGGAGTAGCATATATTTGCAGTTTTATGGATGAAAAGTTTTATCTTCTTTAGATACGTTAAGAGGTTTGCCACCACCAAGGTCACTGAACTTGCCTTGACAGCTCCTGGAAGGAGAGTTTTATTAGGTCTTGGAGCTGATCTACTTGTTTCTGCAGGTTCTATTTGTGGAGAACTGTAGGACCTGGCAAAGGAGACGTGGAGCATCTGTGGATGGCATCTGTGAATAATTATATTTTTGCTTAGTCAATGATATGCAGGCAAATGTCCTGCCAGCTCTTGGCTTTCCTCAGTTCTAATGAATGCTCAAAGATCCATCTTGTAATCAAGCGGGATTTCACTTCTCCGAGCAACAATTAATCCCTCCTCGTGGCACATTAAAGGGCATATTCTCACAACACCTATGGAGCCATGGGTTGATGCCCTCTGACTATGGGTCTGGAAGTATAATACTATTGAAAGTTGCTGCTTTTCCATCAGACAGATCATGACAAGGCTGTGAGGGTGTCAGGAACTGCACAAACAACATTGTTGCGTGCATGGGCAAGTAGGAGACGTTTCCGTTGAATTTTGTTTCAGTTCCCAATTCACTTATAATGCCCCACTTACCAACCTGAACATGAACATAAACAAGAATCTAATTTCTGCAAAAATGCCTCTAAATTGCCTTCATGTTCACCAAACATGTACTTGAAAAAATATGTAACTTTCTCTAAATAAGCAAATCTCTCAAGATGCACAATTTTCTCAAAATATGTGCATTTTAAATCACTGATGTTTCAATCAGGAGGAGCAGTTTGTGCAAGTAAGGGAAACGTTTGCACGATTTCACCTCATGAGCTGTTTTGTTGTGCAGTTTTCATCTTTGTGCAAAGCAAACAGTGAAAGCAAAGGCGAGAAAAGAAGAGCAACAAGCTGAAGTTTAGAGAAACATGCAACCTGGAACATTGTTCAGTCATCTATCTCTAGAACTACCCCCTGTCTGGCGATCTTGATACCTGGGTTTATGTTCCACAGGTAAAAGAGATGATGGCTGACACATCTTTTGTGGTATGCACTATATTGACATTCTGGATTGTTTCCCTTTTGCCCATTTTCCAGATATTATGCAATCCACAATCTAAACAATTCAATTCAAAATTATTCAAATTCCCAATAAATGAATGATGCATAATACAAATACTATTAATAGTCTGAAGAGTTGTGGAAAGATGCTTCTTTTACTTTTCCTTTAAAGTAAAGCCCGTTTTTTGTTGCTGCTGCCCAAATGAATTTCAAGAGCATATCTGGAGAGCATTGCAGCTCCCCAGAACTTCTTCACCCATGAAGTATGTTCCTAAGATCTCAGCTGGCTCTTTCTGACCAAGCTCGATAAGAATATCAACTGACTAAGCAGCTCCTGTGAGGGTACATGATGGGCATCACTACAAAAGGAATCGAAAATAAAACTGTCAGTATTGCAGTGTCCCCAAACAAATCCTGCAAGCAGAACTGGAATGCTGAGTACAATTCTGGTCCCCTCACCTATAAAGAAATATTGTACACTTGGAAATGGTGCAAAACTGGTCAAAGGCCTGGAGCAACTCCCCTTGGAAGAATCGTTAGACTATCCCAGACTTCTCAGCTCAGAAATACGTTTAATCTGGAAGGATACACTAGAACTGTACAAAGGTATGCCTAGTGCAGAGAAAGTAGATAGGGAAGCATTTCTCTCTCTCTGTCATAATACCTGAGTACTTCTTCACCCAGTGCATAAACAGTGGAATTTACCAGCATGAAACATAACGATGGGCACCGAGTTGGATGGCCACCAAAGGCGAGCACACCAATTTGTTAGGAGGCCAGCAGTGGGTACGAGTCACAATGAATATATGTTACTTCAGGTATCAGAAGCAACATCCGGATGGGGCTGCTGGGGAAAATGGGTGGGACGGCACTGTAGTCCTGGCTGTGGCTTCGCAAAGGCATCTGGGTGACCACTGTGTGAAGAGGGTGCTGGGCCTTCGCTTGATCCAGAAGGCTCACGCTCGTGTACTGTGCAGTCCAGGGCCATCGTGTGCCAACTCCATCAAGGTACAGGTCTTCCTTTCTCCACGGCCGATTAAAATCTAGCGACCCTTTGTCAAGATCACTCTTGCAATTGCATTCCTTCATTCTCCCTAACCGCTTGTTTACTTCTTCATGTCCAGGGAATGCTCAGGTTTTATTGGAACTCGAACAGCAATTAAAGAATCCAAGCACGTAATCAAACAGAGATTGCTGGGTCCTCTCACAGGGGAAAAAAACAGAACAAAAAAACAAGAGATTGGAGTGTTTAATCTCAGGGATGCAATTAGCAGAAAGGATGAGCAATTAAAATTTTGCTGATCACCTTATTGGAAAGAAGCAGAGACAACCTGCACCATCAGAAACTAACAAATAAACAGGCAGACTTAGTCCAATAACGGCTGAAAGTGACACAGATGCTGAGGTTAGTTTTGTGCAACTGGACAACGTACTTGATCTGCAACACGTGAAGATTTAGCTTTCTGCTGAAGTCCTGCAGAAACTAATGTGACTTGTGCAGGAGTAACTTAATCAGTGCAGCTAATGGCAACTCCCTCTCAGCACGCATAGGAAAGGGGAAAAGGAAGCACCGAGTGTGTTGCTTGAGGGGGGAACTCAACTGGGGGCCAATCCTGTCCAAATGGGGTCCCAGTCCAGCCAATCAGGGCCTGCTAGGAGGACATGTGCCACACCCCATATCTCCTGACCACCAATCACTTGGTTTCCCAGCTCTGATGCAGTTCCCCCACCCCCATTCTGAAAACGCTGTTCCCAAGGCCGAGATATTGGCAGGAAGAGCTTTACACTGCGCATCACAGGCACCTCTGGGCTGTTGGCCCCCTCCTTCCTGCATTTGCCCTCCGTCACTTTGCCTTCCAGCCTGCCAGAGCTTCTCCAAAAGTCCACCCTTTGGTCGAAAGAGGTCTCCAGCGGCTCACCTGGTACAGAGCACCAAAGCCTCTTCCCGATCGTGCAGCTACAGGTTACGGCTTGGCTCCTGTTGGCCAAGAGGAATGCAATCTTCCTGCTCCATCAGCAGCCCTCAGCACGTCCTCCTCCTGCTTCCAGGTCCCTCCAGAACAGAACCTGGTGTCCTGCCTCATGGCCGCATCCAGCTCGATCTCACCTAACTTCCCCCGGCCTGTGTGAAGCTTGGGGGGGGGACCGCTTTCCCCCCTTCTCTGCTTTGCCTTCTCTGCTTTGCCTTCTCTGCTTTGTTTTGAGTAGAACCAAATGTGCTGATCCTGACTGATAAAGCCATGCGTCCTTAGGGCCCAAGTTACCTAATCAACTGGAAAATATCATTTTGGAAACATGGGGAGGAGCAAGATTTTGGTACAGTTCTCACTGAGCTGGGAAGCCTTTGGACTACATATGGGACTCGCAGGGTTCAATGCTCCTCCTTGCAAAATAATACCATGCAAAAATAAAAAGGGGGGATTGGAAACAAAGGGTTTACTAGAGTCTTCTTCCTGACATGGTTGCAGTTGTTTAACATGCTGGCCATCCTCCTCGCCAGCCCCAGAAATGGGCAAAGCTCAGAACCACCTTTTCTGCCACTGCTTTTTAAAAAACCAATGTGAGCCCCTTGGGGTTGTAATAATTAGCTGCAGGGTGAGATCAAAACATGCAATAAATAAATAAATAAATACTTAGGGGGACACAATGAAGGGAAAGCCTGTTGAATTGACTTTTGAAGGCAAGGGAACATTTTAAGCTCAAACCACAAAATGCTCACTGCCACTACAAAATTTGGACTACTTGTATCCAGTTTTCATTTGATTTTTATGGAGTGGTATCATGTTGTCTCCCATCTGCAGGCCCAAGGGTCCAGGATTAAATGGAAACAGACACATTTACCACTTTGGCGAGGCCTAGGGTTAATGTGTACAAATGATTTGGCTGTATCCAGAGGACTCCGCAGCAGAGGAAGGAACAGAAGGAAGCTGTTCTAAACATGCTCATGACTAGTAATGTCATTCCCTGGAATTCAGGATAACCTGGTCCAGGACAGAAACCTGCTGTTCTTGTGATGCTTTACATTACTTCTGCTGGTGGCTTTTATGCTGAGAGACCCTGCAGAATGCCTCTTCCACAGGACATGATGCCCACTATCAGGATGCAGCTGTTCCGAGGAGCAGTAGGCCATGTCCACTGAATTCTTCCCACCACCAGAAGAAGCCATCAGTGAAACTTGGAGATCTGTTGAAAGCTGGTGTGGTATAGTAGCTAAGGGTGCAGAGCTGGGACTCAGGCAAACTGGGTCCAAGTCCCTGCTTGGCCACGGAGCCAGTGGAGTAGCTCTGGGTCAGTCACAGTCTCTCAGCCCAACCTACCTCACAGGGTTGCTATTGTGGGGATAAGATTGGAAGCAGGAGGAGAAGAATAATGTAAGCCGCTTTGAGTTTTGTAAGAAAAAAGTGGGATATAAATCTAATAATAAATATTCAAACCATTCAATGCATCTCATTGTGCGAGCAAACATCTACTGACATCGCTCCTTTCAGTTCAGTATTCTTCCACTTGAAGTTTTTGTTAAACACACTCA
>NW_025335568.1:63792819-63858532 GCF_004798865.1 Varanus komodoensis
ACTGAACTGAAATTCTCACCCTGCCCAACTTAAAATGCACCTTTTAGATGCATATTTAACATCTTCCCCTGATCCATTGATGTGATACACAGGGTTTCTAGTCATTCATGCTTATGTGTGTGAACACCAAGCTAAATAATACCTACTACAGACTAAATGGCAAAATACACGCAGCACGATCGTGACAGCTAATAAATGTTAAACGATTAATCATGAAACATCAAGGTCACTGATTGGGCTGAGACTGCTCCCACTGGCAAAGAAAATCTATTGCTCATTTGTATCAGGCTGAGTTAAATAAAACAAAACAAATGAGTTGGCAAATAAGGAACTAGAAACAGAATTCTTTGAAATGGAATGGGAGCAAAGATCCGTTTGCCAGTGTTGCTTCTGGGTTGCCTTCTGCCTTACTTTTCAGGAATCCAACCTGTTCCAAGGATGACACGACTGGTCCTCCGTGGAGGTGGCTCATTCATTTGGAAGGAGAAATGCACATGCAGACATGCTGTCTCCATGGAAATGAATGGAGCGGCCAGCATGTTCCAGGTTCTTCCTACACAATGGATTGCACACCGAGCGCTAGTCTCAGAAACTGCCAGCAAACATCCATTGGTGCAGAGTGTAGCCCACAAACACACGACCGTGTGGCCATGTTTGTAGCTTCTGTGCAAGAGGTTAGGACACCTGGTCCCCCCCCTTTCTGTACGTTTCCACCAGGAGGTCCAGCAAAGAGAAAATAAATCAGACCAATATCCCAGCAATCTCATCCTGGAAAGATGCGGTCCTCAAATCCTTCTCCCACTCTCGAGGAAACGACCCTTTGCAAGGGCCACTGGTGCTTTGCATCCAGCTTGCAACATCATGAGAGCTGGAGGGGAGAGGATAGGAGAGGCTGCCTGCTTTCCATGACTTCCTGTTCCCATTGGCCCATTCATTAAGGAGGACTGTTGGAAGGATGACGGGTGGTTGGGGAAGGACACTGGAAAGGGATTCTCCCCCTTCTCAGATTTCACCTTGAGCTGGAGAAAAAAAAAAATAGAGTCCTTATGCTTACCTCTTGCTCAAGGTGGACACCTGCAAGTCCCCAAAGCCCCTACCTGGCCCTGATCCCAGCAAACTGCACCAACACAAGCCACTCATCACAACACAGATGGGTCTGCCTCATTTTTGCAGCTCAGCAAGCCTGCAAAGAGAGTTGGTCTGAGAGCTCTGGGCGGGGAATGGAACCCGCGATCCTGCTACTGCTCCATACAGGCCGGATGTGTCAGCCCCTTACATATTACACCCCACCTTTTCTATCTAGGCTTAGAGTGCTGCTCCTTTCAGGAGCTTGCCTTCTCCACCACCTCACTGAAATCAACAACCAACAACTTGCCCTCTTACTATCAGCATTTCTGCCCACTTGACTCCTTTGAAACCCTCAGCATTTGCATGGGGGGAAGGGAAGAGAAGGAAATAAAGTGCAATTAGTCATGGAGTAATATAGTCTTAAATTATTTAGCAAGCTTAATACCAACCCATTTCCAGAGTGATTAAACTATGCCGTTTGCTGATAGATATCCACACCCTCCCTTCATGTAATCACATAATGGGTTATTTTCCTAAAGCTTTCTGACATGGGGAGCTTCATAAAAGAGATTTAATATTCATATTAAAGAGGAAATGGTAAAATACATTGGGATTTGTATGTGTGTGGGAGAGCAAAAGGGTGAGAGTTTTAATATTCCCTTTTTTTCCAAGCTAACGTAAATGGATTTCTAAAAATCCTATGTAAGCAAAGTTCAGCTGGATCAGGCCAAAGGTCCGTCTAGGCCAACCAGATGCCTCTGAGACATTCAGAAACAGGGCATTGGGTGGGTTCAGGGAGCAGATCCTGATGAGTATTGGAATTAGCCCAGACATTTGGTTCTCAAAGATGCAATGGATAAATAAAGGTACAGGAACAGTACACAAAGTTAGGCACCGCAAGGGCTCGATTCCAGAATCGTCAGCCGGGAGAAGTGAGGCCAGGCAAAGCTGAGATGCCAGTGGAAGACAAGAGGCAGGGAGCACCCTCCATAAATGCTCAGCTCTTACGTTGCTCTTAGAACCAGTAGACTCCCACTCAGCCTTGAACTGGGCTTGGACATTCAGGGGGCTGCTAGGCCCGGCCTCACCTTGCATAAAGCCTTTTCCTCCCTAAGGTGGCAGTGCTTGCCTTTAAAGTCTCCAGCCGCAATGGTACAGGGTACCTGGGGTGAGGTGGTAGCTTTGGAACTTGGGACCCTGGGAGCTGCGACCTCCGGTTAGGGCTGGTTCCAGGGACTTTTCTGAGCCTGATGAGTCTACATCAGAGGCCTAGGGGGCTTTGGAGGAGGATTTATGCCTATGAGTCATGACGGAAATACTTAGAATAACCTCGCCCTGTTTTTCCTTGGTCTCTGGAAACAATAATAGAACCACAGAAAGGTAGAGTTGGAAGGGGCCAAGAAGGGCAGTGGGTCCAACCTCTTGCTCAGTGCAGGACTCCAAATGGAAGCACCCCTAACAGAGGGTTGCCCAGCTGCATCTTGAATGCCTCTAATGTGGGAGGGCCCACAACCTCCCTAGCTCACTGGTTCCATTGTCAGGTTGGTCTAAAGTTCAGGAAGTTTTTCTTGATGTTCAGCTGGAACCTGGCCTCCTGTAACTTGAGCCTGTTATTCCGCCTCTGGGGTGAATGAGAAGGGATCTTGTCCTTCCTCTTTGTGACAGCCTTTCAAGTACTTGTGAGTGCTATCATAACTCCCCTCAGTCTTCTCCTCTCAAGGGTCAACATGCCCGATTCTTTCAGTCTCTCCTCACAGTGCTTTGTTTCCAGTCCCCAGATCATCTCTTTTGCTCTCCTCTGAAACCTTTCCAGCTTGTCTGCATCTTTCTTAAACTGTGCCGCCCAGATCAGGAGACAGTCTTCAAGATGAGGCCTAGCAAGTGCTGAGTAGAGAGAAACAAATGCTTCATGTGATTTCGAAGTGCTGCTTTGATTAATGGAGCCCAAAATAGCATTTGCCTTTTTTTGTAGCCACTTCATATTGTTGACTCATATTCAGCTTGTGATCTGCAACAATTCCAAGACCCTTCTCACTTCAAGTATTGTTGAGCCAAGTATTCCCCATCTTGTACTGATGCATTTGGTTTTTTTCCCCTGCAGGTGTAGATCTTGGCATTTGTCCCTACTGAATTTCATTCTGCTGTTTTCGGCCTGGCTCTCCAACCATTCAAGATCACCTTGAATTTTCTTTCTGTCTTCCAGGGTATTAGCTATCCCACCCAGTTTTGTATCATTTGCAAACCATTCCCTGCACTTCCCCATCCAAAGCATTAATAAAAACGTTGAAGAGCACTGAGCCCAAGACTGAACCCTGTGGTACCCCATTTGCTGCCTCCCCCCATTTTGAGAAGGTGCCATCCGTGAACACTCTCTGAGTCACATTCTGTCATCAACTGTGGATCCACCTGAGAGTTGCTCCATCTGCTCCGCCTTTAGTTAGTTTGCTAATCAGGATATCATGGGGCATTTTATCAAAAGTTTTGCTAAAATCAAGGTATAGTACATGCACAGCATTCCCACGGTCCACGAAGTTACCCAATTAAAAAAAGTGAAATCAGATTAGTCTAGCAGGTTTTGTTATCAACAAATCCATGTTGGATTCTAGTAATCACGACATTGGTTTCTAGGTGTTTCCCGACTGACTGCTTTATAATCTGCTCCAGAATTGTCCCTGTCTGACTGAGTGGTCTGTAGTTCCCAGGCTCTTCTTTTTTCCCTGTCTGAAGATGGGGACAACATTAGCCTTCCTCCGGGCATCTGGCCATCTTCCCAGTCCTCTGTGATGTCTCAAAGATCATTGACAGTGGTTCTGAGAGTTTTTTTGCTGGTTCCTTTATTATTCTAAGATGGCCCAGGAGAATTGAGCTCATTCAAAGTGATGAGTTGCTTGAGAACTTGCCTATCAGTCTCAAATCACAGTCCTTTCTCTTCAGCTTTTGCCAGGGAGGTCATAGATCCTCCTCTGGGAGAAGACCACACCAAAGTAGGAATTGAGCACATCTCCCTTTCCTTGCGCACCTGTAACCCTTTTGCCATGCTCACTGTGCAGCTGAGCCCCATTTCTTTCCTCTGTCTTTTGCACTGGGCATATCTGAAGGTGGCTTTTGGGTTGCTTTCAGCATCCCTTACCAGCCTCTGCTCATTCTCGGCTTCACCCTTCCTGACAACTGCCCTGCAATTCCATGCTACCTGTCTATAGCATCCCTTTGTGGCCTGGCCTTCCAGCCACTTCCTACACATGTCCTTTTTCGTTTGCTTGCTTTCAGGTCATCCCCAAGCATTTTGTGAAGCTACATAGGCTTCTTCTCTTGTTGTCTGCATTTTTGCTTGTTGGAATTGTTTGTAATTGCACCGTCAGCATTTCATTTTTTTAAAAAATCAAACCTATCTTGGACTGTTTTTCTCATTAGAATGTCTTGTCATGGAAACTTACTCATTGTTCTGAGTTAGTTAAACCTGGCTTTCCTAAAATTCAGGGTATGCAATTGGCTACATTTGGCTTTGGCTTCATTTAGAATCCAGAATTTCAAATATGACATGATCACTTTTCCCCAGAGTTCCTGGGAATGCCATTTTGTCCACTAGGTCTTCTCTGCTGCTTAGAATCCAGTCAAGGATAACTGATCCTCTGGCTCCTTCCCCAACTCTCTGTAGGAGAAAGTTATCGGCAACACAAGTCAGAAAGCATCATATTGCCTCACTGTGTGGACATTCGAAGGACCATATTCTCCCATGCATGGGCTCTAAGATCTTCTGGGGAGGCCCTTCTCTTGGTCCCACCTCCCTCCTAGGCATACTTGGTGAGAACATGGGAGAGGCCCTCCGCTTTGGAATGCCCTTCCCAGGGAGACTCGGTTGGCACTTTCCTTGTTAACACTTCTTAACTGCCCAGAGAGTCTTAGGGTTACAGTATGAAAACTGAATTAATTAATTAATTAAGGTTCTTAATTAATTAAGGTTTTTATTCCAGCAGGCATTTGGGAATGGTCTGTGAGTTTCCCTGAGTTAATCCTACTGTTTGTATTTTTGTACTGTTTTTAACTTATGTGGTGATTTAATCTTACTATATAGTTGATTTAATTGTATCATTAACTTCTGTATTCTTTCGATGTTTAAATGTGTGAATTTTAATGTTATGAGACACCTAGAGTCCCAGTCAGGAATAGGAGGGGTATTAATAATAGTAAGAGGAAAGGTTATCCTAGCTAAGAGTTGAATATATGTTACCTCCTTCCCCTGAGACTTCCCCTCCTGCATTGTGTTTTCACAGCAGTCCTGGGACATCGATTTGGCTGGTTAAGAGCAAGTGTCATGGCTTGCGTCATGGCTGAACACAAGTTTGAAGCTGCTGTCATCGTGTACGGTGTGCAGATGTTTTGGGCAAGTGGAATCCCCACCTGATTGGTGCCTTCCAGATGTTCCAACTACAACTCCGATATTCCCCAGCCAGCAGGGCCATTGGACATCGTAACAGGGGATGGTGGGGATTGCAGAGCCTCACATTTGGAAGATACCAAAAGAGCTGTTCTAGAGCAACTTTTCAGACAGTCCTAAGATGCTGCTTTCTCTTTTCACTCCTTTCTGGTCTTTCACAGACCAGGTAAGGCTGCCATTCCAACCTGAAAGCAGAGCCATTTCAGATGTTTGTAACCTCAGACTGTGTCCATTGCTCCCTGTTAATGACTAGACCATTCAACAGACTTAAAGGAGGACACCTTTGCAAAACAGAATGGCACAATAGAAGAAAGGAGGAGGCACAGCTGATAAAAGCTTAACTCTGGTCACCAAACGCCAGTGTAGATATCAAAAGCCACTCAGACTTTGCAAAACATTGGTTATGAACTGTAAGGCAGGCTCTGCTGAGGTATTAAAACCAATCTTTTAAGCCACGAATCAAAGGGTGATTCTCATCAAGCCTAAGAAAGACTTTAAAACCTCCATAACATGGCAAAGCATCAAGGATTATCCATGTTCTCCATATTCTTTCAAGCCACACCAGCAGTTTTATTTTCATATATCCAATGTTTCCCACTGATACTTACTTCTTTAAAATGTCTATAGATCTGCTTGAGAGTTTGATAAGGACACATCCCCACTGAGACATTACCCACTGCTTTTTCAGATAGGACTCTGCAGAAATGCTGTTAAAATGCAAGCGGATTAATAATGTGGAACAATAATTGGGTGTTCTGTGGTATTCATATTTCAGAGTAAGGAAAATCACGATCACAATTGGGTCAAATTCTCTACTGGAGAAATTCCACCAAAGCCAATTATGCCAACAGAGAATGTAATAATCTGCTAGTTAAGCTTCCCTGAAGCTGGCAATAGAAAATAGTTGGTTAATGACCATGCAGCATAGCAGCATTTTCCTGACTTTGGCTTGACATTCGGACCCATGATTTGGGAGAATATCTTAGTGTGAACTTAGGACTGCAAACACAAAGCAATTCTTCTAAGGGTTTGGAGATCAGCTCCCGAAAGAGGAGCTCTTTGCTTCTTTTGGTGCCAGGTAGAAAATCTTTTTATTTTCCCAATATTTTAATAGCTAGATTTTTATCTTCACCATTTACTATAGTTTTACTGTACCTCTGTGATTGTTTTAGCTGTGGTGGTGGAGGGTAGGATATTGTATTATTGTTTTATTAGATTACTGTAATTATGAATTGCATTGTTGCATTTTTGTTGTGTGTTTTATATTAATTATTGCAATTCTGATTTGTAAACTGCCCAGGGAGACTTGGGGGGATTTGATGGGTGGGGTAGAAATGATGATGATGATGATGATAAATCATAGTAACAACAACAACAACAATAATAATAGGGTATGGAGAAAGCATTATGAGCTCCTTGACTTTTGGACTAGGGAAATATGAGTATTTGGAGAAAAAACAAAGGTTTTATGAAGAACTTTGCAAAATTTTGCCAGTTACCCTGCCAAAAATTGATATATGCAATGAATGTGACTGGGCTGAGCTGCGTGTGGACCTCCAGATGTTGGCCTACCATGCGTCACCACTGGTTACGCTGGCTATGGCTGATGAAAAGCCAGACATCTGGAGGGCCACAAGTTGCCCCTTGACAGTGTGTGCATTTCATTTCCCATAAAGAAATGTTGCAATTGGACTCAGAAGATGACAACTATACTGGGACTAATTAGTACTGAGATAATTCTTGGAGGCATTCCTCTAGATGCCTCTATCTTCTTGAGTTGGGTGGCAGATGGGAAAAGAGCGTTCACATGGAGTTTCAGTTGGTGAACATAAATGGTGCCAAGGGAAGACACAGACGTTCCAGGCTTTTTAATGCATGGCATGAATACCTAGTAAGTTCTCTGTTGTACTGCAACATTTTTACTCTTCTAAGGATTGCAGTGGTTCCACCTCCCCACCTCAATATTTTCTCAAAGTTGGGATTGTTTCATTTTAAACTATGAATTACCCTAGAAATACCCACTGAAGAGTTGTTTACAAATGGACTGGGATGCCAGAGATCAACTTCATCCTTTATAAAGGGACCAAAAAAAAAAAAAAAAAAAACCCCTCATGAGGATGTTCTTCTTAATTCACAGCTGAATGTGTGACCTGAATCCCTTGGACAAGGTTGTTGTTTCTAGTGACAGCAAATTTCCATTTGCATATGATTGTTCGGTCTATTTGTCATGTACCTGCAGTCCATTCACAAGTGATAGGTAAAGAAGTACAGAATGACCCTAACATTTATTAGCTTTCAGCTAATGGCAGAATAAGAGTAAGCTAGGAGAAGTTAGGAGATGCTGACTTTTCTTCCCATGCTTTGGTGCTTCAGCCGTCAGAGACCAGAGAGGAAATTCACACATATAGTTGGGTAGAGAAGAGCCTGGACCTTCCCAGAGCCCACCATCCTCAGGGTGGATTCCTAATGGTTGTTGCACACCTGGGCCAAAACAGAAGTTACTTTAAATCAAGTGTGGGCAATTTGTACCCACTCAAAATATTGTTGTGTACAACTTCTACCGCACTTAGTTATCATAGCCAGTGGTAAGTGGTGAAAGGAACTGGAGATCAAAATATCGGGAGGGGTAGAAGTTGCCCATCAAATCCATTAGGGTGGGTTTCCCCCTCTTCTTTTTTACTGTAGAGTTGGCACAAGCATCCAACAATATTCGGATGACCATTACTCATTTCTTAATTTCATCTTCTTACTGCCCAATAGCAAAAACTAGTTTGGAGACCGGGTATTTAACCCTTTCCACCAAGGCCTACTCAAGATCAGCCTCCTCTGCACCTAATCTAGAGTAAAAAAATAGAACAACTGGAAGAGGCTACAGGGGCTAGAAATGGATTTAGAGTAATGTGTTTTGGACCTCAGACATGGACTGAACTGTGAGAAATTTCCTCTAAAGAAATGATCCCACTCCTTTAAAACAAAAACAAAATGAAAAACATGCAAAGGAACCTGGGAAAGAATCCAATATTTAGCTAACATAAATATTGAATAAATGTTTAGTTAATGATGTGTAGGGTTTTGTAACTTAATAAATGTGTGTTTTATGGTATTGTCTTGCAGTTTTCAGTTCCTTCTGGACCACAATGAATGGATTCAAGGATGCTCACTCAGGTAGTATTCTAACAGTTGATATAACACTAGTCCCAAGCATCGAGTCAGCTGTTAAAATATAAATATACCAGAGCCATAAGTGATTTCAAGGGTTGCTCTCCCAGGATAAATTGCACATGTAAATTAGGGATGCTTGAGGAACTTAATCTTTCTGAATTCCTGTATGAAATATTCTGGTCAATGTGTCGACCAAAGCATAACTATTGCACCACCTTTCACATCTCTCCAAACATGGTGGTCCAGTTCTCGGCAGTTCTACCACATCAGAATGCCCATTTAGATGAATTTTAGGGGAAATACATATCAACGTCTGGAAAGGTTTATTTGCTGCCTTTTGATGCAGCCATGGAATAGAGCAGAACTATGAGGAAACAGTGCAAAAGAGACAAGTGCTGGAAGGAGGTAGCTCCATCTGCTTCTAATGTGGAGCCATCCAGAGGCAGAAGGGGCTCAAGTTGGGAGGGAGAGGGATGGCTGCTTTGGGCACTCCTTCTCAAGAGCTGGCAGCCGTTGAGAAGACTCAGAACTGGAATGTGGAACAGATCAAAGGGGAATGGGGGAGGATGGGACATGCTGAGACACTGAGATGAAGCAGGTGGCTCATCTCAAGGCCAGATGTTTTGTTGGGGGCAGGCAGTTTCTGGGAATGACCAAGAATTACAGCCAGCGAGAGATTCTCAGATGTGGACCAGGTCTCTGCTGCTCTTAACCCACATGGCAAGGTGTAGCCCCCTCCCAAATAGATGAGGCCCAGGCTTGCTCCTAGGGAGAGTTCCTGGAGGTAAATGCTAGACTGGGCTCAGCAGAATGCTTTGTACATGCCCAGAGATTTGTTCTGGGTGGTCTGTACTTTGGAGCAATGAAGAATGCTTGGAAGGAAAATGATCTGTGGTTTTTGACTTGTGACAGCACACCTGCAAAGGAATTCTTATTGTGAAGGTTGCTGGCAGCTTCCTCCATCTTGCACCATCACCTTTCCCAGGTAGGGGGCTCCAGTGTGGTACCCATAGGCCATGGAATGGTGCTGTCAGGACATAGCTGGTGAGGATTCAGCCTGCGATTGCCTGAAGGACCAAGAGCAGACCTACAAGTACTTGTAAGGATCGGCAACTGTGCAACCATGCTATGCAGCTGGGTGGCCCTAGAAAAGGCTTCCCTGCACGGCTCGTTTTGCCACGGCAGCACGGGTCTTTGTGATGGGGTGCTGTGCCCTGCCCTGCTCCCAGGCTTGCCTGATCCTTGCTCGTGCCCTTCCGCTCGCCTTGCTTCAGCCCAGCCCTGCCTTGCCAGGCCCCCGTTCCTTGTCCGCTCTGACCTTGCCTTGCCGGCATTTGACCTCCGCTTGCCACCATACTGCACCTTCCTCTCTGATCCTGCTTTGTCTTGCTGGAACCTGATGTTAGCCTGTATCGGGGATGGCCCTGCCCCTGACCCTGCGCCACCTTGCTGATCTCTGACCCGAGTTTGCATTTGGACTTCACCTTTGTCCTGGCCTGCTCGCATCCTGTTAGCACCTTGTGCCTCTCCAGCACCTGCGCTCCCGGTCACCTGTCTGCAGGTGCCTACCATTTCTGTCCTGGTTTTGACGGGCTCACACAAAGGGGCTCCCACTATGGAGACCCCTCATTTAATTTTTGCAGGTAAATATACAAAATACATGTACATGGGTTTGTGTGAAATGTGCACAGCTTTCTATCAATCACACAGAGGCTTCTGTAAAGGCAGACCAAGTACCCAAATCCAAATCCCTTTGAAGTGGGCATGGGTACATTGGCTGTCCACATATCTCCAGCATTTCAGTATCCTCAATCCTGTGCATTATGTTTTTATACTGATAAAACTTGCTTTTACGCTTCGACTTCCAGTGTAGCACTGTCAGTCTTCTGACTGTCAAAAGGCTGCATGGCATCCATTTCCCTTTCCATTTGTTAATTTCCACGAGCAGGTGAATCATTAAAAAAGTTGTGTAACTATTAAAGACTGCCCCAGTCCAAAATGTGGTGTTTTGCTGTATTCTACTCACTTTTATTGTAAGCCACCCCGAGACACGAGTGGTGGATGCAGTGCAAAAGTTTTAAATAAATAAATAAATAAATAAATAAAAATGGTATAAAAAGAAGTATCTTCTTAAATGCTTGCTTTGGTAGTGTTCAGAAACAATTGTCATATTGCACAAGCAGCAGTTAAATGAATTAGTCAATCCCTTGTTAAGAGATGTTGTGGTGTCCAATGGACATGAAAGTAACATTTTTGCTGATTAAGTTGCCGCTTGACACCCATAGGTGGGGGAGATCTACTGCATAAGGATCTTCTGGTGGTGTCCACAGAGGTTCCTCAGATTCCAAAAAGTGCCAGAGGGTCTGAAAAAGTTGTGGACCCCTGCTCCAGGAAGCTAAAGCACATCTGATCACTAATTTTAACCCTCCTTTAAATGGACTTTGTGATTCATGAAAGACTTCACAGAGGGGCAAGAAGGACTAACCTGGAAAGAAAGCCCTCTGAGGAGCGCTGGAAAGAATTGTTTAGTCTCGAGAAGAGAAGTATGATAGCACTCTTCATGCTCTTGAAAGACTGTAACACACAGAGGGACCAGCATTCCTGATCATCCAGAGTGCAGGACATGGGCTCAAGTTACAGGAAGCCAGATTCCAGCTGAACATCAGAATAACTTCCTAATTGTCAGAAGAGCAGTACAGCAATGAATCCCATGACCTAGGGAGGTTGTGGGCTCGCTCACACTAGAGGGATTCAAGATGCAGCTGGGCACCCTCTGAGAGGGATGCTTTAGCATGGAGTCCTGCACTCAGCAAGGGTTGAACCCAACGACCTCCTTGGACGCTTCCAGCTGTATGATTCGATAGGATTCTGTGATGTGATCACCCCTTAGTTTTTATGATATGCCATTTGAACCTAGTCTGCCACACTACCTGCTACACCACACTGCTTATAAAAAGCTCTTTAAATTGGGCCATTTTGATTACAGAATGCAAATCTGGATAATTCAAGTCCCCTTGGGAAGGGGAAGGGGGACGGGATAGGAAGAAAAGATGTGTGTTGCGGGTGGGGGGACTGGTAGAACAACACACTAATATATGGAATGTGGAAGGAAGAGACAGAGTTAAATAAATAACTATCCTGACCGCTTTGAAATGTTAACAGCAAACTTCAAAAGTAAAAATATTCCCTGTGAAGTTCATCCCTTCTTACAGATGAAATAATCTGGAGCAGAAATCCTGAATGAGTCAGCTGGCACTGGGGTGGAGGAGTCTTCTCCTCTCCTGACATTCTTATTCTTTTCTGAGAAACCCTTTAATATAACAGAAAATTGTAATGATGCATTCAAAGGGCCAATTGACCCCCTTTTCTTGTCAGGTTACATTTTATGATTCTCTAATTACAAACACCAAAACATTCTTGTGTTGCTTAAAAAAATCAGTGCAGTTCACTGCTCAAGCTTCAACGTGTTGCTGTTTCCCCCGCCCAAGCACACGCTTCCCGACTGTTTGCGGCAGTGTCTCTGCAGCATCGCTCCCGGACTAGCCCACTGGCCAAGTTGGCCATTGAATACAGTTTTGAGTGCCCTTTCCTTCTCCATCTGCCTGCCAGCCCCAGCCACCTGAAAACCCCCTCCTTCCATGTATGGCTATCTAGCTGAGAGAAGCATATCCCACCCCTGTGAGTGGGATACTTTTCCCAATCCGAACTGCTATTGCTGTGCATGTGTACTTGCATGGGAGGGTGGATTCTCAGGGGAGATGGCTGATGAGGAAGGAGGAAAGTTCAGACTTCTTATTCCAGCTGCCATATTCACAGAAATCTATTCCTCTCACATGGTATTGAGGCTTAAGAGAGGAAAAAAGAGGAGGTCCCATTTGCATGAATGGACCTTCTTTTTGAAGGTTTTCTGCAGATGTGCAGGGATAAGGTGAAGAGGCCATCAGGCAGATCCTCCGATGCCAAAATCCAGAATGTGGTTGTGGAACAGAGGTTCCCCCTCCTTGGTCTAGCCATGGAGGAAATGATCCTTTGGCCCCTAGAGGGTGTCCAGGCCTGCCATAGGATAGTTTGGATTCTCACCAAACTGAGGTGCTCTGGCTTTGGAGCAGTGTATTTGAGTTTTGGCATGGAAAGGAATTCGGGGCATTTCAGGGAGGGTCATTCAAGTCTTCTTCAGGGAGCAGACTGGGGCAAGCAGGAGATGAGGTACCCGGAAGCCACTCCATCCTGCTTGGGTGATTGGATAGGGCCCTATGAATGGATAGGGCTCCATCCAACCATAGGGTGATTGGATGGACCCTATGAATCACCACCACTAGATGGCTGAAGATGTCTGGCTAGTATACCTGCAGACAGTGGGGAGGCGATGGTCACCTCTGCCTCCCCTTCTGCTCCGAGTTATATCAATAGGATTGCAACCTGAATGGTGCTGTCTTTATATCTGGCTTGAATGCCAAAGTCGCTAGGCTCCTTTCACCCTAAAAGAAAAGGTGTGTGTGTGTGAATGAGTGTTCGGTGCACGTAGGAGCAAGCACCTGATTGCATTGTTGAGAATACTGCTATAGCTACCAGGAAATATAAAATATGGAAATTAATTCCAACACCTGTTCTTAAAATCATTTATTATCTTTTTATTGCATCTTTAGGCTACCTGTTAGCCAAGCAGGTCTTCAAAGAGGCTGACTATAAATATATAAATGGAACAGAACATAATTACAAATCAACATCACTATTTAGACAACAAATAAAACCAGATTAAAAAGTCAATAAGTGGCAGTTAACAATAATTAAGAGTTGTATCCAGCTGAAAAGCTTGACAAAATATAAACATTTGGCCAGCTTTCTAAATATGAGAAGCGAGCAGTGAAAACCTTGCTTCCCCCTGAAACCTGAACTATTCCCTTGTTAGAAGTATTCACAAAAACAGAGGTGCTAATTGTCGAACCTGACAATTCTGTAACAGTTACGGGCCATCAAGTCATCTCCAATTTGTGGTGACCTCATGAATGAAAGTCCTATGACTGGAAGCTGAGCGTGTGGGACGACCTCGTCACCTCTGCCACTGCCCATGCTGATTGGTAGGGTGTTGAGAATGAAATCAATAAACATGCTTCTACCCTAATACATCCAAGGGGCGCTAGGTGGGGGAAGGCTGCATTCTGTTTCTTTCATTCTTCAAAAGAAATGTGATGTACTCCGGTCCTTCCCTACAGCAAAAATAACTAGCAGTCTGCTCCAGCTCACGTCTCAAAGTGCTCCTAATAGCCTCCCCTTTGCTTTGCTCTCTGCCTCAAAGGTCCACAGTAATTACTCATCAGTTGTTTAGACATATAACCCCAGAGGCCAGTTAGGCCTTGGATGGGCTACATTAAGGAAATTCCATGGTACAATAACTGGAGTGACAAAACCAGTGTGCATTCACAAATGGTTAGCATTACAAGAAAGCCAGAGATTACGGAGTCAAAAACTCTGTGGAAGTAGCTGCATTTCCCTCTCTGCCTTGTTCCTTGGTGTAGCATCGTTTCCTTGCTTTGTGTGACAGGAGAAAAATAAAAATGGCTTCACTCTGTGAACTTTAGCATCTATTGATGAGTAGAGAACATGGCTTCGAGAGTTCTCTACTCTTGAACTCTACCATCAAGAGTTCCCCTGTCTCTCCTGCACAGCCATCAATACAAAGCCCAGGAGCAAGAGATAAATTTCCCAAGAACTTGTCACTGAACATCTTCCACACAATCTCACCTCCAAAGTTTTATCCACTAAAATCACCAGCACCACCACTTCCTTCTCCTCCTCCTCAGGCCAAAATATAGTTGTTGTTGTTGTTGTTGTTGTTATGGGCCATCAAGTCATCTATGACTTATGGAGACCTTATGAACGAACGTCTTCCAAAACATCCTGTCCTGGACAGTCCTGCTCAGCTCTTGTAAACTTGAGGCTGTGGCTTCCTTTAAGAGTCAAAATGTTTCATATTTGAGCTTCCTTTTCCTCCTCTGCCTTTGATTTTTCCTAGCATAGTTTGCTGTCATGAATATCTGAAGGCAAACCACACATTTGCCAACCCCCGCTTATTTCGGTTGCTGAATTCATTGCCCATTTGTGTAGACCACACTGGAATAAGTTCACAGATTCTCCCACCTGCTCCTAACCATATCCCAGGTGCTGCTTGCCACCCATCTCCAGCTCACACAACTGCTGTAGAATCCTCAAGCTAAGGGTTGGATGCACTTCAGCCACCTCAGTGGGTGCATGGCTATATTTAAGCATTACTCAATACTGACCCACCATAATGTTGGATCAGGTAAATAGGTTGAGTGGGTTTGTTTTTATCTGTGTGTGTGAATGCAGAACGTAAGCAGTGATCCTGCTGGGGCAAGAGAAAGGTAGTTGCTCATCACTGGAAGTAGGAGGACCACTTTCCACAAGAAGAGTGTGCAGACTTTGTGGCCATATGTGTATGGTGCACAAGTGCAAATTAACAAATGCACATGGATTCATCAGTCAAA
Source organism: Varanus komodoensis (assembly GCF_004798865.1). NCBI lineage: Eukaryota > Metazoa > Chordata > Lepidosauria > Squamata > Varanidae > Varanus > Varanus komodoensis. The sequence continues at coordinate 63,807,991 of NW_025335568.1, forward strand.
TGTGCACACTTTGCAGGACTCTGGGCAAATCCAAGGTGGGATCAGCATAGCCAACCTATGGAATGCACTCCCCAGAGAGGTCCGCCTGGCGCCGTCATCATTTGCTTTTCAGCACCAGGCCAAGACCTTTTTATATAAATGTCATTCTAATTGTTGATATTATTTATTGATTTTAATAACTTTGGCCAGGATATCTCCAATTTTATATTTAATTGTATTGGCGATTTTATTTGTTTGTAAGCCGCCCCGAGGCTTTGGCGAATGGGGCGGCATATAGGTTTGCTAAATAAATAAATAAATAAATAAATAAATAAAATAGCTATCTAGATACATTAACGTACACATATGCAGTTCTGTGAACTGTCAGTATGATGCAATGATTAAAATGTTGGGCTAGGATGCAGGCCATCTGGGTTTTGAAATAAATAAAAGTATTGTTGATTTCCAGTCTATCATCATCTTCGTCTTACCCAAGTGGTCACAGTTGTTGACACCCATTTGATATTTTTATTAAATTTTTGAAGTGATTTGATGACTACTCTGGGCAGTAAATAATTAAACCTGAAGTGTTCTTCATGCAGAACTCGCTTGATGATCAGGATAACATCAGGCCCAGCTATTAAATTTGGAATGTTATTGAAACTTTCCTGGACTTGCAAAGAGAAAAGAGAATTAAATGTGAACATCGACTGGGTCTTCTCCGTTGTTCCTCAAGGTTACAACTCCCAACAGGACTTCTGACTGGGTTTTTAAGTATAGTATCTAAAGTCTGTAGCACCAGTGCTAGGCCATGGGCAGTAGAATATTTGGGAGCTGAAGGATGATTCCCACTATGATCAGGATTGGAGCTGGATAGAGCCCTGAGAAGATACCACTGAGAGTCAAGAAGGCAAAGTCACAGCCTGAGCCTAGAAATTTTCCTGGATGGGTGAACAGGCGATACTCAAGGTCGCTATGATTCTCTGAGCATTTCCTCCCTGTTCGACTTGCACCTGATTCCCATTGACATGTATGATTGTTGTGTGCTTTGCAGAAATGGACAAATTGCACAAATCAAGCAGCAATCAAATGTGAAATCTGTAAAGTCCCTCTGCAAAAAGACAAAGGGATAATTCAGGAAAAATTAGTGCAAAATCAAACTGAAAAGCTGCACAAATCAGATGGGAGCCCATGTCTAGCAACTGGCAATCCTGATTGTTGGACATGTGCTCATGCTGGTGTAGTCCTAGTGAAGATCTTTCCAGGTGATGATGGCTAAGAGGAGCAAACAACTCAGTCCAGACAGGAGCAGGAGAGAGTTCCGGGAGAAGTCCTCTTGCCTGCAATAGATTGACTGAGGGTGGCCCCAGTTTTACAGGCTAGGCTGAAACTCCAGCGAGACTATCCTTCCCTTTTCAGCATCAGCATGTGAAAAAAGGGGATCAGTCTGGAGTTAACAACTCTGGAAGCTCCCTGGGGGGTTTTCTGGTTTCTTTTCTCCTGCAAAGATCCTGTGCCAGCTTTTCCTTGGTGTGCTGTATACCTGCTTAAGCAACTGGAATTGTACGGTTGTTAAGAACATGCCACAAATGGTTTTGTTTTATAGGTTTCTGATTATAGCTCTAAATGCACCTGTGACCTGCATTAGCCAGTTGGCTGGGTTACATTGGCATTCAGGGCTTTGCATAAGTCATGCTCACATGTTCTGCAAGCAAAAGTGAAATTCTCATACATTCCAACCTGGAAGTGGCACTAAAATGAAGAGTTGTGAAATTAGCCAGACGAAGGGACCTGGAAGCTGCAGGACCAGTTCAAGACATGTTGCTGCTGTAACAGAGCAGCAAAGGGCATCCTGCCCTACAAACCAAAGTGGCCAGTAGTGAAAGTTGGACTGGAACTTGGGACAGGAAATTGCACAAGCCCCTGCACTGCTCAGTGCCAGTGTAAATACAGTAACAATAAATTAATGAGAACTTGCTGCCAGTGGCAAGTGCCCTTCTCAGGCAAACGGTAGTTCTGGTAAACTGGCAGTTCTCGAAAGAAGCAGGTAGGAGAGGCAGAGGACTGCACAAGCTGGCACAGTGCCTGGAACTCAGTGGGGAACTATTTATGTCTAGACCAAGTCCAGAGCAACCAAGGGGAGAGTGAAGGAAGAGGTACAGCCATGCTGAGGAAATATTCTCCCAATATTCTCCCCAACGAATACCCTCCAGTCTACAATGGCCAACATTGGTCAACAGTCCCCTGGTTTAGGCCTGACAAGTTTTTACTTCCGAATTAATGGATGGCTGTTTTAGGAGTCCGATAGAGTCAGCTCTGTCCTCTGGGCACCTCGGCATTCTAATGCACAACATCACCATTTTGAATGTTGGAGGCAGATGTCACATTATTTTAGAGTTTGTATCTTTCTGAATATCCACCTGGAAGGCACTTTGAAAAAGACAAGAATTCAGCCTGAATCAATCAACCCTGTAGACTGTTTCTGTGCTTTGTTTGTGGCTTCAACTGTGTCATTCACAGTACCAGCTTGACATTTTACGACAAAAGAAAATTGACAAAAGAGAAATTTCACATGCAACACAGCCCCTGCTATAAGCAGCACGAAGAGGGACGGAATGGAACAGAGCGAGAGCTCTAGATGAGGACAAGTGGTTTAGACAGGGACCAAGAGGCATACGGTGACACAGTAGTAACAGACCAGCCAACACATCACAGATGAAGAGAGTGATATTCCCAAAGATCTGTGAGGATTCTGCCTACTTTTGCAAATCTCTTGAAAATGCATCATTCCCAGCCTTGCACGCAAACAAGACTGTGCGATCTTCGAAAATGTTTACAGGTTCTGGAACTTGCATTTGCAAAATGTGTACTTAAAAATGCAGAACTTTTACAAGATGTGCAAATTCTCTCATCAAAACAGACAGACAATAAATGATGAAACTGAACACAGAAGGTCAGAGAATGTCCGTAAGCTTAAGCCTCCCGGTTATCACTGGTTGCTGGGTTCCCATAAAGCTTTTTTAGCAAGGGTTCTAAAGACAACATTCTTCCACTGATATTGTTCTGACCTGGCTGCCTGAAATCGAGGCAAGAGTCTCCATAAAACTGCTTTATGGTCTTTGTTCCATTTGTGAGCTCACAGCTTTTCCAGAGGAAATAAACAGACACAAACTTGGGCTACTTTTCCAGATGGACAGAACATGACCCGAGTGCCCAGCAACCCAGCTCAACTAACCATTGCCCATCTCTCTCCACAAACCCATTCCCACTAAAGCCTGGAAGCTTCCCAGGGTAGGCTATGATGATCTACCCAGGTCTATATACGGGCAGGAGCTTCTGTAAATCATTATCAGACTTGGATCCTAGTAGGGAAGTCTACCCCCTGCATGCACCTACCCTGGCTGGGCATTTTGGCCCTGTCCCTCTTGTAGACCATGAATCCAAGGAGAGACCCTGAACCACGAGCTCCCACAGGGTCCTCCTCTTGCTGCCCTGTTGTGGGTTGATTTCCCTCACGTCTTTGGCAGATGCTTCTGTTAATGCTGGGCCTTACAGCTGATTAGCTGCGTCGGTGCTTTCCTCTCCCCTGTACACTTCACCGAATACACTTTTCTTTCCATAGAATCATTGGAATGGTCCAGCAAAATGGGTAAAACTCTCTGCTCAGTACAGTGCTCCAGGACAGACCCACTGCCGCTGCTGCCTGGGAACTAACTGGCCTTTGCAGACACCGCCATGCCCACGGATGCCACCACGGCTCCACCAGATGGCGGCCACCGCGGGACTGGGGACGCTGCTGGCCTGTGGCTCCTCCACCTATGCCAGCGAGTTCTCCGTGGGCCCCACCCTTGCTCCTCCTGCCCCCCGGCATGGGTGGCAGCTGCGCCGGGTTGGGGCAGGGCACAAGGAAGGGCTGTGGGCTTAACTCGCAGGCCACGGCCAGAGGCCGGTGGCCTCGGGCCGGCAACCGAAGGGCTGGGCCAGGAACTTTGCGTTTTTGTAGTGGGTGGGCCGGAGGGTTTTATATTGTATTTTATTGTATTTGTTTCAGTGACTCCACGACTGGCTGCTGTTTTTATGGGGTTGCGTGGGGAGTGCGTGGGTGCCACCATTGGGGTGGTGTTGGGCAAGGGAAGATATGGCGTTGGGGATTAACATGTCGGCATAGAAGAAGGAGGGACAGATGGTTGGTACCTGTTCCCCTTTCTGGTTTTTTCTCCAACTGGAAGGTTCTGGGTAAGCTTATCAACCACCCTGCGGACCTGACAGTGCTACTGCTTAATGCCAGGTCAGTCCACAATAAAACATCCCTCATCCATGACTTAATTGTGGATGAGGGGGCCGACCTGGCTTGCATAACAGAAACCTGGGCAGGAGAGGATGAGGATGTGGCCCTCTCTCAGCTGTGCCCACCCGGGTAACTAGCACCAGTCACATCCTGAGGGGAGAGGAGGGGGGTCACTTTAATTCACTGAGCTTCTATTTCTCTTAAGGGGCTTCCTGTTCCCTTGAGACCAGGCCTAGAGTGCTTATACCTGGCGCTGGGCGATCGAGACAGATTGGGGGTTCTGTTGGTGTACCATGCACCCATCTGCCCATCAGACTCCCTGCCTGAGCTGACAGAGATTGTCTCGGACCTGGTGCTGAAGATCCTCAGGATGTTGGCCCTGGGGGACTTCAATCTCCATGCCGAGACTGTTCTGACTGGGGCAGCTCAGGACTTCATGGCCTCCATGACAGCCATGGGGCTGTTTCAACATGTCATAGGCCCAACCCATGAATGAGGTCACACGCTGGACCTGGTTTTCTCGACAGGGCAGGAAGAGGGTGATTTGAGGGTGAGGAATTTGCGTCTGACTCCCTTGTCATGGTCAGATCACTTCCTCGTGAGGTTTGAACTCAGTGCTGGCCTTTCCCTCTGTAAGGGTGCGGACCCTATTGTGATGGTCCACCCTCAGAGCCGGATGGATCTGGATGGATTCCTAAGGGCTCTGGGGGATTTTCCGGTTGATAAAGCTGGTGCTCCTGTTGATGCTCTGGTTGAACCGTGGAATGGGGAGATGGCCAGAGCAATTGACATGATTGCCCTAAGCATCTTCTCCTGCCAAGCAGAGCCCATCCATCTCCATTGTATACATCTGAATTGCGGGCGATGAAGCAGGTTGGAAGATGACTAGAGCATAGGTGGAAGAAATCACGGGATGATTTCCCGTGCTTACATGGTCATTATCGACCATGGTCATTAACACGCTTACATGGTCATTATCGAGCCTATGCTGTGGTGGTGAGGGTGGCGAAGAAGAAATTCTTCTTCACTTCCATTGCCTCCTCAAAGTGCCGTCCAGCTGAACTTTTTCAAGTGGTTTTTGGGCTGATACATCCCGGCCCTAAGAAAGATCCTGTACATCCATCAATGGCTCTCTGTGACGACTTTGCCCAGCACTTCAAGGAGAAAATCGCTCAAATTCGTCATGAGCTGGACTCCACAACTGCTTCAGATTTCTTAGGGGAGACACCGATGACCCCATCTGGTCAGGTATTAATGGATGAATTTCAGTTAATGTGGCCTGATGATGTGGACAAGGTGCTTGGACAAGTACGTACTATCACCTGTTTACTTGACACTTGCCCTTTGTGGCTGCTGACCAAAGCCAAACACGGGATTGATTCCTGGATCCTGGAGGAGTTATTAATGCCTTTCTGGGGGACGGCCGGGTGCCCGCTCCTTTAAAGGAGGTGGTAATCAGGCCTGTCCTAAAGAAGGCGTGGATCCAGAGATGGCTGCCAATTAAAGACCGGTGGCCAACATCCCATTTTTGGGCAAGGTGTTGGAATGGGTGGTGGCGGGACAACTCCAAGTACTCTTGGATGAAACTGATTATCTGGACCCATTTCAGTCCGGCTTCAGACCCAAATATGGTACTGAATCTGCCTTGGTCGCCCTGTATGATGACCTGTGCAGGGAGAGAGACAGGGGGAGTGCACCCCTGTTGGTCCTCCTGGACCTCTCAGCGGCTTTTGATACCATCGACCATGGTATCCTTCTGGATAGGCTGGCAGGATTGGGAGTAGGAGGCACTGCTTGGCAGTGGTTCTGCTCCTACCTTGACAGCCGATTCCAGAAGGTGGTGCTGGGGGACTTTGGCTCTGTGCCATGGCAACTCTGCCATGGAGTACCGCAGTGTTCCATTCTGTCCCCCTTGCTATTTAACATCTACATGAAACTGCTGGGAGAGGTCATCAGGAGGTTTGGGCTGTGGAGTCATCAGTATGCTTATGACACCCAGCTCTACCTTTCTTTTTCAACTAACCCAGGTGAGGCAATGGCTGTACTGAACTGGTGCCTGGCCGAGGCAATGGGCTGGATGAGGGCCAATAAACTGAAGCTCAATCCAGATAAGACGGAGGTTCTGTTGGTGGGTGTTTCGAGCTCCTGGTAGGCGACTTGGGCCCTACCCTGGATGGGGCTGCACTCCCTCTAAAGGACAGGATCCGCAGCTTGGGAGTACTCCTTGATCCAGAGCTGTCCTTGGAAGCCCAAGTGATGGTGGTGGCGAAGAGCGCTTTCTTCCAGCATCAGCTAATCTATCAGCTGCATCCCTACCTGGAGGAGGATTGCCTAGCAACAGTAACACACACATTGGTAACTTCCCGGTTGAATTTCTGTAACGTGCTTTATGTCGGGCTGCCCTTGAAGACAGTCCGGATGCTTCAGATGGTGCAAAATAGAGCTGCCAGGATGCTGTCGGGGACTGGGCATTATTTTCATACAACCCCAGTCCTCTATCAACTCCATTGGCTTCGCATCAAAGTCCAGGCACAATTCAAGGTGCTGGTTATTACCTATAAAGCCCTAAATGGCTTGGGACCAAAATACCTAAAGGAACACCTTTTTCCCTATTTGCCCTCCCGCCCCTTGAGATCGGCAGCAGAAGCCCTCCTCCGGGAACCCTCTGTGAAAGACGTTAGGAGACAGAGTACCCGGAGGAGGGCCTTCTCTGCGGTGGCGCCCCAACTATGGAATACGCTCCCCAGAGAGGTCCAGGTTAAGACCTTTTTATTTAATCAATATTTTAATATATTTAAATATTGAATTTTATTGTTGCATTTTATTAACTTGCAGCCAGAGTGGGTTGTCAAATTACCTATGTTGTTAGCCATCCAGAGATGCAAGTAATTGGATGGCATACAAATTTTATAAACAAACAAACAAACAAACAAACAAACAAGTGAAGCTAATACATGGCTGCCCAGCTGCATCTGGAATGTCTTTGGTGTAAGAGAGCCCACAACCTCCCTTGGTCATTGATTCCATTGCTGTACTGCTCCAACAGTCAGGAAACTATTCCTGATATCTAGCCAGAACCTGGCTTCCTGTGGCTTGAGCCCATTATTCTGTGTCCTGCACTCTGGGATGATGGAAAAGAGATCCTGGCCTTGCTGTTTGTGACAGCCTTTCAGGTGAGGGTGGACATGATAGCCCTGTATACCTCAAAGGCTGTCACAAAGAGGAAGGTCAAGATCTCTTCTTGCTGATACCAGAGTGTAGGAGAAGAATAATCAGTTCAAGTTGTGACAACCCAGATTCAGGCTGGACATCAGGAAAAGCTTCTTCACTGTCAGAGCAATAGGATAGTGGAACCATCGGCCTAGAGAGGTGGTGGGCTCTCCCGCACTACAGACATTCCAAAAGAAACTGGACAGTTATCTGTGGTGTCCTGCAACAGCAGGGGGTTGGACTCGATGGCCTTCATGGCCCCTTCCAACTCTACTATTCAATGATTCTAAGTACTTGTGAGTGCTATCATAACTCCCCTCAGTCATCTGTTCTCAAGGTTAAATGTGTCCATCCGGTCTCTCCTCATTGGGTCTCGTTTCCAATCCCCTGATTTTGTTGCCCTCCTCTGAAACTTTTCCAGTTTGCCTGCATCCTTCTTAATCTGTGCTGCCTGGAAATGGATGCAGTATTCAAGATGAGGGCAAACTGGAGCTGAACAGAAGGGAACTAGGACTTCACATGATTGGAGGTGCTACTTTGATTAATGCAGTCCAAAATAGCACTTGTCTTTTTTGTAGCCACATCACATTGTTGACTCATAGTCTCCTTCTGATCTGCAACAATTCCAAGATCCTTCTCACTTGAAGTATGGTTGAGCCAAGTGTCACTTTGTCCCGCTTTTAACTACACATTTGATTTCTTTCTTCCTAGGTGCAAAGCCTGGCATTTGTCCCTATTACATTTCATAAGCTTTTTTGTTTTCCAGTCTAGCACTCAGCCTACCAAAATGTTGTTCACTGATTTTTGTTTCTGACTTCCAGGGTACTAACTATCCCACCCAATTTTGTGTCATCTCCAAATGTGACAATCATACCCTGCATCAATATTTGTCTGCAATTTGTATCTCACCCTCAAAAATGTAAAAATTTCAGGCAGTAAAGGCATTTGAATGCCTGCTAGAGTCTGGAAGATACAATCTGGGGAAATTCTGGTCTAAAATTTCAGGGTTTTTTTTTTTTTCATTTCAGGAAGCCGGGAAGTACTTCCTGACAGTTAGAACCCCAAGGGTATGGAATGGGCCTCCATGGGAGGTTGTTGAAACCCCATCAGTGAGAGTGTCCAAGGATAGGCTGAACATGCACATGGTAGGCATGTCATGAACAGAGCTGTCTGCAGCCAGGGGTCAGACTAGATGGCCCGGGAGGCTTCTTCTGACTCATACTGTTTCTATGAAATGAATTTCTCATACATCCTTCTTTTAGTCTCAGTGTTCCTCTGTGACTGTCACACTTTTCAGCTTGAAGACCAGTTTGTCTCAAAGCTGAATGTTCTGGGGTACATGCCAGTGGTGTCCAGGTAGGTCATTCCACATTCTCTCATCCACAACCCACAAACATCTAAGCACACTCGCATATAAAGACACACTAACTCAAGCATCTCCAGACTGATACCTCCCAATACCAGCAATGTGTCCAAGTCCTTTACTCCAAGTCTGGAGTCAAGCCTCAAGTCTTTACTTTCAAGCCCAAATTGAGTCACAAGTCATTGAGAGAAATTTTCGAATAGAGTCTCAAGTCTCAAGAGCCAAATTTAACAGAAAAAAGATGAAGTGTGCAGGGGGAGAGTTGCAAACGCCCCCCATGTTCCCATCTGCACTTCTCTCAGGGATGCATTCAAGTCCTTTACCTCAACCACAATTTATTTAAACAAAGCTGTGCTGCTATTTGAATTTATCATGATTACAATTTAGAAAAACGATTTTCTCGACACGATTGGTCCCCAGCCTGGTGCTGTTATTCTCCTTGGAAATGTGCAGAAGCAGAGCAGAGGCAGCAAGCAGGAGAGGTGCTGCTGAGGAGAGCAAAGCACATCAAAAATAACTGAAGCCTTCCCCCTACACAGGTAGCACCCCGGTTACGGGTGAGTTTTGTTCCTGCAAATCTTAAGTCAAATTTGTAAGTCAGATCTCATGAGCAAGCCAAATGCTTGTCTCAATATAGTACAGGTATGTATTTTACCTTTCTATGCATACAAAACACTTAAGCAACACTTCCATATCCATTAAAACATCCTCAACACAAGACAGCATTGTAATAATGATAACGATACAGCAATAAAATGACTACAGGTACCAAAGAGAATGAGAGAGAGAATCTGGACATATGTGTGTAGGAACACAGTACTGTAAAAGACAAATAAAAGAAAGAGTTCTTGAAACAGTTTAGAACATTCTTTCGAATCAGTGTCTTATAGAGTTAAGCTAGCTCACTTCTTGCATAGATTATTGGAATATGAAGCTTTTTGAGCACTTTTAAGTACTTTGTTCTTTACGTTTGTTCATTTTCTGAATATATTTCTGAGTCACTCTGCTAATTTACAATAAACCAAAAGAAGAATAAAATGCTACAGTTCCAAACAAAACAAAACCTAAAACGAAACAGAGAAAATAATCAGAACTTTCTTTTTATAGAATTGGGCAGTATTTGCAGGGCTGTTGGCCAAGTTGGAGAGGATCAAGCATGACAGATTCTCTCTCTCTCTCTCTCTCTCTCTCTCTCTCTCTCTCTCTCTCTCTGCTGTCAATTCGTCATTTCCCAGTCTATAGTATGGGCAGGCTAAACCTGATCTAGCTCCCCTGTAGCGCTGGCCCTTGTAACCAGGCCCTCAGCAGCTGCAAGGCCATTTATGATGAGAAAAAGAAAATGGTTGCACAAGCAACCCTTGAGGTCTTCTTCAAGAAAGTGACTCCACTGGTACAGCCCCCCACACACATACCTCTCCAGAAGCACAATTAAATCCTGACTCTCCAGCACCAGGTCCATCTCCATCATCATTAGTTAACGTCAGGCTTAATGTTACCTCATGGAATTATGAATAAAGACAGGATTTCAAGCTTTAAAACAACAACAGCAGCAGAGGAGTAGGAAGAAGTCATCTGAGTACCTCTGGTTCCACCCTTCCTAGAAACTGTTTTGCCATGGTTCTGCTTCACCCTTGAGGCTCTGCACAGGCTGCAAAACTCACTGCCTTGGGCACGTTTGACCCAATGCTGTGGAATGAAAAGCCATGAATATATCTAGGGAACCATGCCCCTACTGATGACATGTTGCATACATCCCTAGAGATATCCATGGCTTTTCATTATTAATATTCATATAAGGTTTGTGCATTTCTAAATACGTAACCCAGGGACTACTGATATCACAACCCCTCCCTGCCCCGTGCCCTTCTTCCTTCCTCCCACCATGTCCCACACGCCAAAAAGCAACTCAGTCATAAAAACAATAAAAATCTTGAGTCGAGTTGAGTCATTCGCTCATTGTTCTTGACTCAAGTCCGGGTTGAATTGCTCACATGATTTGAGTCAGACTTGGGAACAAGTCATTCGACTTGAGTCCCCAACACTGCCTGATACACAAACATATATTCAGCTAAATCCAACTTCAGTGCAAGCCTTCCTACTAGCCTAGTCATCATGTAAGCAAGATCTAGCAGGTTCCTCAAGGAACGGGCAGTTAACCATAGCCCCCCAGCTTTACTCACCTAATGTTCACCACACATGAAACATCGAGGTTCTTTTTTAAGCTGCCATAACCCCAGTAGCTTCCACCATAAAGTACCCCAAGGCTGAAGTGACAGGGGACATTAACCGTATCCTTCCAGCCTGTAATGCTAGAACACTGAGAGACACTCTTCTTCAGCACAGGGCAACTTATTTCCCAGTAACTTTCTTTCATCTAAAACATTTAACCTCAAAAACCTTGTAATAAGCACACAGCTTCAGTCAAGAATATATATAGAGTATGTTTTGCTGTAGCAGTATCATGGAAACCAACTGTGAATGAAAGAAAGATATAATAGACTTCACATCATCATTTCTTTGTCTGTATTTCCATTGTTCAAGTCATCCTTGTTCTTATATAAGAACAGCACACTATGAATAGTGACCTTACCTTTCTCCAACTTTTGAACTCCATGTAAATAAGACAAATAATCCACTGGCAGAATTAAATCTATCTAAAGGAAACTCTTTTTATTATGTTCATTTCTGGAAGACAAATTCATGCCAGTTATCCCCAACATCTCATGCTTTCACTGCACTTAGATGAATGAACAAGAGAGGGAAAAATTAATTACTTTCTTTTGGTGACCAACAACAATTATTATGTTAATTCATGCACTCTATCCAAAGGATTTGTGTTCTTCCAGAAGTTAATAAAAATGTGAACTTGCTGTTTCAGCATGCCATCCGTTGTGCATATTCAACTACCTACTTCACCAAGATCCAATCCCAAAAGTTCACACTGAAAACCATTCACCCTTAACACTAAGTAATCATGGATATAGTTTATGGGATAGCTAGCTGCAATATACAGGTGAAACCTACTGCAGTATATCTCCTCTAACTTATAGCCTACAGAAAGCCAATCACCATCACATCTATTTGCATGTTTCTACCTATCATCAAGAGGTAGAAGATTCATCGACTACATAGTCCAGTTCTACAATGCAGTCTTGTTAGTTCCTTGGACAGGGAAGCAAGCCAGGGGGAGTGACGACCAGCACATTTAAAAACTGTAAAACCTACCCAATGTTGTAAGAAATGGATAATCCAAGCCAGACTCATTACAGGAGTAGCACTGGCAAGCTCAGAAAAGGAAATGGCACGGTGTCCTTTGCCAGCTACGATCCAAATAAAACCACTCCGATGTATCATCTCTAATTTATAGCCTACACCTGCTCACAGCCCATAAATGGACCAAGTGCAGTTGGAAGAAGTTGCACAGAATAATAATCATGGCGGTACAGCAAATCCCATATGAGAAATGGCTGTGAAACTGGGGGCTATTTAGAATCTAAGAGATGACATGGTAGCGGTGTACATAATAAAGCACTGTGTGGAGAAGGTGCAGGAGGAGACATGCTTCTCCCTCTCTTGTAAAACCAGAATCTGGGGGCGTCCCATGAAGTGAGTGGTGGGACATGCAGGACATAACAGGAAATACTTCTCCGCACAGCAGCGACTGCAATCTATAGAGGTGCCCACCAACTTGGATCACTCTAAATGGAGATTAGGCAGCTTCACAGAAGATAAGACCATCCACAGCATCACGTCATAAGGACCACATATCACCCAAGTGTCAGAAGAAGCATGCCACTGAATACTAGCGAGTACAGCAGAAAGAGACCGAAACCCAGGGACTAGGTCCAGAAGCAAATGGAGATGCAACTCTGCATCCATATCCAGTCAGTCAACAAGAGTGGAGTCAAAATCCAGTTGCAGAGATGCAGTGTCTGGCACTGGCAAATATATCCCCCATTAACCAGCTTGTGGATTTCCTTAGGAAAACGCTGTAATGCTGAAAGCTTCACAGGCTAGAGATCTGCCTGTAATGGGAATTCTCCATCACAGCATTTTCATGCAGGTAAATATCTGCACCAGTTTACTGCAGCTGTGAAAGCCACACTCCCCAGGAAGGGCCACAGCGCAGCAAGAAAGGTTGCAGCTCAGCGGTAGAGCATATTTATTCATGCATTTGATTTGCATCCTGCCTTCCTACCAAGAAGTTGGCATTCAAGGGGGCTTGCAATCATAAAGAAATAAAAGGGCAATTAAAACAATAATAAAACAAATACATTAAAAGCGCAATTAAAAAGCACAGCAATCTTGTAATACAAACAGTGGCAACCTGCCAGACCCACTCGCAGGATCACGTCTTTCTTAAATAAACCTGCCAGCAGACGGACAGCTGAGAAGGAGTGATTCTCGGCTTCCCCAGCAGAGCGTTCCACAGCCTGGGAGCAGCCTCTGAAAATGCCTTCTCTTGGATCCCCTCCAAGCAAGCTTCCAAAGGGGGCAGCCTTGAGTGAAGGGACTCTCCAGATAGGAGAGCCCGATAGACTTGCATGGGAGAAGGCAAGTCTTAGTCCCACATCATGTAGGACTATAGAAGTCACAACCAGTACCTTGACTTCTGTCTGGAAACAGACTGGTAGCCCTTGATCCTCATTCACCCTGTAACCAGCCCCGATCAACAGCCTGCCTGCAGAATTCTGGCCTGGATGCAGCTTCTGAAAACTTTGGGAAGATAGCCCCATGAAGAATGTGGAAATGGGATGTAACTAAGGTGTGTGTGGAGTCTGTAGGAATGGGTACAGCTGGCACACTACCTCATCTTTGAAAATGCACTCCTCTCTGTGGACAAGACCTGGGCACGCAGGTAAAGGACCAAGACCAGGAGCACATCACACCCTGCACCTGAGTCTTCAGAGAACTGGAATCCCCATTGAGCCCCAGCTGCCTGATCAGACTAACCAGCAGCACCTCTGTCCAGATCACATGTGGAGAGTCCAGATTCAATGCATGGCATCTCCAGAAGGGAAAGGTGCTTGCCTGAACTCCTGGGGTGCTGCTGCTGGGGTGTAGGAAGTCCTGAGCTAGATGGGGCCAACGGGCCAACCCAGAATATGGCAGCTCTCTATGCACCTTGTAAGGCAGACAGAGGAAAAAGTGGCAGTTTGGTTCAGCAAACGACTTTTCAGCAGTCCCTCAGACCCAAAGGAAGAAATATGCAATGGGAACAGCTTTTTTCTGTATTACTTTGTTAGAAAAACATTTTCAATTCCCTGTTTACCAGTTAAGACTTTCATCTTAGGGTGGTGGGAGAAGAGGTGGGTGGAAATGAAAAATATAGTAAAGCTAAGATGCATTAATAAAAGTTCCAAAAATGGCTACAACCGAAGAAAGCAGTTTTCATCTTGTGCTCAATCTTTGATGAAACTTTTTAATTGGTTACTATCGTCCTGGCTTGATATTAATCACAAAGACAATTTTATAATGACCAGATATGGATCTTTATGTTCTTAAGGGAAACAAAGTAACAAAGAAATTCTATTAATATATTTACAGACGATAAGATAAATTAATGTAGCAAGGAGTTTCTTGAGACTGTGCAGCCTGTGGATAGTTCAAGGTTGTGAATGTTCTCTCTAGCTCCCTTTTTAAGCTAAATTATTTGTAAACCAAATAAATAAACTAATACTTAAATTTCTTACATTTCTCTCCTAAAATGCTGGCCATTTTTAAAGCTTTCTTAATAAGAATGCACTTATTAAATAAATACATTTATTTCTGGAAAAGCTTATTTTCACAGGAAAATATTTAGCACACACGAGGTCCCAAGGTCAAATAAATTCAGTAACAATACCCATTCATCCCACATTAGTCCTGATGTAAAGGGAGGGAGGGAGAAGAAGAGAGGCAGGGAATAAAACTTCCCTTCTGATACACTAGTTTTTACTACATGTAGGATGTAATTTTACTACATATAGGGTGCAATTAGGACTGTGCCATTGCTAGTTGGAGGCCTTGGAATTCAGAGGCTTCCAAGATTCCTATGCTCTGCTGGGCCAAAGTTGGTAGGACAAGATGCGTGGTGGAAGCAAGCTGTCCCGTTGGTTTTTTTTTCCCCTTTTGCTACATGGGCTTTTCAATATCCTCTCCTCTCTGGTCCAAGCAGAAAATGGATTCACTCCTTGAAGGAATTCACAGCCTTCAGTTTAGAAGAGCTGAACAGAGCTGTGAAGGGCGGCCCATTTCAGAGGGCACTCATTCACAGGGTCACCCAATGTCAGAAATGACTTGACACCGCCTGACAACAAATCATCTCTGGTCTTTGTCCCTCCCTGCCCTCCAGAACACCTCCTTTTCGCTTCTCCATGGCTTATTTTCTTACTCTGGAAAAGTATCAGCAGAATTTCTCCCCATGCTGACTGTGAGGGACTCAGATCTTCATCTCCTGTAGGTTTTCTGAATCATTCAAGGGGAGAAACATATTCTAAAGTCTTTGGATGAAAGTTTCGTAGAAGATTATCCTCCTATGAACAATAAATTTGCACTTACATGGTGACACAATAAAAATTCAGGGAGGATTACATACAGGGAGAGTTATTTATTGATTTACAAGGCAAATAGAAGATTTAAAAAATGTGACTCCTGGTCACCACAGTCCAGAATTCTGCCAGATTTCTCTCTCATGTCATTCTGGCTTGTGAAATTCCAAAGGCAGCTCAACAAAGACTAGCAGAATGTTTTCACAGTTGCTCTGCCTCACCTAGCTCCATCTTCTCCACCCTTACAACATTGAGTACTGGTTCCAAGCAGGGCCAGTTTCAGGTTAGACATGTGCCTTGATCACTGATAGCGCATCCAGTAAAAAGATTTTATAGAATTAAACTTCTAAGACTTAATGCTTTGAAAAGTTTTCTTAGATTTTAAAAAAATGTTGAAGCTTAAAGTATCGCACATTTATAAATGTTCAGATTTTGAAACATGAAAAAGTCCAGCACGAAATGCCCATTTCAATCACAGATAGGAGCACGTGACTGTGCCACTTAAAAATTGAGCCAGGGCCGATCAAGACCAATGCCAAACCTCAATGGGGGAACATGGGCCAACGCTCAGCATCTATATTCCCCAGCCAATCAATCTGCATCAATGAACTAACACCACAGCTTGTTTCCCTGATATCTGGTCTCAGCTGATCAATAAACTTTGCCTCTTTAATCATTCTTCTTTGGAGATGCCATTCAATTGAGTGCACAGAGAGCTACGCTGTGGCTACTCTGCAGAGTCTGTCCTGCTCATAAGAAAGGACCAAGGTAGAGCATGTCCTTGCATTCATTATGCTGCTCATTAGCCAAGGATTCTCTGTGTCATTTTAGAAGGGAGCCTCCCATTGTGACATTGCAAAAGGAATCACATTCCAAGCACTCCATTCTGCAAATAACATCCTTAACTTGCTCTTATTGGAGGGCGGAGAGAAGGGTTGAAGGTCCTGAGCATTAATCCATGTTCTGCCGCTGAGGTTTGGCTTTGTTCCTGATTGGCCCTGGATCAGCTGCAGAGCTGGGCTGCAACATACTCCTGTTTGTGATGGAAGCAGCTGTTTTATATGATTTTTCAAAATCTCTCTCTCGCTTTTTCTCTCTCTATTTGTGGATAGAACTCGACATTATACATTTTAAAGGCACGTTTATTCTATGCTTGTTGTAAGCTACCTAGAGATTCCTGTTGGACTAGTGGGTGTCATATAGATCCAACAAACAAACAAACAAACAAACAAACTTGTTTATGTTAATGTTTAAATTGTTAAATCTATCCAAATTATGCACTGGATGCAGTATTGGTGGCTATTTTGCTTGTTATTTAGAGAACTGGATTATGTACACTGCATCACTGGTGTATTGGCAGATTTCAAAGGCCTTCACAGTTATGGGTTATTTGACCCTTCCAGTGAAAGACCATTTTTACTTTTGGAGCAGTTTGATCATTCAGTTCTAATAAACAGAGAATCAAGGCCAGTTGGTAGGTAAAATCTACTTGTTCTGTTGCAGAAGAAAAAATAAATTATACTTATTTATTTAAGTATTTATTAGATTTATATCCCACTTTTTTCCCTTTTTCTTTTAAAGAACTCAAAATGCGCTACATCATTCTCCTCCTGCTGCTCTTAGTCTTATCCCCACAACAACAACCTTGTGAGGTATGCTCTGTGACTTGCCCAATGTCTGTGACTTGCCCAAAGTCACCCAATTGGCTCCAAGGGTGAGCAGGGATTAGAACCCAGATCGCCTGAGTCTCAGTCCCGCACTCTTAACCACTACACCACACTGGCTCTCTCTACTTAATTTTGAGAATGGACTTTGAAAGGTAATCCTAGAATGTGGTCATGAGTTTGGAAAGACTAACTCTTTTCTCCCTTCTCCTCCTTCTCCTCCCCTTCCTTCTCCTTCTTTAATGAGACTCATATTCAAAACCCTGCTGGTTGAACAGATGGCAAGATAGAAATGCGTAGACTGGCAGAGCGAGTCCTGAACGTCCTGCAGTCAGAGGCATGTTGTGAAGCCCAGGAAGCTTTAAACATTATTCTGGGAGGGACTTCCATGTTGAGTAGAGTGGCGCTTGAGCACCTCCGTGTGCGAGAGAGAGAGAGAGAGAGAGAGAGAGAGAGAGAGAGAGAGAGAGAGAGAGACTCTTTGTCTTTCATGGAGTCTTCTGTGGTACAGCCAAGCACTTTCAGACCCTGGAAGTAACAGCCTTATGGGATTCCACTTTAGAGGACCATCTCATCTGTGATGCACACAGCTAACATTTATCTGGCCTCATCCCCATGCATTACGTGTGCTTCCACATTTATTAAACATCAAAACAATAAAACAACAACAAAACCATTGCAAAGCCTGACTACTCCCTATTTCTATCACAGCACTATCACCACTAGAATTAAAATGGGCTTTGCTGGCGCCAGTCTCTCTGGCGCTTCCTTTGGGTGGGGGCCTCAAGGCCCAGCCTTGGCTTTGCCACTCATTGGCTGCCTTGGACTGACACTCCCCAGTATTCGAGTCCATCCCATCTGTTGTACCCACATATTTTTTCCAGAGGAGAACCACACAAGCATCCAGGGTTCCCCCTTCACCGTGATCCCAGACAGCAGTCCTGGGACCATAACCAAGGATAATTGCTGTTGGAACTCAAACCTTTATTACAAGCACAGTTCGCTCCTGGGATGGGATCTGCCTGGCCCACACAATTGATATTATTTTTGACTTATCTTCTAGGAAACTCCTCTCCCCCATCCCTCCACTCTCAAGACCGACCTCTCCTGTTGTCACTTAATATGGTTGGTCATGCCCTTCCCTATTCCTGCTAGAACTCTAACACTTGTTTGTGTAATTAAGCCTAATTTGGGGCGTTGCAGTTGAAAACAGCCTCTTTACCGAACAGGCATCAATTCATCTTCTTTCCTCCCCCCTCCCCCCTCCCCCCTCCCCCCCTCTCTTTCCAAGAGAGGCAAACATATTGATTTTTGAGACTGCTCTAGAGCGGTGGGTATTCCAGCTGCTATGGCAACCAGGGAGCCCAGGAACATGGCTTTGTGGTGTACACAATCGAGTGTCAGCCAGAGGCACGAGAACGGCAACAAGTACCTCCTTAATTGGTATTCTAGCGATACAGATGGTTCAGTAGCACTTTGATATTCTTGCTGCCGACTGACCAAGATTCGGAGAGTGTTGCTAAGTGTACCTCTCCGGAAGGCACGGGACAGCAAGCAGTGTAATCCTAAGAACCATCTGGGGCAGCACTGACGTTCTTACAGCTGCTGTAGCTGCGGAAGCAGACGTGCAAGGCCCGTCTCCTTGGACCGGCGTGTTGTGGACCTCACCTGGAGTGGCGGCAAGAGACTCATCCACAGGGCAAATGATGCCAGGAAACTGGCCTGCCCCATGGAGGCAGTCACGGTGGGGAATGGCCAGACTCTCATTCGGGTGACTAAATTGGACTGGGCTCCAAGGGTCTGCTCCATGACAATGGAGCTCTGCCATAAGGACATGACTGTGCCCTAGTGGTTAAAGCTATGTGTACTCATCGAGCTGATTTCCCCTTCGTGCTGATTTACACTGGCTGCTCTGTCTCTCTTTCCTCCCCTCCCCACCTCTAATTGTTACTCTTCAAGTTAGAGTCCTGCACTGGGCCTGATGGCTTATTGATCCAGCCGTCCAGCCATCCTCCCTTTCCCTCTCCTCTATTGTTCTGAATAGAATGTATTCATACCCACTCTGTAAGCACTTTTTCTTATCCTGCTGGATATGTCCGCATTTTTCTCAGTGCAGCTTGGCATGATATCGGCTGCATCCGTGCACCACAGCAAGCAACCTTGCATGGTTACCGTGGTTCATTTCTTTCTGTAACCACAGTCTACCCAAAAGATGACTGAGTGATTTCCACATCATCATGGTTCCATCCTCCCAGCCCCTTCCTCCCATTGTTGGCATTTATGCCATCAGCCACGATGCACGAAAAAAGGTGGATTGCTCCCTGCCCATGTCGTCTGCCTCCTCCTCATTGTTCCAGAAATAAAGGCTGGATGGTTGGAGGAGCTCCTGCAGTTGCCACTCTTTCCAGGGGACTCTGTGGTAGATGCATTTTAGGACCAAGGATTCCGTGATCTTGGGTTCGTACAGCACAGCAAGCCATGATGGTAGGGAGAAACCACAGAAGAAACTTTTCTTTCTTATCTTATCTAAAGACCATGATGAAATACTACAAATGAGATTGAACAACCTGACAGACCAACAATATTTTAAAAAAGGAAGAAAGAAAAGAAAAACCATGGTTTGTTGTGTTGTCTGAACCCAGACATTGTGTTATGCAATGAATGTCCATGGAGGGGCCTGTTTTTTCTCAGCATTTGTGCTTTACACTCTTTGTTGGTTATCTAGTGAATCTATTTGGCCTCAGCACCCAACCCATCTCTCCTTGGCGCTCCACCTGCTGCTACATTTCCCATGTTTGTGGCACCCCTTCAAAGACGTGAGGGATATTCCCCTCCATTTCCAACACCCCAAGAACGCTGCAACTCCTTATGGATGTGAAATGAGTCCCAGCTCTGGCCGTGGTACTTCTTGAAATCCTCTCTTCTACCTCTTTTGCCGTGGGCATAGCAAAAGAGCTGGCACCCTCCTATGCACCCTCTGGAGCAACAGAGCTTGGCATTGCTCTGTGCCAACCTTTGGCTGAAACACAGCACATCTGAGTGCAGTGAATGAAGCCAGTGGATTCAGTCACCAAAGTGTCTTCAATAGGATTTCAGGAAGGCCTACTTTAGCACAGAGAAAAACTGACAAAGTCTGATACAAATGCAACGCTGTAGTAGCACTGGGGCCCAAGCACCCCTTTAAAGCAAAGAGCAGTTATTTCCCACCACAAAAATTAATCATTAAAATAACATAAAATAGGGCCTTTAGTTTTCTGTAAATGCAGCAAATTAGCAACATTAAGATTTATGGTATTAATTAACTTTATATGAAGATCTAATCTCACCATAAAATGGCTGCTCGTATCCCAGAAGGGTGGCATCCTGTGGAGAGTGAAGGCTCAAACGTTAACACTTTAGTGGGAATGTCCTCATTTACTAACACACTTTCCGTGATGTAAATTGTTTGACTGCAGCATGAGGCCCAAGGGAAAGTACCTCTTCGGGGTAAACAGGTTTATTTTAAGCACAGCATGTTTCTGTACTTCACATTGGAAGCAAAGCTCATGAGATCCCATTTGGACCTTCATTTCTATTAGTTGCAATGGATGGGACTTACTCTAGTCTGGAATATTGTTGCTTCCTCACTGGTGTGCATTCCCTTAGGCCAGGTAGCCACGAAATCTATTCTGTACCACTGTGATGTGTCCAGGAGCCTTTTTTTCTTATCCCTTCTGGTATTAAAACCAAAAAGGCTAGGCCCAGAAAATCAGCGCTGTTGCTTGGAACAAGGAGAACAGGAACACATGCCATGCAAGGTCATCTTCTCATTGCTCCCCACTTCCTTTTGGCCATCTGTGCAATGCCAGGAAGGAAGGCTAGTCAACTGAAGCATCTCTTCTTAGACATACCTGCCCGAACCCTAAGGTCATCATCAGAGGTCCTTCTCCTGGAGCTACCTGTGAAGGATATAAGGAAGGTGGCAACCAGCTTCCCAGAGAAGTGAGCCTGGTGTCCAACACTCTAAAACTTTTGGTGCCAGGCTGAAACCCTTTTTTATTTTCTCCGCATGTTGATGGTTGAAATGTATATTATATTTTATCTATTGTGGTACTGTGGATTAATTATTTAATTACTATTATTGCTATCGGTTGCATATTCTGTTCCTTACTGTTATGAGTTGTATACTTTGTTTTTATTGAAGGATGGTTGTGAAATTGTTTTTGGTTTTATCTTATTGTGATGTTGGGTTTTGTTATAGTTTAAATGTTTGTGAACCATCCAGACAGCTGACTGGCTATAGGCACAGTATAGAAATGTTTTGAATAAATAAAAACATGGAAATGATCTCCTTAAGGCTTTTGTAGATGCTGTTTCTCAGCAAAGAACATTGGTGTGGTTGTTTAATGATACTGATAAAAAGCTACCAATTCTAAAAGCATATAAAGGGTGAAACTGTCCAAATGTTTGATGCTTTTATCAAAACTCAGGTGTTCAAATGCAAAGGGGAACTGAATCTTGTACCTCTACAGAAGAGGGACCTTCACCAGGTGTGGAGAGTATGAGTGGTTGTTCTCCCCAGTGAGCAAAATACCTAGACAGAAAAGGTAGCACTGGCTATGTATCTGTGTGTTGGTTTGGACTGGGCTGGGATGACCAACACATTGAGGACTCAAAGCCCTCTTCAGATGATACCACTCTCATGGCAGAAAGTGAAGAGGAACTAAAGAGCCTCTTGATGCAGATGAAGGAGGAGAGCGCAAAAGTTGGCTTGAAATTCAACATTAAGAAAACTAAGATCATGGCATCCGGTCCTCTCACTTCCTGGCAAATAGATGAGGAAGAAATGGAGGTAGTGATAGATTTTATTTTCCTGGGCTCCAAGATCACCACAGATGGGGACTGCAGCCAAGATATTAAAAGATGCTTGCTCCTGGGGAGGAGAGCTATGGCAAATCTAGACAGCATACTAAACAGCAGAGACATCACCCTGCCAACAAAAGTGTGTATAGTCAAGGCTATGGTTTTCCCAGTTGCAATGTATGGCTGTGAAAGCTGGACCATAAGGAAGGCTGAGTGCCAAAGAATTGAGGCCTTTGAATTGTGGTGCTGGAGCAGACTCCTGAGAGTCCCTTGGACCACAAGGTGATCAAACCGGTCAGTCCTAGAGGAGATCAACCCTGACTGCTCTTTAGAAGGCCAGATCCTGAAGATGAAACTCAAATACTTTGGCCGCCTAATGAGAAGGAAGGACTCCCTGGAGAAGAGCCTAATGCTGGGAACAATAGATGGCAAAAGAAGAAGGGGACGGCAGAGGATGAGGTGGCTGGATGGAGTCACTGAAGCAATTGGTGTGAGCTTAAGTGGACTCTGGGGGATGGTGGAGGAGAGGAAGTCCTGGAGGAATGTTGTCCATGGGGTCACGATGGGCCAGACGCAACTTCGCGACTAACAACAACAACAATCCAATTTAGCCAGATTGAACCATCCAGACTAAAACGGTACTTGGACAAAATCTGTGATTAAAAAAATACACGTTTCTGATTTTGCCGTATGATTTGCAGACCCAATGCATTTGACAGCCTGCATTCATTTGAAAAAGGCATATTAAAACCCATGTGTCTTAACATGTTCATGAATGTGCTTTAAACACTGAGAGAAAAAGGCATGCATTAAAAAAAAATGGAAAATGCACACAAAATGTGCATGGATTTTCACGCCCACAGAAAACAATAAGGCTCACAATCTCATCTGACCTTAAGTAAGAACAGGCTTTGGGATGGAATTCAGAGAACTTCAGCTAGCTCAGGATTTCCTGCTTTGCATATTGCTGTTCTGATCAGCCCTACTGTGAACGCCAAAACCTTAAGCATCGCCATCTGCTTTTGTCTGGTGCTAGTGTTGCTCCAGCTGCAAATCCCAGCCCTGGTTCCAGGAACTAACTTTCAGTTTTCAGAACACACATTTCAGCGCGAAATGTTCAGGTTGCACATGGCACTTGTCAACTCGCACTGCATTTCAGATTCCCTCACACCTCTCCAGCCTCCACGGGATGTGCTGTTGTGTGAATCGTGGTATCATCAGTCGCTGGATCGCATTATGGGAGTTCAAGGGTTTAATAATGGATTGCCTTAGAAGTGTCATTGTGCTGATGTAACATTTTAGAGTCCACCCGAGTCAAATCCCCAAGCGAGCTGGCATTCATCAGTTTTGCTTCACAGAGACAGATCAACTGAAGTGTTCGTCAGCAGAGTACCTGACCCATAATATATGGGCAATTTGCACCATTTTCTAAATGACAGTCTTTTACTGAATTTTGTTTTAAAGTGTAATGTCAGATCCTGAGATGCTACAATATAGCTGTCATTACAGCATGTAAGAATACACTCTTCCCAAAAACTCTACCCAGGTCCGGGTGACTGACAGGGTGGCTTGTCAGATTTCCCCAACGCTGCATCCTCCACTCTTCTGGTTTATTTATTCGGGGTATGATTTTATGATTTCTCCTGCCCTCCACACAGGACACAAATAGGCTTACAAAGAACATTTAAATTGTCAACAAACAGTGCTGGGGACTTGAACTGAGTGACTTGCTCCCAAGTCCAACTCAATTCTCATCAGAGACTTGTCTTGGACTTGACTCAGGAGCAAGAAGTGATTCAACTCGCGATTTCTGCTGTTTTATCTTTGAGTCACTCCGGGGCTTCCCATCTGCATCGGATGTGCGGCTGGGAATCCTGGGTGGTCTTGGGGGAAGGCACCTGGAATGGGCTGGAAGATGGACACAGACACAGTGGAGGCAAGATGAGGGAGGCCAGAAAGAAGGAGTGGCTTAGGGAGGAGGATGTTGCAATGGGGGAAGGCAAGGCAAGGCAAGGCGCCAGCTCTTCCTTTTGGAAAAAGGGAGGTAGTGGGAGGGATGGACAAGGAGTGGGGGGTGACAACAGGGGAAAGGAAAAGCAAGGTTTCAGCCTCTCTTTCTGGCATGGGAGAGTACAACCCCCCCCCCCCCCCACATGCTTCACCACCACCTCCCTGTTCTCTCAAGAAGAGAAGATTGAGAAGAGACTCAGGACTTGACTTGGAGATTTCTTGCAATGCCTTGAGACTCAGTGCGGACTTGAGAGTAAAGACTTGTGACTTGATTCAATACTTGGAGTAAAGGACTTGAACACATCACTGTCAACAAGTAAAGCAGACTGAAAACCACCAAAGCCATCTAGCAAGCAACCTTCAGTTTCCCAAAGCTCTCCCATTTCCACCTAAAAACTAGTAAAAAAAGGAAGATGAGCCATCCTTTCAGGGTTTGGCGAGGTTTACCTCTGGATTTTCCCACAATCTGTATAATAAAATGAAGTTACAGGTAAAAACCCTTAACAATAGAAACACACGGCTAACTAGGGATGTGAGGAATCAGTCCGGGGATGGGACTCTGTCGGATTCCCTGGGCTTGGTCTCTGGACTTGGGTCCACTTTGCAGAGGCCCAGCATCTGAGCTGCAGTGCATTGACTTTCAGTACTTTGGGTGCCATATGCCAGGAAATTATTTTATTTATTCATTCATTCATTCCTCTAAAGCTTTTCTATGGCTTCCCATCACAGACCTCTTGGGACGGTTTGCAACAACTTTAATAAAATAGTATAAAACTAGAAGTAAGAGTAAGAATAGCACAGCATCCAAGTTAGGTATAAAACCACAAATTAAAACAAATTAGCAATCAACACAATGGGAGAATAAAAAAGGTTTTTTTTGTTTTTTGCTTCCCCACCCCAAACACCAAAATATCTGCGTGTGGTCCTGATCAGCTGAGTAATATCAGCATACCCAGTCTGTCCTTTATCCTTGCCCAATGCCAAATTCCTAGCTCTTGTCCTTCAAAATATTATGGAATTTCTTCTCAGAAGATAGAAGGTCAGTTCAACTCTACAGGTCATTATTTCCTAACATATGTACACCTTGATGATGAAGCAAACATTTATACTAAGATATGCAAGAACTGATTAGTTTTTTGCAAAGCGTACTGGGCTTTTCAGTTCCAGACATGGCTTGCTGAAACAGGAAGTTTGCTCCGGGGATTAGAGTGGAGCACTGTGTTTATCCTTCACCACATAAAATTTTTGTGTATGCAGCAAAGAGGGGAATGTGCAATTTCAGTCAAAAGAAGCCTGGGATGAATGATGCAGGCAAAGTTGATTCATGGTTGGAAGAACTGCCTTGCCAGCCATTTGAGAGACTCATCTTTCTTAAGGCGCACTGCTTTCTAGTCTTGCTAGCGCAGAATGACTAAGCCCGAGCAAGCAGTGTGTTGTCACAAGACTGTTGACTCAGGAATGACTCCATTGACTCTGACAGGACTGTGCCCATGTGCACGCCCCTGCACCTATTCAAAGCAAGCTCCCAAAGGATGAGAGATGCTGCAGCACCAACACCAGCCCTGCAGTGACATAAGGGACATCGATACAGAAGCAATTGCTGCCTTCTCCCACATGGCCATCCCATTGACCCCGTCCCAAATATTGTCTGAAATACTTGCATTCAAAGCTGCATTGAACATAGGAACATAAGGAATGCCATGCTGGGTAGGTCAAAGGTCCGTCTAGTCTAGCAAGCTGTACACATGGCGGCAAACCAGCTGGCCACAAGATCCTCCAAGCAGGATGGGTGCAAGACCTCCTCCTGCCCAGCTCCTCAGCAACTGGTGTGTGCAGGCAGGCCACCTGGCCAGCAAGGCTAGCAGCCACAGATAGCCTCCCTTCTCATGAAGCTGTCCAATCCCCTTTTAAAGCCACCCAGATTGGTGGCCATCACCATTTCCCATGGCAGCAAATTCCATAGTTTAACTGCATGAAGAAATGTTTCCTTTTATCTGGCCTAAACCTCCCACCAATCAGCTTCATGAGATGGCGCCAGGTTCAAGCGTCGTGGGAGAAAAATGCTTCCTTCTCTACTTTTCCCCCACTGTGTTATTTTATACACCTGTCTTCTCTTCCCGGCCCTTTTTCTGAGCTGAACATTCTCAACTGACATGGCTGCCCTTCATACAGGAGCTGCTGCAGCCCCTGCTCATTTTTGCCACCTTTCTCCGTGCTTCTTCCAGCTCAGTAAGGTGATCAGAACTGAGCACAATATTCCAATTGCGGTTACACCATGGATTTGTATAAGGAAAGCACTTGGGGCACTTAGGGCTGAATTGCCGGCTTCGTTGGGGGTTATTGCCATTTGGGGGCTGAAGCAGAACCGGGTGCAAGACCTTCCCTTCCGATGTGACTATGGCTGGAATACAGAATGCTGCCATTTGCCGAGACAGACCACTGGTTCAGCATTGGCGACTGTTCCCGAAGCAGGACGGACTCTCCTGATTCCAAACGGGTGCCATGTGCAGGCTTGCCTGGGACCACCAGGGACAGAACTGGGCACATGGTGCGTCCATCCCTGAGCTGTGGCTAGTTATGAAGTGCGACCCCTTCTCAGTTAGACTCGAACGGAAACCACCATTCCACGGAATACGCTTTCACAGGCTTTGCTCACTCTTTGCTAGTCTCTGTGCTTCTAGTAGAAGCAAAGCTCTGTTTCAGGTACCCTAATCTTGGCCAAAGCTGTAATCATAACACAGGCGCGTGCTTTCCACTTTGAATAATCGCCACAGTGTGTAAGAGAGCCCTCTTGCCCTTCTTTTCCACATTGCTAGGGATGTGTGAACTAGCTAAAAAAGAAAAGCTTGCCAAACTTCTACACATCATTCCAGCACAAGCTCTTTGTTTTTTGTTTCTGCATGAAAAACTGTGTATATTTCAGTTATATTTTCCAAATGAACATATCAATGGTCCACCTTTACAGGGCACTCATTTTTTAGTGTGTGCATTTTCCCCATGATCCCATTATATTTGGGCCGATTCGTCATAGGTACTCAGTTGGAAATGTGTGGAATTTTGAAATGTATACAATCTTCTCCCATGATTAATGAGAGTTTGCAAGTTGGATGGTGTGCAAATTACTTTACAAGGTTGGAAGTTTAGGAACTTGGGCTGCAGATTGTGCTTGAATTCATGTTTGGTCCAGAAAGTATTGCATTACATAAATTCCCTGTCAAAAACAAATGGGAACAAATGTCTCAGAAGTGTCTCTAGGTCTTGGAAGGCTGGCGTTTGCCACTCTTGTCCTGCTCAATATCTGTTCTTTATCAAACAGCCTCTCAAGTGAAGTTGCCTGGAGCCATCGCTGTAGCATTTATGGAACAACATCCTGTGTTCCCGGCCAGCATATATATGTTGCAAGTATGTAAAAAAAATGCATGTGTGTTTCTCGGCTGAGTCTGAAGGCTGGGGATGTGACAGCTGTACGCAGCACTGATTTTGTGTGACTGCCTTTGCAATCTTCGCGCCTGTGCAGATGTGCAAAGGAAGACAAGTGGAGAAAAAAGGCCTCGGCCATATCCCATGGGGATCCCTCTCTGTGTGGGAGCTGTACATACATGGGGAATGATTGAACCACAGATCACTTTTCAGAAATAAAATATGGAGAATTTTCATTCATTGCATCCCATCATCTAGCAGTCCTTTGGGGAATTCTATAAATCATGCTTTAAAAATCAAAATACAATTAGAGTATATCACTTAGAATACACGCACATGCGCACATGCGCACACGAGTCTATCTTTTATGGTTATGTTCACTGAGACATTATATTCATCTGATAATTTATCACTGTCTGCTGAAAACTCTGCTGAGTTGTTGGGGAATTAGGCAGAATATGCATTCATATAGGGAAGTTTTTCTCTCCGGAGAACTACATTTTTCATCATATCAGATCTGTAATTTGTGCAGGCAAGACTAAACAATGTATTAGAATTCTGTGGCTCTCTTCAATGCCTCTTATCAGCTTGGTGTGTTTTATTATGTGCATAACATCCAGATTGCATTCTCTGAGAAGTCAAGTGGAAGCTATGCAAGTGTTTCAGTGCTTCGACTTGCGATAAAAGATAAATATGGTTGCTGGATTTTTTTAAAAGCAGGGATAAAATGCAGCATAACTTTACCTTTTCCCATAACTTTATAATGGATCACAGCCAAGCTTCATCCCAAGTCAAGCATTTTTTTAAAATGTTCATTGATTTCAGTTGTGGACAAGCACAAAAAGAAGCATTTGAAATACAGATTAATTGCAGGTGTTATGAATTTCATGGACTTCGAGAGTCACCAAGAAAGATGTATTAAAGAGAATGTCTAAAATCAAGAAATTATAAAACATAATTGCAGAAAACTAGAATCCTGTAGTCATTTAATGAAAAATGAACAAATATAGATGGTTGCAGGTTTTTTCTCAAGGTAAAAACGTGTAGGAAGTTCTTAGCTGAAAGACCTTAAAAAGAGGCTTTGGCTAATACAATATCAATGGCTTTGACTATTGCATGGTATAGAAATGACATAAACAAGAATAATAATGCAGAAGAAACTGAAATTTTGAAAGAGTTTGCATACATTGCTCAGTCATAAGTTGAAATGGAGATTCAAGCCAAGAGATTTGGATGGACAAGAATGACGGAACTAGGAAAGACCATCAAGTATAAAGATATTTCAACTAGAGACCAAGGTCAAGATCAGCCACACTGTTATAGTCCAATTACTATGTATGGATATGAAAGCTGGACAGGAAGAAAATGGCTGTGATCAAAACATGGTGCTGGAGGAGAGCTTAGCAAATATCCTTGACTGAAAGAAAGATGAACCTCTGGTCTTCGATCAAATCGAGACCAGCACTCTCCCGAGAGGCAACAATGACAAAACTGAAGCTGCAGTACTTTGGGCACATAAGAGAAGATGAGACTTACAGGAGAAGACAATCGCGGTTGGGAGAGCTGAAGGCAAAAGAAGTAAACGGAATCCAAATAGAAGGTAGATGGACTCCATAAGGGAAGCCACGACCTTGAATTTATAAGAGCTAAGCAAGGAGAAGACGTTTTGGAGGGCTGTCCTTTGAGTTGTTGTATGTCAAAGAAGGCTTGATGGAATGTAACAACAGCGATAGTAACAACAATAACCAATCATAAGCATGATCACAATCACAATCATGATTTAGAGAAGACATATCTACAGACTAGGAAGCCCATCTTCTGAATAAGATAGATTTTAATGGGGAAGTTTTGAACCCGTATAGCTCTTCCACTGAAATCAAAAGGCATAATCTTGCCACAGGTATCCTCTTTAAAATCTCATTCATTGCAATGGAAGAGTTAGGCATACTCTTAATCCAGTCTACTCAATGGGTTGGATCCTGCCTGATTCATAATAAGAGTAGACCTAATAAAAAGTACTAACATGAAGTACAGAGAATGCATTAACTAACAGAGAGACCCCCAGACTTTGCTTGGTTGGGAACCATCATCGTTCAGATTCCTACCTCCAAGGTCAGAGCCAGCATTCTGTCTTCAGAGATGGAAACTGGACCTCAAAGCCTTCTCCCAGTCAGTGAGGGAGTATCTGCACTGGCTGCTCTCCAAGATCAGGCAAATGACCTCAGAGAGGGGTAAGGGAAGGCGGGTGGAGCAGCCAGGAGCAACGGAGATAGAAAGCATACTAAAGACTTTCTGTCCTTTCCCCCCACGCTGAAGCAATGTTGCTGGACCACTGAAAAGAGCCATTTAGTGGCAATGCAAGGAAGACAGCGTGGCCGTGTGAAGGTCACCTCCACCAGCGTGGTCTTTAGGATCATAACTGTTGAGCAAGTAAAAGGTTGCAGCTCTCTGTCTGTTCAGGTTCACAAGGACAAAACCACAGCAATGCACGACCACTCTAAAATGGCAACAGCCACCGAAATTCAGCAATTAGCAGAACCCTCAACCCGCAGGACATGCTGTCCTATGCTAAGCATGCATTCCTTGCCGCATGAAAGCGGTGCAGTGTGCTGAAAACCAGGGAATAAATGTGGAGCCTTTATTTCTGGAAGAAGAAGAAAATAGATATCTCAGCGAGGTTAGTAAGTTAATATTTTTCCCCTGGAAAAGGAAGAAGAAATGGGGAGAAACAAAGACAAAAACAGGAGAAGGAAAGAGAGGGGAGAGGAGGGGAGGGAGAGGGAGAGAGAAAGGTCAAGCGTGGTAATTAAAGTGCAAGAGTTCAAGTGGATAATTTGTTCCCCCATTAACTTTGTAATGTGGAATTGTTTCATCTTTTAAATGTAGCAGTGTGCCTGTGGTTATTTCTCTCACTAGCTCTCTTTATGAACCAGAGAGAGATTCAGCTGGAAATGGGACATCAGACAGTTTCCCCTCTGCTTTCTCCAGAGATGGGCTTTGGCTTTATTCTCTGAGCTAAATTGACTGCCCAGGTGGTCTTCCCACTATTCACTGGACTACATAAATTTACTCCTCTCTTCAATACTCACTAAGCTTGCAACCCTATGCATTGTTACCCAAAAGTAACTTACATTGAATTTGATGGGGCTTCCTTCTGACTGGTCCAGTGGAACGTTGCACCATAGATGATGAAGACACAAAGCAGAAGATCCTTACTCAGTTCCTAATATATTTATCGCAGACTTTGCATCATGCTGCACTATCTTGTTCTTCTTTCTCACCTAAAGTACTGTACAAAGCTAATTCAGAAATATCCTATACAGCAAAGCCACTGACTTCCAACCCAAAGGGCAGCTCATTAACAATATTAAAACACGTAAAAGCCACAATTTTCTGTATAAAACCTATGTTGACTGCCAAAGATAAAGATGTTGCACTCTCATCAAATTCTCCATTATTTTGACAGGTATTCCTGTCAAACAAACCAGGTAGTAATTAATTGATCATTCCGTTTGTCTTTAAGGCCTTTCAAATGGAAGCTTTCTTCATCTCTTCTGGAGTTGCCCCATGGTTCTTGTTTTCATCAAGGGCAATCTAGGGAGGTGAGTTGGGGACACTGACTGAAGACTCCCTGGTAATGTATAGTGAGGACCTTAGTTTCCCAGCATCCCTCAATGAATGAAGTGAAGTCACGGAAAGGAACATGCTCAAGATAACACATCACAGGGGACAATGGTGTTCAGATGTAGGCCAGGAACACCCACTGATCACAAGGTTGAGCACCAGAGTTTCATCAGAAATCTTGCCAGCCTGTTCTTTGAAGGTAAAACAAAATAACAGACTCAGAGATTTCTTGAGAATTGCTGAAAATTTGTCTGGTTTTATCTAACATTCTTTTCATGCTGAATTGGGAGGGCTTTGTGAATTTCAGTAAATTCTGAAGGGCCCAGCTCTTTAAGCAGAGAGGTTAAACCACATCAGTTAGGAGACTCTTCTTGGGTGGAATGGAAGCTCTGTTTAAGGCTCCCTCTGAGGTGAGCTGGTGATGAAGTCACATTTGGGTTCTGCATATATGAAGTCTTCAGCGGGAGCTCCACATGGAACTGGCCAAGGTGCTACATGGGACCTTGACTGACCTTTTCTGACTAGAATATTCATTTTCGGTCCCTCCAGCTTCAGTTGTAATGTGGTGAAGCCAACACTTGGAGTAGGGCAGAGATGAGTATAGCTTTTTTAGTGGGAAGTTTCATGTTGGGTTTATGGACTAGCTAATTGTAAGCTAAGCTTGAATGTAAGGTAGGTTTGGTTTCCATTCATAATTAGCTTGGATGTTCCAAATTGAGAAAATCCATGTTCCCAACGATCCAATTCTTGACAAGGGTTACACGCGTTAATTACACAATTAATTGCATTGCATCCAATATTGTGTATGATGGTATGATAGCTTACTTTAAACAGATAGCCTACAAGTACTTAAGTTACTTGCTAGTTTGCACAGGTGTTGTACTTTTGGGGCTTTGCAAGTCAATTCAGAAGAGGTTGATTCTGCTCCCAAAACCAGAACCCTAAAGAGCTATCAAAAGATGACTGCAGTGAAGGCAGAATTCAACCTTTCTCTGCACTAAGCTCGGTTGGAGCTTCAAAAATTATCCTGACATAGTTTCTAATGTTTAATATAATTGTGTCTTTGTGTCACACCAGAGATAACGA
The DNA here is from genome assembly GCF_004798865.1 of Varanus komodoensis. Taxonomy (NCBI): domain Eukaryota; kingdom Metazoa; phylum Chordata; class Lepidosauria; order Squamata; family Varanidae; genus Varanus; species Varanus komodoensis. The sequence continues at coordinate 63,840,007 of NW_025335568.1, forward strand.
AACAACAGAAACACTCATTACTGTCTATGCTATTAAGGGGCAGCATTATCACATTCCAACTGCTTTATCACATTTCAGCCAGATGGCAGAGTTGTCGTTTTTAGCTCTCCTTGCTCATGGTTACTTTGGAACAAGAAGACAGGAGAAAAGATCACATCTCTAGTCCAGTATTAGACAAGCATCGATGGGGAGTTCTCTGCAATGCAGCAACTTAGTCTTGGAATATCTTAATAGAACTGACTCCAAATGCTGTTTTTCTCACATATTTAAAATGTTTAAACTTATTCCACAGATATAGTGATATAGTTACAATTTCCCTTCTACTTGATGCCATTGTCATTTTGTTGATCATCATGTTTTTTATAAGCAGCTGGCCTCAATATAGCATCCCGTTAAATTCCCCATTGAGTAAAGCCATGAATTCAAATGAAAGGCTTCAGAAAATGCTTCAGAGGGAGAGAATCCGAGTAGGACTTGGAACTAGCAAAAAAGTCAGCCTACCCTGAAATGTGGAATTGACACCAGAGTTTCTTGGCAAACCTAATAATGAAGAGATGGTATCTCTTAAGGTTTAACCGAAATATGTCACAGCCTTGAAATTGGAGGAGTGCCCTTCTTTCAGTTCCACCTGATGCTCCTTTTTATAGTTGTAGGTTTTAAAAAGTTGTTCATTGTCCTAACATGGCTATTTTAATGCCCCTGCAGACCGATGGAGTCTGAGAGATTTCTGAATACTGTGGGCAATTTTTCAAAAGACAGAGCAGTTGATTCTATCCAGGCTCATGTCACACTATGGAATTCCAGTCATTGGTAAAAGCACTCCTAAGTGCCCTCTTTGGTATTGGGAGGGCCAAACAACAGCAACGAATACTTATATATCACATTTCTTTCTAGGCCCTCAAGGTGACAAGTGCCTTTTATTGTCACAACAAAACCAGCACTCTGTCCGCTAGATCACACTGGCTCAAAGTCTCAGTCCCAACTCCCTCTACTAAGTGTCATCTGAACGCCTTCTTTCCTTCTCTCTCTGCCACAGGAGTTTTCCATTCCAGGGTAGCTCTTTTCAATTCACAGAAATACATCAGTGATTACTCACCTTTGGACTAGCCATTTCTGGGTGGAGAGACTTGATGCAGGCATCTAGTCTAAGTATGTTGTCTTTTCTGTCACTACTCAATGCATTGCTAGGCTGCTGACCAGCTTTGCAGCTGCACAACACCTGGCTGTTGATGTTGTTGGCACAATCACACCAGCTCATGGTGTCACATGTCCTCTGTTGGGTTGTGCCAGTGTGACAGACAGGTTGGTGCAGAAGCCCTTGTGCCTCCTCCTAAACATTGTAAGGATGCAATATTATATGTGAGTGGGAAGGGCATAATTCAGTGTCCCAGCTGCCACCTCAGAAGAACCTTCTGAGCTGGGACTCTCAGAACTGGAACCTCAGTGGTCCCCTTCATGGTTCTTTCCACATCTTGCCATGGTTCTAGATGGAGGTCCACTCTGGAAGCTGGCACAGGGACAGGAAGGGGGATGTGAAGGAGAAGAATGGGCCATTGCTGTCCTCTGAAGAACCCTGATGGAACCCTTTTCAGTCCCTCTCCTGAAAAGGTTCTAGATGGGGTCACTCTCCCCCTGAAAGACCATGTTCACAGTTTGGGACTGATGCTTGACTTGGCCCTTCATATGTCAGCACAGATAGAAGCCATGGTCAAGAGTGTCTGCTATCAGCTTTGGCTGCTTCTCCAACTGTGCTTCTCCTGGAGAAGAAGGATGTGAAAACAATAGTGCATTCACTGGCAACTTCTAGTCTCCATTTTTGCAATGCCCTTTCCACAGGGCTGCCCTTGCGCCTACTCTGGAAACTGCAGCTAGGACAAAACTTGGCAGCCAGGCTGGTCTCTGGAACAACATGGGGAGAGCACAAAGCAGTAATATGAAGTCTTTGCACTGACTCTCAATACATTTCCAGGTATTGGTAATTACAAGGTGTTGGTAATTCCCTTTAAAGCCTTTCATGGCTCAGGTCCAAAATACCTTCAGGAGTGCCTTTGTTTGTACACCCAATTTCAAGAGAAATAGACAAAAGATTGCTATGGGAAGGAACTTCAGTGCTGAAGAAACTTCAGAGAAATTCTCATGGGTTGGGGTCGGGGTTCTTGGGCCTAACTTCCACAGGAAGTGGCTGTGGACTGTGTGAATGCCCCCCATTTTTCACCATGCAAGCATCTCTTTGGCAGTTTCTGTCCTCCTCATTTCCCTATACTTTGGACCATGGCCTGAGGGAAGACATCATAAGGCAATCCTTCCCTTGACCTTGCCAGATAGGAAGAGTGAAGATAAGCTCACAAACATCAGTATGAAGCACGCTGAGAATGAAGCAGAACAAGGAAGCTTCTTTTATAGGGAAAGAAAACTTTCAGAAAATTGGAGGACAGGTCTTGGCTAAGCAGTTACTCCACTCTTCCTTAGAACTCAAGACAACACTGCCCCCTCTCAGCTGTTTTGTGGAGGATGTACAACGAGAGCAGAGTGTCAACCCAGTCGATGCTATTACCCCGCAAGAAGACCTCAAAAACTCTTCCAGAGGGAGAGGAAGACAGCGGGGCCACAAGTCCTTCTGTTGCTGAACCATGTCTGCGAGAAACTGTTCAGAATCTCTCCTCTTCCTGAAGCATTCAGTGACATTGTCTCCATAATTCCTCTATATGCATATAGAGTGGAGCATTTTAAAAGGCCGTTTTGTATACTGCTCTAGGGGAAAGTACAGAAATAAAAGCCCAGTCCAAAAGACAGAGGCCTTAGGAACCCTCCAAGTCTGCCTTTTTTGTCAATGTATATTGAAACATTTTCAGAATTTGCATAATAGTGATGATCTAGTGAATCAAGTGAACAACATATGGATTCACTTCTTGGAACTCTCTCTGAGGACTACTATACAGGTATGTCAAAAAGGCTCCTTCCTATAATAGGGAAGGGAGAAAAAAGAAATCACCATTCCATGCAACACAGAATTCTATAAATATGAACTGAGATTGTTTTGCTTGCATACTTGTCCTCTCTTCCCCACTCATCCTGTGTATTTGAGAAAAGAACTCAAAATATGTTTAAGTATCCCCTCTCTTTTAGGATTAACCTGGCACTGGAGATGTTACAGTGGCTTGCCAAGCCTGAAGTTCAGGAATTTTGGAAAAGGTCACTCTAAGGAGGTGAGTGCATTGAACACCTCTTTGAACAACTCACACCCATCTCCTGATTGACAAACAGCCGTCTAATTGGAGACAGCTTCCCAACAGGGCAAATAAAAAGGGTGTGGACCAGAGCCTACAATCCCAGATGCCAACTCTGTCCCTGTATCTACTCATTCAACCCCATTACAGTCTTATAATGCCAGCATTATCCTTCAATGCGATGTATGATATCCCCTGCAGCAGTGCCCTTCCGCACACTCCGTGCGACATGTGGGTCTCCATACAGAACAATAAACCAACACAAACACGGCATAGGGATAAGCAGCATGCAGAAACCAGTAGGAGCAGCAGTGAGCATCACTACTGGGGATAGCAGGTTCCCAGTGGCTGGGGAATCTGGGCACGATGCTACTGTGCTCAAACCCTGCTTGCACGATCCTGTGGACAGAATGCTGGACTAGACGGAACCTCAGTCTGATGCAGCAGGGCTTTTCTTCTGTTCCTATTTCAGCCTCCCAAAACACTTCTGCTGAAAGGTGCAGTATCACCTATGGATTACTGATCTGCACCCCACTATAGCCATCAGTTAACTTACCGATACCAGGCTGTTTATCAATAGCACTTTTGAGTGGTTTTCCATGCATCTGAACCTTAGCAAAATTACGCTGCATGTCTTTCATCTCATTTTTCTCCCACTTCACCTGTAACCTTTTTTGTTCCCTTTTTTCTAACTCTTTGTTCTAACCTTTTTTGTTCTCTTTTGTTCTTTTTTGTTTATGAGCGTGCGCACACACGCACACACACACACACGTAGAGCTGCCAACTCAGAATAGCATTCTGTGCACCTGAAGAAACAGACTATATGTGTGCTTATGCTATAATGAAGTTATTCATCTTCAAGATGATGGAAGACTCTGTTCTGGCTGCAGCAGACTAACATGGGATGACTGGGGAAAGTCTCCTGGGATAGGTTACTGGAAGGTAAGCGAGTTGAGGAGGGGTGGATCGCACTCAAAAGGGAGGTTTTGGAGTCACAAGCCTTGACGATACCTTTAGTCAGTAAGGTGAGGAGGCGGAGGAGAGTGCTGCCATGGATGCGAAAGGAGGTGGTTAGAGGGATTAGATGAAAGAGGAACCTCCGTAGGAAATGGGTACTGGGGGAAATAGACAAAAGGGTGTACTGGGAGGAGGAAGCCCGTTGCAGAAGGATTCTTCACAAGGCTAAGGCTGATTACGAGCTGAGACTTGCCAGGAATATCAAGAGCAACAAAAAGGGCTTCTTTCAGCATGTAAATAGGAAGAGGAAGGGGAGACAAGTGGTGGGACCACTAAATAAGGAGGAAGGAGATCCAGTGACTGATGTGAGGGAACAGGCACAGATGCTAAATGACTATTTTGCCTCTGTGTTCTCCCCAAAGCAGGACGGGGAAGATCCGCATAGGAGATTAGATGAGGCTGGGGACTTAGGGGCACAGATTAGAGTCACCCCCCCTTGAAGTCGAGGGGCTCCTCAGGGCATTGGACATTACAAAGGCACCAGGCCCTGACAGGTTACACCCGAGAGTACGTAGAGAGTTGGCGGGGGTTCTCTCACGCCAGTTGGCCTCCATTTTTGAGGCCTCGTGGAGAACGGGTGAAGTTCCAGAGGACTGGAGGGTGGCATCAGTGGTCCCAATTTTCAAAAAGGGTAGTAGAAAGGACATGGGGAATTATAGACCGGTTAGCCTTACGTCCATCATAGGAAAAACAATGGAAAGGCTCATAATAGAGAAAGATCTAGTGATGCTAGATAGGGAAGGGAGGCTGACAGCCACACAACACGGCTTCCTCAAAAACAGGTCCTGCCAGACAAAACTTGTGGAATTCTATGACAAGGTTTCAAGATGGCTAGATGGAGGGGATGCAGTGGATGTGGTATACCTGGATTTCAGCAAGGCCTTTGACAAAGTGCCCCATGATATCCTGGTGGAGAAACTGAGGAGTTTTGGGATACACCAAAGCACTGTCCGGTGGATTAGGGCATGGTTGACTGACCGAAAGCAGAAGGTAACCATTAGTGGGGAATCATCAGGATGGCGGCCTGTGACAAGCGGGGTCCCCCAGGGCTCTGTCCTGGGGCCGATCCTGTTTAATCTTTTCATTAACGACATGGAAGAAGGGGTGAACAGTCTGCTGATCAAATTCGTAGACGACACTAAAACTGGAGCAGTGGCCACAACTGAGGAGCAGGTACTCCAGATCCAAAAGGATCTCGACAGACTATGGAAGTGGGCAGAAGACAACAGGATGGCGTTCAATGTGGATAAGTGCAAGGTCTTGCACTTGGGGCATAGGAATAGCTGTCATAAGTACAGGTTAGGTGATAAGTGGCTGGAGAGCAGCACTTGTGAAAGGGACCTCGGGGTACTGGTTGACTGCAGCTAAACATGAGTCAGCAGTGTAATGCGGTGGTCAAGAGAGTGAACGCCACCCTTGGTTGCATAGCCAGAAGTGTGGCTTCTAGATCGAGAGAGGTATTACTGCCACTCTACACGACTCTGGTGCACCTGCAACTGGAGTATTGTGTTCATTTTTGGGCCTCTCATTACAGAAAGGATCTAGCCAGGTTGGAGTCAGTGCAGCGTAGGGCCACAAGGTTGGTGGCTGGTTTGCAGGGAATGCCGTATGAGGCGAGACTGAGGGAACTGGGTCTCTTCAGCCTGGAGAAGAGGAGACTCAGAGGGGATCTGTTGGCGGCATACAGGTATGTGAGGGGATGTCACATGGAGATGGGTAGAGACCGTTCTCCCCTGCAGAAGAAAGCAGGACGAGCGCCAACGGAGCAAAGCTCAGGGAGCCAAGGTTCCATTTGGATGCCAGGAAGCACTTCCTGACAGTCAGGACCCCGAGGGTGTGGAATGGGCTTCCCCGGGAGGTTGTTGAGGCCCCATCGGTGCGGGTGTTCAAGGATAGGCTGGACGTCCACATGGTGGGCATGTCATCAGCGGAGCCGGCTGGTGCCAGAGGTCAAACTAGATGGCCCGGGAGACCCCTTCTGACTCGCTCTGTTTCTATGTTTCTAACATGGCTTTCCCTTTGGAAATGGAATATTTGGGCTAGCTGATATAAATCTAAGTAGAATGTATTAGTCATCAACCTGCAACACGTGGTGAACAATAATCAGTATTTGACAAACATATTTACTCTGCTTCTTCTTCAGTGACAAAAGCCTAGTTTAGTAAAGAAGTGTTCTCAAGAGTCATTCAAATTTGAAGAGCTGTCCATATGCACCATTCAAATCCTTCCTTACTGGGATAAGGTTACTTATGAATATACAGCATTAATTCATCCCTAGGAAGTTCAAGAGAACGTTCAAAGCCGTGTGACAGAAGCAGCATCTTCAGCAAACACTTGCAACTTGGCAGCACATCACTTCAAAGGTACAGGGATGGTGTCCTCTTCAGCTTACAATGTGCATTGTATTGGCCATTCTAAACAGTAAAAACAGCATACCCTGCAGATGGGATATATTAAGCGTGAGCCATGCTTCCTTAGCACTTGAGACCTTTTATGTCTTTATTAGGGTGTATTTATTGGGTGATTTATCGTAAGCCATCCAGAGATGTACAGTAATTGGATGGGTTAGAAATACCCCTAGTAAAAATAAAAATAATAATATTCAGGCCTTAGCCATTCTCTTTCTCCTCAGTTTGGTCCTAGCCTTTCCACATCTGCCACCAGACCTTTTCCATCACTCCCCACAGACAGACTTGGCTTCTCACTGCCCACTCCTTACCTGTCATTTCCTAATGTTTTTTCCACCTAGCTAGAGCCCACAGCCAATCAAATAAAAATTACCTGGCCCAGGCCTACAAGTGAGTTGGGCTCTCCAGTATTTTTATGCATAGGGTATCCATTTAACTTCATGAGCCATTGTCTTTCCAACTTCATTAAAAAGCACAATACTGGTATAGGCAGCACTTAAATGGGTCTGGGAAGTGAAGGGAAGAGTACAAATTAGGCACACAGACTTAGCTGGGATTATGAATTCCTCCTTCTTGACCTGCATACCAGGAGCACTGAGGTTCTACAGCAAGGACAGGAGCTTACAATGCCATATGACTCCAGTGTAAACCTTGTGCCACAATCCTGGATGTGGCCAGGGTGCAGCCCCCATGCTGGACTGGGCCTTGCAGACTTGTCCCCAGGACCCTTTCCAGGAACCCCCAATCCCATTGGGTCTAGTCCAACACCTCTCGTGCTGTGGGAAGCTGCCAGATAGGAGGCTCTGCTAGGCTGGCAAAGTTCTCGGTGGCTAAACTGCCTGCTCTGGGCTAGCACAAACGGCCGTAGGATCTTCCGTCTTTCATCTGGCCACATCCATTCTGGCCAGCCCCCTCCTAACATGTCTCCCAGGAGCTCAGGCTGAGACCTACCTGCCTCTTAACGGCTGTTCCTGTGCCCAGTGTAGGATGCCATGCCATGTGACATGTTTTAATTAATCTCATTAACACATGAGATTAATTGGCGACACACCCTTAAGGGAAAAGGAGTCCAGTGGGGTGGTTGGAGAATCTTGAAAAAGAAGATTCTCCAAGCACAACCAGGAACAATTTCAGCAAGAAAATCGCGCAGAAGACGACAGAGGAAGCCCACGTGGCTCCACAAAAAGTTAAGTGACAGCCTGAAAGAAAAGAAAAAAACATGTACAGGAAGTGGAAGCAGAGCCAGGCCATGAAGGAAGAATATAAACCAATAGCAAAGAGTAGTAGGGACGGCATCAAGAAGGCTAGAGCAGGAAATGGCCCGAGGATAGCAAGGGATGCTAAGAACAACAAGAAAGCCTTCTTCAGATACATCCAGAACAAAAGATGGGAATGAGAAGGGTGTCCAGCTATTTAAAGGGGACGGCAGAGTGATAACAGACTACAAGGGAAAGGCAGAGGCGCTCAATTCCAAGTCAGTTTTCTTCCATAAGAACATCTACAACCAGGAGGAAGCGCAAGCTGAAAGTGAGAGATGGCAGCCCAAGACTGACAGACAAATGGTCAAGGAATACGTTCAAATCTCCAGGCTTTTCAAGATACTACCCAAGCTTCACAATGGAACCTTACTGAGAAACTTGGGCCACTGTTGTTAGCAGGCTACAGAACACTTGGTACCCCTTAGGGCCAGCAACATTTTACAGTGTAAATAAATGAACCAGACGGTCCATTTTCTGCAACAGGTGTTTTTGGAGGAACAATATGTTGCCTATTTTATTTCACTTGAACATCTGCCTGCCAAGTGCACGGGATTAAGCAGGGCAAATTATTAAAATACAGCACTGTTTCTGTGCTCTCTTGCTCCATCATGACTTCTGTGCGTAAATAACAAAATCCTTTTAATTCTTTCAAGTCTGTGGTCAAATTCCTTCAAGTCTCTGGTTCAAAGGTCCCATGAAGCACTGGGTGGATTCTCAACAGGATAAAGCTTGCATTCTCAACTGGATAGTGGTGTATCTTCATTTTCTAGACTTTGCAGCCATGGAGTCTTCCAATGCATTTGGGAAAGGCCATGCATCATTAGCCCCATATGTCAAAGGATTCTTGGAAGGGTGGGTATAGGGGGGCAAAACTGCACATTTCAGCTGGAAAAAGCAATGAGCAGAAGAATGAGAGTCCTGACAAGGAAAAAAGAGCCTCCAGAGAAGACTAATTGAACTTTGCCATTCCAGCTCTTCAAATACTCGAGTAATTGCAAAATGTGCAAACTAGAAATTGTGCTTCTTCAGTATGTTTTATAAACAGTCTTAAATAGTGACTAAATGCAATCATTTATCCTTGCAATGCTTTCTTTAAAGTGGAAAAAAGTGGTTCTGTGACTGAAGAAATTGCCTTCATTATCTCAATAGAAACGAATTCTTCAGTGTGTGTGCGCGCTTTTTAATTCTTTTTTAACGTATCTTAAGGGTAAAGGGAATAAATAAATAAATCCATTGCTCTATTCGGTTTGAATGGCTAGAATTAATTCCCGGAGGGTTACCCATGTTAGACCACTGCAGCAAAAACAACAAGGAACTTTGTCAAATCATTCAAGACTAAAGTCTGTGAAAGTCTTTATCACAACAAATTTGTTGGTTTCTTTAAATTGCAAAATGGGCAGCTTAATAATTACTCTTTAGAAGTTGGGAATATACTGTTTCTGACTCCCACCCCACAGGGTGACAACCCTAGATTCACAGGGTTCCTTGTTGTTGTTGTTCTGGTGTTGTTGTTGTTGTAATGTGCTGTCAACTTATGGCAAACCTATGAATGAACGCCCCCCCCATCCAAATGCCCGCGCCCCCGTCAGCCCTGCTTAGCTGGTCTAAGTTCAAGGCTGTGGCTTCCTGCATGGAGTCTGTCCATCTCTTGTCTGGACTCCCTTTTTGTCTTCTGCCTTCCATGTTCCCTCGTATGATTATCTTCCCCACTGAGTCTTGGCTTCTCATGATGTGTGCAAAGTGCAACCGCCTCAGTTTTGTCATTTTTGTGTGTAGGGAAAGCTCTGGTTTGACCTGATTTAGGATGCACTTTTTCTCACTTCCTGTCAGTCCCAGGTCTTCTCATATCTCTCCTCCAGAATCATATTTACAACACCATCCCTTTTCTCCCTGTCAGATTTTTTGTTGTCCAGCTTTCACATCCGAACTAGTGAAGCTGGGTACCTACTTCACCCCCAGCACTGAATTCCAACACTCAGCTTACAATTTATTTATTCATTTATTTTTATTTAAAACCATTTTAGGCTGAAGTCTCAGAACGGTTTAACAATACAAAATGTAAAAATAAAACACAGCACCCCAAAAATTCAACTAACACTAAAACCCCAATTAAGACAGTCAGGTCTTTAAAAATTGGGAAAACAAAAAGGTTTTGACCTGCTGCTGAAAATAATAAAATGATGGCACCAGGTGAACCTCTCTGGGAAGCAAATTCCACAATTAGGGCACCACTGCAGAAAAAGCCCTTCTGCAGGTAATCACCCTCCTAATCTCCTTCAGGGATGCCACCTGAAGAAGGACGTCCGACCCAGACAGTAAGGGGCAGGCAGGCACATATGGAAGGAGATGCTTCTTCAGGCAACCAGGCCCTAAGCCATTTAGGGCTTTATACGTCATCATCAGCACCTTAAATTGGGCCCAGGCTTCAGCTGGAAGCCAGTGTAGGTGGAAAAGGGCCGGCGTTATATGTTCATACCTGCCGGACCCTGTTAGCAACCTGGCAGCTCTGTTCTGGACCAGTTGAAGTATCTGGACCATCTTCAAGGGCAGCCCCACATACAGCACATTACAGTAGTCCAACCAGGATGTTACCAGGGCGTGGGTCACCGCTGCCAGGCACTTCCCAGCCAGATAGGGGCACAGTTGATAGATCAGCCGAAGTTGAGTTTAGAATGGCCACCCTGAAATAAGCATTCTCCTTGAGAAGAAGGTTCTGACGAAGCTCATGGCTGGATAGCTGCAGATATTCTTGGAAGATACCCATTAAAGTGATCTATGAGTCCAGGTTCACACTGGTTCTGTGACTGAACTGTCCTTGGTAACCCTGATGCATGACATCTACTGAGAGAGGACGGGACAATTGTTCTTTCTGTACATTTTGATACAATCTACTGAATCCACCAAACTTCTTTTAATGTCCTTGCTCCAGAGCCCGAGAATTAGCACTGAACACTGGACCATTCCTGCACTTTATGACTTCAGCAACCGGAATTGGCAAGTCCTTGGGCAATGTGATTAGAGATTAGAACTGCCAGTCACAAAACCACAACCCATCCTCTCCCTCTTCACCTGGTAGTTTCCTTTTATAGAGAGCTTGCAAAAGAATGTGCAGTTTTTGGAGACATGCTGTCTGTAGCTCTTATCCCCCTGAATCTTGTATCTCCGGAAGTGTGCAGATTCAGATTGGGCCTGCTTCAGAGGAATCACATTTCAAACAGTGTCTAACTCTGTCTGAACTGACTCAATTCCATCATTTATATCACTTTTCATCAAGGATTCCAAGGCGTATCCCTTTTATTCCCCCCAAGGCTAATACTCTAAATACTACATCTCACAGGCTAAAATTGTCAGCCCCAGCCAAAGTGTGCTCCTGGGTGCTTTATCCAATGAAACAGGGCCTTCTCCATTTCCGGGATAACCACTGTCAAACTATGAAAGACTGACAAGGGGGTCATTCTAATTCAAAGGCCCTGCCACCATTTCTATGTCCAAACTTTCAAGTTCTCTTCTGGCAGGGAGTTTGTGGGAAGGTAAGATCAGCTCTAAGCAGTGAATAGCTGCATCCTAAAAGACACAGGGAAATCAGATTGCTGAGGACCAGTAGCCAAATTTCAAGCGTATGGATTGCCCTTAAGCAGGCTGGAACATATAAGGTTGTGTTGGGTTAATTTGGACGTTGTTTTGGTGCACGGCTGCCCAATTGACTGAGCCAAGATTAAGCGTGCAAGCAAGACAATCTAGTGTCACAACCGTAGGATGCTACCTGCGTGCATGTGCTGGAAAGTTTCAGTTTGCTTGTTCATTTTCCCTACAGGAAGAAGCCTCTAATGCAAGTTCTGGAAAAACCTCAAAGCACATTGACAGACTAGTGGCCCTCAATTACCTTAAGTTCCTAAGACCTCCGTCTTCTGAACTTTTCTTTTTGCAAAGATGTTTCTTTATGCGATTTTGTCCAGTGTTGCATACAAAATCACCTTTCAGAAAGCTCCACCCAGTTTGCACACAGAGAACTAGCAGGGGTGATTCCTCCAAATTTCTTCTAGGAAAACCAGTTTCTCACAAGCAAGGAACACCAGAGGCAGGAGCTTGTGGGACAGCTTCGTTCTTTTCTTTTTCTTTCTGTAGGAGTTTTGGGGGTCTTTTTCTGCTGCCACGGCGTCAACTGTGATGGCAAGCTGACATGCTCCACAGCACATACGTGGTTCCCATGGATGGGAACAGCACAGACTATTCCACAACAGGGGTAGCTTGGTTACCATCGTTCATCCACCAGTAAGCTCAAAACTGGATTACTGCAAGCGCTTTCCGCAGGGCTGCCTGTAAGATTAGTTGAGGTTGGTGCAGAATGCGGAAATGAGGTTGGTAATGGATGCGGCATATTACCTGCACATTACACCAATGTTGAAAGAACTGCAGTGGCTGCATAAAAGCAACTGGGCCAGGTCAAAGGTTCTGCTGCCCATCGACAAAGCCCAACCCCCTCAGAAATTTTGCCTACAAAGTGTGAGGTGAAGACTTAGGTTCCTGCTCGGATGAAACATCAGGAAATTAAGTGAGTGTTTTGTCCAAGAATTGAGGAGACGCAGGTTCAAATCTTTGCTCAAAGCCACAACTGTCACAATATCTCTCAGTCTAACTGAGCGGACACAGATACTGTGAGGATAAAAGAAGGGATGGGAAGACCCATGTTTGCTGCTTGAAATTCCTCCTTTGAGGAAAGCTTGAATGAAAACACACAGGTGTGTGTGTGTGTGTGTGTGTGTGTGTGTCTTTCTCAGTGGGCATTGCAATAGCTGCCTCTTTGATCTTAGGGTTTTTGGTTGCTCTTTAATTGTTTATGGCTTCTTATGTGTGCCATACTACAATGCTACAGTATTCTGTGTTAAAGGCTGGATTACTTTCTTTTTATTCTACACTTGTTCTGGTTTTATCTTCTCAAGGTCAAAACATTCCCTTCTATGTACAAAGCTCTGCAGTGAACCTCCCCCCTCCCCAAATGTAACTCTGCTATTTCTTCTTTCTTCCTAATTCCCAGACATGTTTAAAATTCTAATCAGGCCATTGAAAGCCACCTCCTAATACAGTCTAACACACTGAATAAAATTCAGCCATCTACATTACTTTGTTCCTGTTTATTTTATGAACCGTCTGCAGAAAGTTAATTTTGCAATCAGTCTCATTAGGTTTGCAAGTAATAATGACCAGAGATAAGAAATTGTGGAGAGATTTCCAACTTTACGATCTATACACTCACTGCTGTTCTTAAACAATTACTCATTATCAACAGTTCATTCCCAGCCTCCTTGCCATCCCATCCTGGCCATAATTGACTCCCTTGGCATTAATGCAGCCAAAGACCATTACAGGCTCACCATCCATGTTGCATAGCTGGTCTGGATTACGTATTTCCTGAACCACGCAGACTTTCTCTGCCCCCTCTGGACAGAGCTGGTGGTTATCAGCAAGAATGGGGTGGATCTAAATCTGAGATGAGGAGTTCCAAGATGGAGGGCCCGTTTGGCTCACCAGCCTATCCTATCTTGACCAGCGTCCCTTTTCTATCTCCTCTGCTTCAGGGATTCCCAGGGTTTCTCCACCTCCTGAATGGTGGAGGGAAGGCATGGGAGAAGCAAAGTGTCTTAGCCAGGGCACCGAGTACTGCGTGGTTATGCTGAATGCAAGCTGTCTCCAGGAAGGACTGAGACATTCTAACTCAAAGTCTTTATTGTGTGAATGCTGACCAGCCAGGCTGGTTTTACATTACAAATGAAGAGTATTGCAAAAGCTTAAGAACATAAGAAAAGCCATGCCAAGAAAGTCAAAGGTCCATCTAGTCCAGCACTCCATACACAGGGGGCAAACCAGCTGCCCCTTCAAGCAGAATGCAGTGCAAGACCTTCTCCTGCTCAGCTCCTCAGCAACTGGTGCCGGCAGGCAGGCCACCTCTGGTGAAGGAGAAGGGACATAGTCCACAAGGCTAGTAGCCAGGGAGAGTCTCCTCCTTCCCGAATCTGCCCAGTCTGCCTTTAAAGCCACCCAAATCGGATGCCATCACCTCTTCCCATGGCAGCATATTCCATAGTTCAACTACCTTGTGGGAAAAAAAAAATATTTCCTTTTGTCTCCCTTAATAACAAAAAAACAAGCCAAGGTAAGGTACTGGTCATTACATAAGTGGCTTAATGATAAGGAGATCTGGTCTCAAGAAACTTTTAAAGGCAAAATTGCCAAATTAAGAAAGATACTGAGTGACTTAGAAGCCACACAGAAATAATGGTGTACCACCATTGAATCAATGGGCCATGTCAACTGGGGCTAATGGGAATTGTGGGCCAAAACATCTGGAGGGCCACATGTTGGATAAGTAACTGTGGTATAGAATGTGCCACTTCTCGGAGCTTCTGAGAAAGAAAGAGAAAGAGGGGAAAGAAGCAAGGAAAAAAGCAGGATAGTGTGGGATGTGATGCAGGAAAAAAGGATTTTCACAACAGATGGCCTGTCTTCTTGCAGAAATGATAAATCATGTCAGATGGCACCTTTTCGGTGGTAAGCTGACACTGTTGCTGTGGTGGGCCTTTTGCTTCAGTGAAATGCTGATTACAAGGCACAAAACGGAGCAAATCCCTCAGCGCTTTCCCTGGGAACTCTGCCATGTGAAAACAGGAAGTCTATAGGCTTTCAAGTACAGTTGCTCCATGTCTCATTTCTTCTGTGAGCAGCAAGATGATACAAAACAATGCATTAATTGGTCCCACCACTCACAAGCTGCCCACCGGCTCTTCATAGCCAAGTAAAACAGTCCTTCAGGTAAGACCCTGAATGGACTGGAAAGTCTCAAGATCACCCTGTACGATGACCTGTGCGGGGAGAGAGACAGGGGGAGTGCGTCCCTGTTGGTCCTCCTGGACCTCTCAGCGGCTTTCAATACCATCGACCATGGTATCCTTCTGGATTGGGAGTAGGAGGCACTGCTTGGCAGTGGTCCTGCTCCTATCTCAATGGCCGATTCCAGAAGGTGGTGCTAGGGGACTGTGGCTCTGTGCCATGGCAGCTATGCCATGGAGTTCCACAGGGCTCTATTTTGTCCCCCTTGCTATTTAACATCTACATGAAACTGCTGGGAGAGGTCATTAGGAGGTGTGGGCTACAGAATCATCAGTACGCTGATGATACCCAGCTCTACCTCTCTTTCTCAACTGATCCAGGTGAGACAGTGGCTGTGCTGAACCGGTGCCTGGCTGAGGTAATGGGTTGGATGAGGGCCAACAAACTGAAGCTCAATCCAGACAAGACAGAGGTCCTGTTGGTGGGTGGTTCGGACTCTGGGGTGGGGGACCTGGACCTTGTCCTGAATGGGGTAGCACTCCCTCTGAAGGACAGGGCCACAGCTTGGGGGTGCTCCTCGACCCGAAACTGACCTTGGAAACTCAAGTGTCGGCCGTGGCAAGGAGCGCTTTCCATCAGCTTTGGCTGATCCATCAGCTGCGTCCCTACCTGGAGGACAATTGCCTGGTGACAGTGACGCATGTATTGGTCACTTCCCGATTAGACTTCTGCAATGCGCTCTGCATGGGGCTGCCCCTGAAGACGGTCCGGATACTTCAATTGGTGCAAAATAGAGCTGCCAGGTTGCTGACGGGGACTGGGCATTGTTATCATATAACCCCAGTCCTTCGTCAGCTTCACTGGCTCCCCATTGAGGTCCGGGCCCAATTCAAGGTGCTGGAGCTTACCTATAAAGCCCTAAAAGGCTTGGGACCTGGGTACCTGAAGGAGCGCCTCCGTCCATACTTGCCCTCCTGCCCTCTAAGTGGCAGCAGAGGCCCTTCTCCGGGAACCCTCTGTGAAGGAAATTAGGTGGGTGAGTACCCGGAGGAGGGCCTTCTGTGCGGTGGCACCCCATCTGTGGAATGTGCTCCCCAGAGAGGTCCGTCTGGCGCTGTCATTATTTGCTTTTCGGCGCCAGGCCAAGACCTTTTTATTTAAATGTTATTTTAATTGATTGATAAATTATTTATTGCTTTTATCTAACTCTGGGATGTTTCCAATTCTGTATATTTTGTATATTGTTATTTATTTGTTGGAAACCACCCTGAGGCTTATGCGAAAGGGGCGGCATACAAGCATGCGAATGGGGCGGCATAAATAAAATAAAATAAATAAATATAGTTTGTTGAGTATTCTTCTCAAATTAAGCTCTTGGTAAATTAAGCTCTTTGTTCATGGGACTAGCCTGAATTGTCATTGCCATTTCCATCTTCATCACATGAGATTTCTCGCCTGCACAGGATGTCCCTCTGGGCACCTGCCCTCCCCAAAATATTATTTTTATTAATTCATTGTTTTTAACTGAGAGGCCAGCATGCTACAAAACAGCATATTAACCCTCAACTACCATCTTGTGTTTTGAACTTCAGGCTCCATCATGGTCTGGTACATATATTCTTGGGCGAATAAAGTTTCTTTTAGTCTAACCTGTTGCCTTCTGGGAAACTGGTGTATTTTGACTAGCCTTGCCTATCATGGCAACCATTTTTTGAAAGGTCAAGCCACCCCATGGCAGCCATTTTGTGAAAGTCTCCAGGGTATGCTAAAAACTCCAAAGATGCCCACAGCTAAGTGGCTCCTACCACAGAAATTGCACACTCTCTTCTGTGTCCTGGGGATACCTAAGTTTGAGCAAGAGGGATCTCTTGTGCATAATATGTAGGACTCTTGTTCTCGGAGGCTGCATCATCTTAGGAATGCATCTACTTGAAAATAAGTCTGCACCAGTTTGGAGGGTGAGTGTGCATCGCATTGCAACTCTATGCATCTGTATTAAGAAGTTCCACTGTATTCTGTGGTGTTGTCATCAATCAAAGCATGCAATGCATTCCAATCTAAGGCACCCTTGATTGCTTCTCGGAAAAAAATTAATGTGCATCCCTAGCAAAACTTTGAAGTACTGCAAACCTACTGCAACTTAGCTGGCTGAATCCTTTTCACTTTGATTCAGTAAAAGAGTCTTGCAGAGTTACTGATGCAAAGAATTTATTTGGTTCTGATGTGGCTACCTGTGTCTGTGGTTATATGGCATATTTACCTCATGCTTATGAAGTGCTAGGGCTAGTTTCTATATTTGTAATCAATGTATATCCCACTTTTTGACTAAACTCATCGAAGTGGCTTTCAGTGTTCATAGCATGGAACAGGACAAAAGTCATGTGTTCAAAAAGCAAAAGGGAACACAACATAACAACATTTGTAAGCCACCCGAGGCTTCGGCGAATGGGGCGGCCTAGAAATTTTCTAAATAAATAAATAATCGACTCCATGTGGCCATGATCTCCTGTTTCTCCGCACAGGACAGCTAACGTCAGATAGGTAGGGGTGGAGGGCTTAGGGAAGTCCAAATGTCATCTTCTTCCTACCACAGAGCAAGATGTGATCCATCTATCTATTCACGCTTACACTTCTACTCCACCTTTTTCCTTCTGGAAGGAACTCAAGGCAACTTACAAGAGGGGGTTTACCATTCAGTCTGACTGGATCAGTCCCTCCCATTCCCTTTTCCTGCTCCATTTTCCCTCATTCCGCAGTACACAACGAGGCTATGAGACTAGGCGGCAGGAGTGAGCTGTCACAGGAATATGGGCAACCATTGGCCCAACTGGCTCAATATTGTCTGCTCCAGGATCGGGCAAATCATGGCCCCAGGTGCTTAGTCTACCACTCTCTTTACACCCCACCATTGGCTTTACACCCCACCATTGGTTGATGGGTAGTGGGCCAAAATATATGGACGGACAACAGCTCACCAAGGTTTCAGATATTAAACCAATTTCACTACAACTGAATTGAACATTACAATTTATTTGGGGCGGGGAAACAATTATATTGGCATAATAAACATTCCAAGGCTATCTGAGTGAAGTCCACCCCACCCCACTCCCCAAAAAAAGAAACCGATCCAGGTACAATCACACAAGTGCAGGACTCATGAGTCTTCTCTGATGGTTCATTCACACGTGAACCATCAGAATTGTTCGTTGTTTGCACCTGCAAGCTTTTTCTCATAAACATTCATCTGATGAGATGTTCCACAACCATACCTTTCAATTTACAGAAGTGTCAACTTTGCAACAATGCACTGTGTTGCAGAGCTACTGGGGCGGAGGTTCACTTTCATGGACTAAATAGACTTAATTTTGATGTATGGCTTTTTAAATTAACTGAGGCACTGTTACTTGCTTTAAAAGAAGGCTTTGAGTTTTGCAGTTGCATTTGAGATGATTTACTAATGCTATTTGCCAAATTATTCTCTACAGCAACATTTCTATTTGTGTCAATTTAGATGCCTGCAACACACACCCTTTCTCCACTTACACACTTAAAAAAATAATATTTCCCCCCTTTCCCCATGCAAATGGAGAAATATACCTTACTACGAATATTTCTTTAATCATATTCTATAGCAAATACAATTTGTGAAATGTAATTATGAATTAGCAATTGAGGAAAACAATTTACTGAATTATATCATTCATGCAGTATTAAGTAAAATTATACAAAGGTTTATGGGAACTATGATGCTGTGTGTGTGTGTGTGTGTGTGTGTGTGTGTGTGTGTGTG